>NW_017731499.1:3710126-3738861 GCF_001890085.2 Hipposideros armiger
CGTCACATCTCCGAGGCTCCGGCTGCCCGGCGGCTGTGATGCCCTAGGCGACAGGAATTTCTTTCAGCTGCTTTATAATCTTACAGAACCACCGTCATATGTGTGGACTGTTGTTGGACAGAAGCGCCCGTATGTGGCGCGTGGCTCGCTTCCTGTTACGATAACTTGTGCGTCTTTCCTCTGACTGGACCCTGATTGACACAGTGGGCGTTCGGTCTTAAAGCCTGTCGCCAGAGAGGGGTTCTCCCCCAGGTCAGTACAATCAGAGCCCACGGGACTTAGTGGGGGGACAGTTCTCACTGCTGCCTGAGAGACGACAAGCTCACCCGCTGGCCTCAAAGCTGAAGGTAAGTCTTCTGGAAGCGGCGAAAAGCCCTTCTTCCACCATGACGGGGGGCGGAGAGCCTGCCTGAGGAGGAAAGCCAGGGAAGAGAACAGTTTTTTGGAGTTTGCAGAATCTCATTCTGACGAGATAAGTGAACCGCTAGAGCCAGCCGTGCCTGAAGTCCGTGGTTTAAAATTGCAAGAGCCAGTCAGTTACCTTTTGTCTTCAGCATTTGGACTTCGCTTTCTGTGACTTGCAACTAAAGGAGTGCTGACTAATACAGAGATTAAAATAGACACGGGGGGGGGGGCGCGGGTGATCAAAACCTCTTACATTGCCATCATTGAGTCACCCTTTTAACAAACTCATATGAAGTTGGCCAGGCACTCTGCAGAGAAAAAAACATACAGCCCTTGTCCTTAGCGATTAGCGGGGTCATTTTAGAAAAATTCTGCTCAAGCCTTCCAACACATGGCGTTTTGACCACAAAGGCAATTAATCAAGTCCTGATGATTTCTTTTTTTTTTTTTTTAAGTATTTGAATCAAAGCTTGAACTCTTAGCTGAGCCTCCCCGGTAATAATTCATTGCATCTCTCAGTCCAAATCCAAATCGGTTGTTGAAGAAATCCAAGGTGTATTTTGTATAACTCCGTTTAATTGCTATTTCAAGCCCCATTCCTTTGGCCTGGAGGTCCTAGGTGCCTCCCTACTCCCTCCCCCGAGGCTGTGGTAAGGTTCTGCTGGTTTTGCGTTGTGCCCGTTCGTCGTAGAGGACAGAGGGCGCACCGCGTCTGGCCCGTGACCGTTGATCCACATCGAGCATGACGCTCACACCTGGCTTCAGCCCCCGTGTCCCTTCGGGGACATGTGGCCTGGGCTGCTCGTTCCTTTCCAACTACCCATCGGAACAGAGCTCCGTGATAGATGCTGAACTCCCCACTGTCCCTTTCAGCTAGATACAGCCGTGCGACTAAGCTCTGGCGCGTGAGATATAAGTAGATGTCCTGCACGTACCTTTGGGGACAGCTCTTTCAAAGGGACTTGCTTTACCTGGGGGAAGCACTGTGTCAGCCTTCCTGCTGCCGGGAATGCAGATGCGATGGCCGGTGCTCCGGTAGCCGTCTTGGAGTATGAGGCCACCTTAAGGATAAAGTGAGGCTAGAGGAACAGAGAGGCAGGAGTCCCTGGTATCTTTGTGTCACCGACACACCACCTTTAGGCTGCCTGCCTCTGAACTTATTGGCGTTTGTTTCGACCACTTTGTGGACTGCTTCAGCCACCGGTATTAGGAAACGGTGTAGTCTCCGTTACTTGCAGCCATATGCAATTCCAGTTTCAAAATCTACTAGCTCTCCCTTCGGCTTTGCAGGCTCAGAAACCCAGGAATTTTTACAAGCCCCCTTTTCTAAGTCTGGGGAAAAGCCCTCTGTGGTTAGAACCTAGTCTCATTCATAAATGAGTTTAGCATTTTGACATGAAAGGGAGTTAAAGGAGATGAGTCTGCCACAAACCCTGCCTGAGGTAACGGGCACAGAGCAACTCACTGCTCAAATCAGGGTGGTGGGATAGAAATGCCAGGAGACAAAAGGAAAATGGTGCACAGTTCAAAAGCATGATCCAACACTCAGTTACTGAGTAGGTTTAGCAAACTGTTCCTGAGCCTCCCTCTGAAAACGTTAATATTTCCTTCGCTTCCAGGAAACCCTAGCAACAATTTCTGCAAGATAGTACTTCTACAAAAATTTGTAAGTTTCCACCTAATAAACAGTGCCAGTTGAGAAATTTATAATACATGAAAGCAACCTTGAGGGCCATGAAATCAGATGGATTTGGAATAATACCATAAGCCTTGTTGTGAAGAAAAATAGTCATCAAGTTGATCTTTGAAGTAAATAATGAAAGCAAGCGAACAGCCTAAAACAAAATTAAAATGGATTATCTTCCCCCAAAATGGGATGATTAAATATGCTAACACACACAGAATTCTGTTGTCTGCCCGAGGCCTATGTGCATGGTGATTTGCACTTTGTTTTAGAAAATCTGTGATTGTTTAGAAGTGTTTTCAATGATTAAGGAGCAGAGATGTGAAGGATAACAAATAAGACAACTAAAGTTTCATATTTTATTGTGAATTGGGCCTGACTTAAAAGTCAGGCTGAGCTCCTAATCAAAATAAAAAACAGGGAGAGAGCTTGAAAGTAATATTAATCATTAATATGGGAGTACTTAAGGTTGGGAACTCTTCAAAGGTTTTCGGAGAATTTGCAGCGCTTTTCCAGATAACACTGGGAGGTTGCGTATTTTTATATTTCTCCCCTTCAAGATCTTTCTAAAGAAATATTTAACATAGCCCAGGGTCAAAATCATCTAACGGAAAGAATGCGGTTTTGAGTTATTTCTTTATAAACTGCTCCAGAAAACAGCACATAATATAAGTAAAATGTTTTTAAGTAACTAACAGTGGCATCGTACTTTCTTACCTGTGGCTTCATTAAATGATAGGTCACTGGATGCTATCACACTGGCATAAAGGTTTGCTTTGCCATTCACTATTGACGTTCACAAATGACTAGGCCTGTTTTGGGAGACCCTATTGTCCATTCTCCTTAGTGGCATAATTCTTAAATCAATAGTTAACAAAATCCAGATTTTGCTTTTAGCACATTTCAGCTCTGTAGAAGCATTAAAAAAAAATTAGGGTGAATAAAGTTTGAATCAATAATATAGAAACCTTCTCAAAAAGAAAGAAAACCTATTATTAATTCCAAGGGAATATATGAAGTTCACATTGTTTCATCGGTCAGTCCCCCCCTTTTTTTAATAACTTCCTCAGTTTGGTGTCTAGGGTAGAAATTAGTTTTCAACGTGTTTCAGGTGAGTACACTAAGATGAAGAGACTCATATGAAGCCACAAGGACACTTCAGATGTGATAGAATGAGGCACAAATCCATCTCTGCCAGGCTGCAAACACTGTCCTTTCCACTGACCAAGGTAAGAAGCACTTTTGGCTATACTCCTTGTGCCCAGTTCAGTGATGCTCAAAATGGGATCGAGAGAAAGGGAGGGAGGGAGGCAGGAAAGGAGGAAAAGGTATTTCAGAGTCTAGTTTCATTTCTACACTTCAGAAAGTGAAATGGAGGTTTGACAACCATCTAATTCATTTGACCTGGGCAAACAGCTCAAATGGGATTTGGCTTAATACAGTGGTTCTCAAAATGTGGTCCCGGGGCCGCCGGCAACATCATCTTCATCCCCTGAGGGCTTGCTAGAAATGCAAATTGTGGTTTCCCTCCAGAGCTACTGAATCTGAAACTCTGGGGGTGGGTCCCAGCAGTCTGAGTGCTCACAAGCCGGTCTGGCGATTCTAATGCTCACGCAAGTCTGAGAAACAGGCCTGACACTGGCTTAGTAGCAAGCAGGCCTCTGTTAGCGGTCTGAACTTGGGCGGGTCGTTCAACCTCTGTGAGGCTTCATTGCCTGGTCTGTTAGAATAAAGATAATGAGCACTCCTCATGACAGTCAGGGATATGAAACACAAGGAAAGACTGACAGACCGGCACAGACCAGAGGACACTGGGGAACGTGGTGACTACATGTGATGTGGCACCTTGATGGGATCCTGAAACAAAAAGAGGACGGCTGCCGACTGGATGTGTGTGTGTCCCCTCCAAAATTCATAGGTTGAAACCTAACACCCAAGGCGATGGTATTAGGAGGTGGGGCCTTTGGGAGGTGCTAAGGCCATGAGGGGGGAGCTCTCATGAATGGGATTAGTGACTTTATAAGAGAGACCCCACAGAGCTGTCTTGCCCCGTCTTCCACATGAAGACACAACAAGAAGACGGCCATCTATGAACCAGGAAGTGGGGCCTCACCAGACACCCAATCTGCCAGCACCTTGACCTTGGACTTCCCAGACTCCAGAACTGTGAGAAATTTCTGCACTTAAAAAACCCAGTCTTTGGTATTTTGGGTACAGTAGCCCAAATGGACTAAGACAAGGACGTTAGTGGAAAAACTGGTGACATCCAAATAGAGTGTTAATAATAACCTAACAATGTCAGTTGCTTAGTTTTGACAAATGCACCCCCCGCGATGTAAGAGACTGACAGTAGGGGAAACGGGGTGACGGGGGACACCAAAAATCTCTTCACTGCCTTTGCAACTTTTCTCTAAATCCCAAGCTATTCCAAAATTAAAAAGTTTATTAAAAAAATAGACACGTTACCTGGCTTTCGCAGATGTTGTGATGATTAAAGATAACACCATAAGCAAAGTACACACATAGCAGACACCCGAGAGGAAGAGCTCTCAATGAACTGGCTCCACCGTGGGCTGCAAGTATCCTTCACTCTCCACAGTGGTGCGTTTCAACAAGCAGCGATGTAGGGAACACAGTGGGCACAGTAGCTTTTCGTCTCACCCTGAGTTCTCTTCTCCCCCTCCTCCCAAGCCCTCTCCCAAGAACCAAGCAGCAGAAACCTTCCCCGGGGCCGCTCGGCGACTTTTGAGTAGTTTGGACCAAGATTTATTTTCAATAGCCCAGTAAGTAACAACTGTTTGCATTCCTTATCCCTCCATTGCCTCTTGAATGTCAAGTCTCTCAGCTGAAAGAGCATCCTTCATTTGGCTCTGCTTGTGTTAAGAATTACTTTTGTATGGCATTATCTCCTGAGCCACCATCCTCCACTTCCCATCTTAAAATTTGGAGACACATACCAAAGGCATGACAGATTAATTCCAAATATTACCTACTTTGAGGCAATTGATTTCGTGCACATTTGATTGCCTATAATCGCAACTCCGGTAGAGCCTTTGCGCTTTCCTTTCCTACTGCCCTTTGGCCTCATTTTGTAAATACGTAGTAAGCAGATTTTAATCTGTCCCCTGTCACTTCCTTTTCGAAGCCTGGCTGGAGGGGATGCTAGCCCAGCATCATTCTAAAGCCACTCTTTTTCCCTTTCACAAGTGTCTCATAGATTCTACCCTTGTTCCTCATTTGTGATCTTTCTTAGGTGGATTAGCTGAATAAATTCAGCACCCACAAGGTGCGCATTTGTCACAAAAAAGGTGACAGCAAACGCACCATCACAGTGAAAAAGCAGTGGGGGGTGGAAAGGAGAGAGAAATTAGGACATTTCTTTCCCTGTTAGAATAAGAACAAAGAGGCATCTAGAAAAAAGTCTGTGACTGGGGCTTGCTGCAGAGACAGTGGACAATAACCACCTGATTTTTGTTTCTTCAGTTTGTTTTGTTTTTAATATATCTGTTCTGACTATGCCACCATAAAGCAAAAATTTATGCCCAAGGTAAACAGTGATTTATCACTGGGCCACATTAAATATGATCTGTTATATCTTTCCAGACATCTTTCCCTCCCCACTCCTACCTCCGCTTGCTGGGCTCCCTTTAAAGGGGATGAAAAAAATGCCAAAGAACAGCCAAGGACTTGCGTGTGGAACGGCCCAGCGCCTGTGCGCTGATGTGTCTGTCTACCCAGCATAAAGTTTCTAGCAAAGCTCCCTGAAAAGTGACTTTTCTGAACTAAGGATTTAGACTCAGAGGTGGATGGTGCTAGCATGTCCATCTGTGATGAAAAAGCAAGGGATTTACAAAGCAAGAGTTCTTCTCCTCTCATGACCTTCCTGACACCTTCCTGCCACAAGCCCAGCTCCCTGCTGCTGGGACCACATTTCTCCTGTTGCCCCGACAACTGGCACAGAGCCAGGCACTGAGTAGCAGCCATAATAACAGCCCACATGTACCGAGAGCCGTTGTCCCAAGTGATCATGTAGTAAACTCATCAAATCCTCCTGGTAACTCTAAAAGGTAGGCACGCCTCTTATTCCCATTTTACAAACGAGGAAACTGAAGCCCAGAGAGGTGAAGGACATCTCCCAGAAACACACAGCTAGGGATGCTGGTAGACAAGATTTAAATTCAGGCAGTTTGCACACATCCTTCCTCAGAGAGCCTGCCCTGAGCCTTCAATTTGGGAGTCTCAAGCTGTGGTAAAAAAACGGAGCTGAGGGCAGAGGAGGTGAATTCCCCAGCATGCTGGAAAGAAAACAAATCAATTTCTATACAGAGCAAGCATCAGACAAGAAAGCAAAAAAGAATCTTTTCTTAAAAAAAAAACACAACTTTTTTGTTGTTGTTGTTTAATCAATAGAACAAGAGGAAAATTAAAGCTGTAACAAAAGCCCAGCCTGGGTGCAGTGATTACAAGAAACAGATTTTTTTTCCCCCTTTAGTATCAAACAAATTAGATTCCAACTCTAGCAAATTCAATAAATGTCATGACAGAAGGGAGGGATAGTCTGCATCTTTCCAAGCCCGTGAACCTTTGCACATGCTGTTCCCTCTGCCAGGAATGCTTTTCTCCACTTCCCATTTAATAAGCTTGCTCTCCCTAGAGCCCCAACTTAAATATGGCCTGCTTTATGACTTTTTCCCCAACTCTCTCCTCTGTGCTTCCAAAAAACTCTGACTTCATCTTCTCTGTGGTACTCACTATGCTTCCTAGTACAGGGACTGCAAACTCAAATACCCCTGGACCAGCATGAGAAAACAACATGGATGACGCGTGAGACAATAGGGAGTAGTGGGGAGTGAGGAATTGGAGGAAAAACTGCCCTGCCATAGAGAAGAGTCACCAGTGAGCTCCAACCAACCATTGCCATATGCGAGTACTAGTCCTGTATTGCCAAAGATTCTGAGTGTTTTTCAAGAGCAACCGGTTGTGGTGGTTAATTTTGTGTGTGAACTTGACTGGGCTAAGCGATGCCTAGATAGCTGGTAAAACATTATTGCTGAGTGTGCCTGTGAGGGTGTTTCTGGAAGAGATGAGCATTTGAATCAGTAGACTGAGTAGATGGCCCTTGCCCATGTAGGCGGGCACCATCCAACCCAGTGAGGCCCCAAATAGGTAGAGATGGAGAATTTGCTCTCTCTGCTTGAGCTGGGACATCCATCTTTCCTGCCCTCAGATATCGGTGCTCCTGGTTCTGGAGCCTTCAGACTCAGACTGGGACGTACACCATTGGCTCCCCTGGTTCTCTGGCCTTCGGGTTTGGACTGGAACTACACCACCAGCTTTCTTGGAGCTCCAGCTTGCAGATGACAGACTGTGAGACTTAACCTCCGTAATCACGTGAGTCAAATTCCTCACAGTAAATCTCTTTCTGCATATATATATATATATATATATATATATATATATATATATATATATATATGGCAACATATACCCTATTGGTTGGTTCTGTTTTTCTGGAGAACGCTGAAAAATACACCAGTCATCCAGGGTTTTGTGGAAATGCCTTAATTTTTAAATATTGGCACTTAATTTTTTTAATGTTTTAAATATGGTGTCTGCCACGAATAACCTGTGCCTACTGGTGACTTGGCTTATGTGCTTGCCTCTAAAACTAAATATTAAGGCCCTTAGAGGTTCAGTAGCAGTTAAGAACATGGACTCATGTTGAAATCATGACATTGCTCCTTGCCAGGCTGAGTGACCTTTAGTACATTATTTAACCTCTCTGTGCCTCAGTGTTCTCATCCTTCATAAATTTGGAGGGATAATAAAGCCCACCTTCTAGGGCTGTTATCAGAAGTCTATTAGCTAATATGAATGAAGCACTTAGAATTATGGCCTTGAACAGGGTAAGTGCTTTATAAGCATTAGTCATCACCATCACCATTATCACCATCACCATTATCATCATCATCATCATATCATCACCATCAACTTTATATCCTCAGTACATAGCACAGTGCCTTCACATAACTGTTGTGTATTAGATATTTATTAATCTGAGTAGTGTTAATATTCCTATGATGGGCTAAAATTAAAATATTGAAATACTCAGGCACTTAGGAAACTTCAAATCTGATACAAGTCTTCAGCTCTCCCAGGCAAATTGATTCTGTGGTCAGGTGTCTTTCCAGATAATTGAGTAGGAGCACATTTGTTAAACAGAGTTGTCTCTAGAACTTGGACCTGTTACAGCTCCCTCTTAATAAACCCGTAGGTGACATGGATAGAGAACTAACAAGCAACGTGTCTAGCTAAAATATGCATATGTACCTTTCCAGACTCCCTTGCAGCCAAAGGTATGTGATACCTTTCTGACCTGACCAATGAGATATAAGTGGACATCCCTGAGGAGGGTGCTCCTTCCCAAAGCAAAGATTCTCAAGAAGAAAATGTTTCTTACCCTTCACCCTTTATCCTCCCTTGTTTCCGCCTGGAAAATAGAAATACTTGGAATTACAGCAGCCATCTTGATACCATGAGGACAAAAGCCATACACAAAAGGTTTCAGGAAAGAACATAAAAGGGTCTGGTTCTTGGATGACTTCCTTACAGAGCCGTACAGTTAGTTCCGCTATAATGCTTGTTTTGAATTTGTTCCATGTGATCGATATCATAGGGAACAATCGGAGAATAGTATGAATTTCACTTTTGCTTGTATGTAGTTTCATCCGTGAGAAACACCAGGTACTACTGCACCCACCTGAATTAAGTCACATACCCTTCCAAAATCCATTTCCACAAGCAAACTTCAGATCTTTTTCAAGATAAAGTGCCGTATTTATTATACTATTTATGTATTTCTTAACCATTTAACATGTATAAAAATATGCTACTGTTTTTATTCAGTTTGTATTTTTGTTAATGTGTCCCTGATGTTTTGAATGTTGTGCCTGAACCCCATTTTCCCCATAAGCTGTGGTATCTATGGTACAATATTGCATAGCACAGTGATTTTTAGCAGATATGTCCTATTATAGTAGAACTGACTGTACCCTCTTTGGACTGCGTATTACCTCTGGGTTCCTCGTCACGAGGGGAAAAAAAAATAATGTTTAAGCAACTGTTTGTTACATGCAGCCCAACACATTCCCAACTGATAACACTGATACATAAAACCTAGAATGAGAACTTCGGAGGTTTGTCAAGGGTGACAAAGGATCTTACTCAAGGTGTGTTTGTAACACTGGATCGCTCAGGCCAAAAAGTCAGTGTTCCTTCTGATAAGTGTCCCCCCATTTTCACCCACCACCAACTCTGATGACATATGAATGGGAAATTACTGCGTTATACTAGGCAGGGGCAAGAACTTATTTGGAAGCTATGGTAATTTGGAACTTATAAAATCTTTGTGGAAGCCTCTCTCCGTAAGTAAGGTTTGGCCCAGGTTGTTTCATGAGCCCCATGTTGGGGGATGTTGTGTTGGAAAATGTTGGAATTCTTCCCAAATCTGAGAGGGGTTCTCCCTGGATGATTCAGGAAGTGTGAAGCTTTCCTCACTTCCGACACTACTCTGCCACTTGTTTGTTTTTTTAAGATTTTTATTGGGGAATTGGGGGATGGGAACAGTGCTGGGGAATTGGGGGAAGGGGAACAGACAAGTTGCTGTCCTTTTGTTCTTCAGTCTAGTTGTGGAGGATGTTGCTTCACTGGCCCAAGTTGGCACCATCATTGCGCTCTTCCCGGGCGAGGCAGATCAGTCGACGGCTTCTGGACGGCCGCTCACTGCGGCTACTGGCCGCTCACGCTGGCTGTGGGCTACACACGGTAGCCCATGGCAACCCACTGCCACGGGTTGCAGCCTACGCCGTCGCCGGCGACTCACGGCAGCCCAGCTCCAGGTCGAGCTGTTGTTCAGCATCTTAGCTGTAGAGGGCAGTGTCACTGGCACTCATAGGTGAGATCCGAACCGGGCCCCTCTGGCGTCCCAAGCCAGCTCTTAACCACCGCGCCACTCGGCCGGCCCTACTCTGCCACTTTAATGATCCCCTGCCTCCACTGCCACAGGTGCTAGTGACCTAAGAAATGCACCAAGGAAACATCTAAGGTAGGTCTTCATCAGTAGTCCTTTGAAAAGGCTGCCTGTGATGGGAGATTCACAGAGTGACACCTGAGCCCATTGCTCTCAACCCCATGACCTAAGAGGGGGTGAAAGTCCCAGCTCTCCTGACATGTGGCTCTGCCTCATCTTCCCAAGCCAGAGATGCCTCCCAGACACCACTCATTAACAGGAAATCTATCTTTTTTTGTGTGTGTGTGTGTGGGGGGCGTTAAATGAGCCTTTATTAGAATGTTGAAGCAGTATGTTCGGAGGCAGTGGCCCTACAAAATAAGGATAGGAAATTTATCTTTATTGCTTTTATTCCTGTTTCTTATTCATGGGGGAATAAGCTATATAGACATTTGGGGTTTTGTAAGAATGATCATATCTGGGTTTTAGACGAGTCTTCGTGAACGATCCATGAGGCCTATCTGAGTGAGCTTTCAAGCCCAGTTTTAGGTTCAATGTGTGGCCAAAATATCCAAATTATATAAATAGACCAATCACTTTTATTGTCTCACCCCAGTGGCGTTGACCTTCATTTACAGTGCAGCAGTGACAGTGGACGACTGGGTCCTGGGAGCCATGACAGAATTATGAAATCAAAGATTTTCATGTCCTGCCCTCCTGCCTGCCCTGCCAGCAGCGTGTCCCTTCTCATTTTCAGCTCCCCCGCTTTCCCCACCTGCCAGTTAAACCAGGCAGGGGTGAAACGATGGCCGTGATTAGTTTCCTATGCTGCTCCATTTGAAGGGGGCTATTCCTCAAGAGGCAGACGGCGTCCCTGATGATCAGGAAAGCCTGTCCAAAAGGGCAAGCCTCAGTGGTTTGAGAGACGCAGGGGAGGCAGGGTGGCAGGAAGCCGCATGGAGAGCTGACAAAGCTGTTGGCCTCAAGAGTCCTTGAGCGAATAAAGCCTGATTAAAGTCTCTGAAGAGGATGGGGAGGACAGCCAGCCGCCTCCTTCCTGAAGTGGCTCCAAGTGAGTGTGCTTTTAGAGATGGAAGGTGAGGAGTTGATGATTTTTGTTTTGAGGGCTGGAGTGATGAAAATGAGCCATTTCCTATAGTCTCCCACCCCCATATGAAGTCTCTGATTTTGGTATACCCCATTTCCTTGGGAGCAGAGTCACAGAAGCCTGGACCTCAAGGGAGACTATTGCCCCAGGAGCTGCCCCACTGCTAGCATGCATTCCTGAATCCCACTAATTAGGATTTTTATTGGGGCTGGGGACGGGGAGTGGGGAATATATGCACCCAAATCTAACTCATCTGTGAACAGCTTTACATACCTGACTGTTGATTTAATAAAAAATTATAACTGTTTTGGGAGGAGGATGACAAAAACATTTAAAAGACCCAAATTCTCAAAATCAGTGATTAATGTTTCAAAATGATAAAAAGTAGACTTTTTTTATCATAGGCATATTATTTAGAAATATGGAGGTGACGAGAACATTTCAATAAGCATTAGACAACCTCAACTCTATGATCTTTTAAATCTGTCCATTGGTCTATAGGTAGAGGACAGAGCTCGTATTAACATGGCATGGATGACCTTTCTTAAGTGGTGCAGCAAATACTCGCCCACAATGAACTCTCCACTCTGTCTAGAACATCCGTGTTTCGTGCCCACAATTTTCCTTAACCCTGGAAATCACTTCCTCCATTTCTCCATCTGGTAAACCCTGTTCAAACCCTTTCCCCAGGCAAAGTTAATCACTTCATCCTCTGGTCCCCATAAAATGGTGCTCACTCCTCAGTTGAGTGTGTGACTGTACCAGAGTATCACCTCATGCTGGCCACAGGATTGGCTCTGGGAGAAGCAAGCCCAGCCAATCGGAGCCAAACGAAGGCAGTTCCAACACATTTGCTGAGAATGTTGGGAAGTAACCTCTTTCCACTAACATTGGTAAAAGAAGAGAATATGGGCTTAGATTCGCTGACGGTCATCTTGTCCCCAGTGGAAGAAACTTGACTGAGTGAGGCCAACAGGGAAAAAAAGCACCAAGAGATCGAGCAAGAGATATTGTTTTTTATTGTTGTGAAATACACATAACATAAAATTTATCATTTTAAAGTGTGAAATTCAGGGGCATTTAGTACACCCACAATGTTGTGCCACCATCACTAGTTCCAGAATTTGTTTTTGTCATCCCAAAGTACTACCCATTTAGCAGTCACCCCGCACTCCCCTTACCCCCCAGCCCCTGGTAACGGCTGATCAACTTTCTGGCTCTGTGAATTTGCCTATTCAAGATAGTGCATATAAGTAGAATCATACGTTAGTTGTCCTTTTATATTTGGCTTCTTTGACTTAATGTTTTCAAGGATCATCTATGCTGTAGCACGTATCAGAGCTATTTTATGGCTAAATAATATCCTATTGTATGTATCTAACACATCTTATTTATCCATTCATCTATTGATGGACACTGGAGTCACTCCCACATTTTGACTATGAACACTGGTGTACAAGTATCTGTTTAAGTCCCTGGTTTCAATTTTGGGGTGATATACCTAGGAGTAAAATTGTGCTTCATAAGGTAACTATGTTTTGCTTTTGAGGAACCACTAAACTGTTTTCGATAGTGCCTATGCCATTTTCCATTCCCACCAGCACTGCACAAGGGCCCCAATTTCTCCACATCCTCACAAATATTATTATTATTATTATTATTATTAAATACCATCCCAGTGGATGTGAAGTTTCATTTCATTGTAGTTTTAATTTGCATTTCCCTACTGACTAATAACATTGAGCATCTTTTTATGTGCTTTTTAGTCATTTGTGTACCTTCTCTGGAGAAATATCTATTCAAGTCTCTTGCCTACTTTTTTTTTTATTTAGTTGTTTGGAGAGATACACTCTTGATGACATCATTTGAGTCCTGGATCCAACCATGTCTCACATCTTGCTCTTGGCAGTTACAGGAGCCAATGTATTTCCTTTTCTGATTCCTCCATGTTCAAAGTGTCTCTGTCACTCACAACCCAAAACTCCTGACAAATAGGTTAAGTCTGGGGCAACAAACCTGGATTCAGTCCACCACTTAAGTCACCAAACACTGGCCCATCAAATGAATTGCTCTTGCAGTTGTGTTTATTTCTGCCAGGACCTTATTTTGTTTCTTTTTTTTAATCAGCGACATTTTTAAATTAGGGAGGTTTTTGGGAAGGGCCAGTGAAAATGCTCTGTGTGATGTTACAATGATGAAATTTATATCATTATAATTTTGTCCAAATCCATAAAATGTACACCACCAAGAGTGATCCCTTAGGTAAACTATGGACTTTGGGTGATTGCGACGTGTCGATGTATGTTCATCCTTAGTAAAAAATGTTCCACTCTGGTGAGCGATGTTGATGACGTGGGAGGCTATGAATATGTGGGGGCAAGGGGTATATGAGAAATTTTTGTACCTTTCTCTCGATTTTGTTGTAAACCTAAAACTGCCCCCCAAAAGTAAAGTCTTTAAGAAACAGAGAGTTTTAACTCGAATCTGAGGAATGACAATGACCTGGGGAAGACCATAAGCTGTCCCCTCAGGCACTGCCTGGTCCACCAAAGTCCTGCCTTTTCTGTTTCACTCATTGTCCTTTCCTGTCCGGCCCCTACAGGATTTTGAGTTTGCACCTCCTGACTTAAAAGATATGTGAAGTTAGCCAAGTTTCTTACCCTCCTTTTTTCTCAATAGTTAAAGTGAGAGTGATAATAATAAATACATGCTTTGAAGGTCGATGTATGGTTTAGGTACCAAGTAATAATAGTTGTTTTTACTATTTTTTTATTATCATCATTATTGATGACTGCCGTTGTGGTAGACAAATTCTTAGGGTGACCCCCCCCCCATCATCCCTGCCTCCTGGTGTTCACACCCTTGTGTGTTCCCCTCCTGTAGGTGTAGACACAACCTTGCTTGTAACCAGTAGAATATTGGCCAAGGTGACAGGCTATCCATGCATACATCACACACGCTTATAACATCTGTTCTGCTGAAGCCTCTCTCTCCTTTGTTGCCTTTGAGGAAGCAAGCAACAATACAGAGAAGTTCTGTGTCGAAAGGAATTACAGGTGGCCTCTAGGAACTGAAGCCCTGAGTCCCAGAGCAGGGAACGGAATTTTTCCAACAACCATGTGAGCTTGTAAATAGATTCTTCCTCAACTGAGCCTCAGATGAAACCACAGCCCCACCTGACCCTTTGAGTGGAGCCTTGTAGAGGACCCAGCTACACCGTGTCCAGACTCCTGACCCAGGAAAATTGTGAGATAATAAATGTGAGTTGTTTTAAGCTGCTAAGGCCGTGGTAATATTGCTATGGAGCAAAACGTAACTAATACATGTACTAGTTTTCATGTACTAAGTATTAATACATTAAGTATTAAGTGATAATACATTAAGTATTAGTGTATTAAGTATTAATGCAGGAAGAGCACGAGTAATACTCTGGATAAGAAGAAAGAGAAAAGAAAAATGACTTGTAGTAGATTCCTAATAACTCCAGAACAGCAATCAGTCACACAAACACCAGAAAATGCTTCATTTCCCCCGTTTCCAAGGTCGGTTTGCCTCCTTTCTGATTCCACCCAAACAAACACCGCGTCTGACTGTCAAAGAGAAGTTTCATGCAAATGACACATCCGACTGGAAAAGATGGATAATCCCAGGGTTGGAGGGCAAAAGAAGAAATCTCACTCAGTGTATCCTAACCGAGGTGCTTATGAAACCAATATTTCAGGCCCCGACTTATCATAAGACGCCCAGCCGACACTTGGTAGAGTGCGTTGCTGGAGAAAGGAGAGAGAGAGAGACAGTCCCAAACTCACTGCTGCTGCTGTACAACCATATGTGACGCCGTAAGTACAGAGATTAATGGCTCCTCGCAGCCATAAATATATTCTTTCCTCTTTGATGAGTCCTGGAGGACAGGAATCTGGTTATAATTGGATGTGTTGCAATATTGCTTTTCATTTACAATTACAGTACTGAGAAAATGAAAAGGAACAGCATAAGTTTGAGGGCAGGGGAGATTGAAAATGGTGTTTTTCAATATGCCAGTGATGGCGGCTTTTCCTCCCCTCTCTCCATTTCTTGGCTTGGCACTTGCCCTGCAGGGAATGGGCACCTTGGGATGAGGCAGGCCCTGGGAGACAGCAATGGTCGCCCTTTCTCTGGCTGACATTCAAGACGGCACATTTCTTCAGCTTCTACTCAGTTTTTTTTTTTGCCCATCTCAAACAGATTAGGACGTAATTATCCAAGCTCAGGAATCGAGAGAAAGATGAAACTCTAATGTCCCCTGCCTTAGTTCCCCACAGTGGACTACATTGGTCCTTCCCCCAGACCTTTGTGTTTCTTTGTTTCCATGACATCCTCTCTGTGAACACATTTGCCAATGAGAGAGGATGTTAAAGAAAACTGTATATGTAAAATACCTTGCCCAGTGCATTGTGGGTGTTTTTTTCACTCCATCTCACTCCCCTCCTTCTCACCTTGGCCTCGCTCTCATTCTTACTGAAATGCCTCAGGATCGATCCCTGACTCTAATCCAGCGGTTCTCAAAGTGTGAATGTGGTCCCCAGACCAGCAGCATCACCACCTGAGAACATGCTAGAAAGGCAGACTCTCAGGCACAGCCAAGACCAACTGAAGCTGAAACTCGGAAGGTGAGGACTGGCAACCTGAGGTTTTAACAAGCCACCCAGGGAATCCTGAGGCAGCCCCAAGTGTGATCATCTCCATTCTAATCCCTTTTAATGCCTGATGGATTATCCACATCAGTTCCCTTTACCTCCAATTCTAAATTCACTGGACTTGTTTTTGGGGGGGTGGGGGGGGAACAGTGGTTGTCAAAGCTTAGAAATCTATTCGAGAAATTTCTCTTGCTACACCTGGGTTGAGAGGCTTTGGTTTGAATGTTAGACATTGCTTATTGATGACTTACTCTTGAGCTCCCCTCTGTGGCTCTTCTGTGCTTGCACATACCTGCTTTCAGAGGTGTGCTGCTAAGGGCTTAACAACTGGCTCTCAGGGAGTAAGATGCTTGGTGGGTAGCATTTGCCAATGTCTGTTGGGTAGATGTTCCCACCATGGCCTATGTTAGGCTACCGACATGACATCACCAAATGCAGAGCTGGGAAAAGATATACATTGGCTCTCGCAAGCCCACAGCAGCTGGTGCCCGCATCCCACTGCCTGCTTTTCAATGCAAACCAACATCCCTCATTTGGTAGAGAAGATGTCTTCAGTTTCTCTGTCATTGCCCGCCTCCCAGGGACCTGCCCCTGGAGAAAGGGAAGTTTAAGCCTCAATACTTGGGGGAGTAGGACACTTGACTTTCATCCTAACAGTTCTGTCCCTTGTGTTCATGCCAGCCCCAGGGGAGGAGGACTTTGATTGGCGATAGCTTGAGACAGTCAGTGTGCACATTGGACTAGTCAGCCAGGGTGTTGTGATACAGGCAGGAATCAGCTAGTCCGTTCCTCTTCTCTCTGCACCCATGCAGGATGGACCCCTGTCCACTTCTTATTTCTCTTACCCCGTCATGAGGCAAGAAGGCAAAGCAGTACCTCCAATGGCTTGGGGGGCAGGGGAGGGCCTGTGGACCCAGAGTGGTTCACACACCCAGCCATTATGAATTCTAAGGAGTATGGTCCAGGAAGCTCTCTGGAACTTTCCCACCTGGACAAGAAAAGTCCACTTCCATGGGGACAGAGGACGCAAGGCACAGGCACTGTGGCCACCATCAGTGCAGACTGTGCTTCACTTCCCTCTTGACCATGGTCCTGGGGGGGTGGGGGGAGTAACCTTAGCCACGCACCCCGAAGCCCTAACCCCTAGCTCATTACTTTGAAAACAGTAGGTACGTAGTTCTTTATGGCAAAAGAAGAGCCTGGGTTTAGTGTCAGACAGTCCTGAGTTCAAATCCCACTCTACCAGTTATGGACCAATGACTCTTGAACAACCACTCAACCTCTCTGAGCCTCAGTTTCCTCGTCTATAAAATGGTGCTAGTAAGAGCTACCTCTCAGAAGGATTCAAGTTGCATGAGATGATGTACGTAAGGCAACTAGATTGGTACCTGGTAGCTCAATAAATGAGACACTTTATAAGTCTTGTTTCATGGCGTCCTGAGCTCAACAGCTCAAGTTCAGCCCTTGAGGAGTTCCTCAGCCCTTGAGATCCTGTATGTCTCCCCTATGAACCCCCTCCCTGGGACAGTAGGCCCTGAAGGGGAAGGTGGGCCCCACAGTGGTCAGCCCGGTCCCATGTGATCCCTCCACTCAAGCCCGACACTCCCATGTCAAGTTTTCCTCTACACAAAGTAATTTGCAGTCAGGGGGCCTCTGTCTCCACCACCTAGGAGACCTCTTTCAGGGAAGTAGGGCCAAGTCCAAGTTATCTGCCTCCCTGTTTAAGGGCCCTATGAAGCAAGAGATGTGGTTGACCATACCTGATATTTCCAGATATCTTTATACATGAAGGGGATGTGCCTAAGAGCATAGAAGGAACCTCAAGGGCGGTAAAGATAGATCCTGGTGATTCTCACTTAATGTGCAAGTAAACCCCCTGGGGATCATGTTAAAATGCAGATCCTGATACAGAAAGCCTGGGGCATGGCCTGAGATTCTGCTTTCCTGTCAAGTTCCCAGGTGAGGCCAAGGCTGCAGGTCCATGGGCCATACTTTTACTAGTAAAGTATTGAACAGTAATGAGCCTGCAGGCTGGGAGACTGAGAAAATACTGACCTGCAGGGTAGAAAGCCCCAACCTACTGACTTCCAAAACAGATGAGGTTCGCTAACACTTCATTGCAAGGGATGCATTTAGCAAATGAGCAAAGTTTGGCCCCTGACTGTATTAAAACTTCAGAAAGATAAAGTTAAGCTTGTTTGTATTCTTATATTTCTATCTTTAAAAATTATTGGTGGTGTGCAAATGCCATCCTTTCTTTTATGACTCCATGCTTTTATTACCATGACATAATCCAGTCATAAATTATAGTTACTGTGATTTTGAATTTAATTTAGAATTTCCTTTTATGTGATAGTCATGCTTAATGGGCAATGCAAAATCAGCATATCATGCTCTTGTATTTTATTGGTTAGGGTTTAAATACATTTGTTCATTTGCCGACCCACTGATTGCACTCTTAAATATAATATATTGCAATGCTATTTTTCTCTACTGCTCGCAAAATATTTTAAAGCCATAAAATCTTGTGATAAATAGTCTTTCCTCTTTGAAACCAATGCATCAGCGATTCCTTTGAAGATTTTCTTGAAATTGACTCTTCAAAGATGCTCTAATGTGGTTGTGTCCATGTGACATCAGAGACATCTGAAGCAAAACTCTTTTGTCTACATTGAGTCAAATCTTGGGAAAGTTACACATTTGAAGACATAGCGGGGAAAGCACCCTGGCAAATGACTGATTTTTCACTTCACATCCTGCTCACAGCAAGGGATGATGGAGGGACCATCTCAAATACAACGTAACAAAGCAGGTGTTAAAACATCCAAAGATAAATAGGAAGCCAGCAAAAGCCACGAAGCACCAAAGCATCCTGATGAAATTACAGTTCACTTCCGTCTAATTAGTGGCAGCCTCCCGTGGAATCCAGACCAGAGCTAGAAATAGAGGCTAAAATACCGCGAGGCAGGTTCTACATCAGAGATGATAATTCTGTTGAGTTCAAAGTGGAACTCGGTTAATTCTGCAGCAATGTGACCCAAATTTAAAAAATGGAACTGATTATTTCAGAAAGGAGGACTCTACTGTGAGGGAACCCAGGATGCATCAGGCAATTATTGCCACAATAATGCACCATAACACATATTCCCCCCTCACCCCCAAAAAAATTTCAGTGGCTTACAAATACAAGCATTTATTCTCATGCATATAGGTCTGTTGATTGGATGGTTTGGCTGATCTAGGCTGCAATCGGCTGGGTGCCTTGGCTCCAAGCTGTAGGTTCCTTCCATTTAGCTTTGTTCCAGGGCCCCAAACCAAAGGAGCAGTGGATGTTAAATTAAGCTTCTGCTTTCTTTCTACACTGTTATTCTTAGGATATGGCTTCCATTCTTAGTGTGGCCTCATTGTAAAAAAAAAAATGGCTGCTAGAGCTCCAGATATCACATCCATGTGCCAGGCAGAAAAAAAGAGGAAATGTGAAAGGGCAGAGGGTGTGTATTACAGCTGATTCTACTGAGTTAATATTATTTGCGGGAGGTGAGAGGTGCTATTGATGGTATTTCTGTGTAGCTTCTAAAATTGTCTCATGTACCATAGCAGGTATGTGTTTCTCACTTTGGCCAAAGTGCATGGGTGCCCAATGGTCACTCTTGAATCTGTCTGCTCTGAAACACTTTTCTTCCCCTTATTGCAATGTCCTTCATTCCCCCAAGGCCACCCCCACAAAGTGTGCAGTTACTGTGCTGTGACACATCCTTTTTTGCAGACCTGGGTCAATTGCAGAAGGAAACTTTGATATAGGAAGGAAAAAATCTAAAGTCCTCAGGGTTAGGGCTTTCCTTTGAGTTGCAAAAGGAAGTCATTGAAACACATGTACCCTTCACAAGTAGCAAAATTAATTTTTAAAAAAATCCTTCCGGTGTCACCCTCTCTTCTCTTGACCGGGCTTGCCCAACCCCCAGGTCTGCAATTCTCCCCCAAAACTTGTCCTCCAAATGTCTCTGTTCAGATTTGTATCGCCTTTCTGGGAAAACAGGAAGAAGGAGAGCCACCATCTTCTTCAAGGGGAAGAACACCCTCCCTGGACATACCTTCCTCTGCTCAACTTGTAGTGCCCTAAGGCTGAGTCAGTCTGCAACTGTAGAGGAGACTGCAAGTTGCCTGCCAGTTTCTCACGTCCTGTCTTCTCTACTAAAGGAACCTCAATTTTATTTCATGATGCAATGTGACCAGTAAAATGAGTATTTCCTGGCTTCTCTTACCATCAGAGTTAGTCAATATTATACAAGAATAAGTTGAATTGGGCTGGCCGAGTAGCGTGTTGGTTAAGAATTGGCTTGGGAGCTCCAGCTCTGAGCAACAGGGCCTTGGTTCGGATCCCACATGAGGGCCAGTGATGCTGCGCCCTCTACAGCTAAGATGGTGAACAACAGCTCGTCCTGGAGCTGGACTGCCGTGAGCCGCCGTGAGCGGCCATCCAATGGCCGGCGAGCGACTGCCTCACCCAGGAAGAGCGCAATGATAATACCAACATGGGCCAGTGAAGCGACATCCTCCACAGACTAAAGAACCAAAGGACAGCAACTTGTCTGTTCCCCTTTCCCGATTCCCCAACACTGTTCCCTCACCCAATTCCCCAATAAAATCTTTTTTAAAAAAAGGATAAGTTGAGTGGAGTTTCCAGGGAGGCTTCTTAAGGAAGGCTGATTCATCTAGAAAATGTACTTTTTCCCTTCCCCCTTGTTTTCTACCTCCTGCCTGTAAAAGCTGATGTGATTGCAGGAGCTTCAGCAGCCATTTTGAAGCATGAGGCAGTTTGTGTATGAAAATCTAGTTGTTTTTTTTAAGATTTTTTTTATTGGGGAATTGGGGGATGGGAACAGTGCTGGGGAATTGAGGGAAGGGGAACAGACAAGTTGCTGTTGTTTTGTTCTTTAGTCTAGTTGTGGAGGACATTGTTTCACTGGCCCAAGTTGGCACCATCATTGCGCTTTTCCCAGGCAAGGCAGATCAGTCGCCCGCTTCTGGACGGCCGCTCACAGCGGCTTGAGGGCCGCTCATGCTGGCTGCTGGCTACTCACGGTAGCCCGTGGCAACCCACTGCAGCAGGGGCTGCAGCCTACGCCGTTGCCGGCAACTCCCGGCAGCCCAGCTCCAGGTTGAGCTGTTGTTCAGCATCTTAGCTGTAGAGGGCTGTGTCACTGGCCCTCATATGTGGGATCCAAACCGGGGCCCTTTGGCATCCCAAGCCAGCTCTTAACCAATGTGCCACTAGGCCGGCCCTTACCTGATTAATTTTTAAAAAGTGTTTTAGAGTATTGTCCATGTGTAAGGAATAGCTCTATCCAAGTGCCTCAAAAAGAATNCAACTCCCGGCAGCCCAGCTCCAGGTTGAGCTGTTGTTCAGCATCTTAGCTGTAGAGGACAGCGTCACTGGCCCTCATATGTGGGATCCAAACGGGGGCCCTCTGGCATCCCAAGCCAGTTCTTAACCAACGCACCCCTCGGTCGGCCCTGAAAACCTATATTTTAATGGATTAAAAAAAAATGTAAGGAGTGTGGGTCCCTGATGACCATGAAGCCACATCACCAGTTCTCAACTCCGACCTCTGGGCAAGAAAAATAAACACATCTCTTATTTAAGCCACTGTTATTTTGGTTTTCTTATATATGCAGCAACTGAACCTTATCCTAACTGATACCACAATCCCTAGGTTTAAGATTTCACTCTAAATGTGAGTGGATTCACTAGATCAGTGGTTCCCAAACTGTGGTGTGCATGAGAGTCACTGCAGGGCTTGTTAAAACAGCTTGCTCAGCCCCAACCCCAGAGTTCCTGATTTGGTCATTCCTAAGTGAAGCCTAAGAATCTGCTCTTCTAACAGGTCCCCTAGTCATGCTGAAGCTGATACTTTGGGGACCACACTTTAAGAACCCCTACACTGGCTAATTCCTGATTTATTTCGATCATTTTCTTCGTAGAGACTGTGAAGAAAACAAGCCGTTGGGAGCTGAGTCATTCTTGGTTTCCCTTTCTGGCTTTTTGGCCCAAGAATTCCTTTCCCAGACATAGCAAACTGTACCTTTAGCCTGAAAAATTTTTTTTTTTGGTTTTTTTTTTTTGGTTTTTTTTTTTGGCAACATGCCCTTCCATGTCTACTATTATAAAAACCCTTGCTAACTTGCTCACGTAGACTTTTGGTTCTGGCAGAGATCCATGTAATTAATATAAATCCACAACTTGTGAGCACTTTATCTTGTACACTTGCTATTTTCCTTTGATCTTTAAAGCTAGACTTTTCACAGGCAATAGCTCAAAATTGTATTGCAAGAATAAAGTTTTGGGGGTTTAAGGCTTTTGGTTTTGCTGTTTTATTTTCTATTTGAAGATAGCTGTACATATTTTTCCTCTAACATATTGTTTCGGTTTATTATCTCTATAGCAGGCCAGTTCACCCCATGGCCAAACATGAATTTTTTTTCAGAGTACTTTCCTATCGACCCATACATTTTTCTCTTCTAGAGGATTCAAAGCAATGGTAATATATCACTCGACAATTTTGTTACCACCCAGCATCCATTCTTCTGTATTTTGGTGATCCTGATTTCCATGTAAAAATTACCTCCTTTCACCCTCTGCTCTTGCCTCACAGTGGAACATGTGACCCAGCCATGACCAATCAGAGCACATTAGTCTTCTTGTTGTGTGGGCTAAATTGTGCCCTGCCCCGTTCCCTATGTCAGAGCTGTAACTCTTAGAACCTCAGAATGTGACCATATTTGTAAATAAGGTCTTTAAAGAGGTAACTAATTTAAAATGATGGCATTACAGTGGGCCCTAATCCAATATGACTGGTGTCCTTATAAGAATAGGAAAGTTGGACATAGATCCGTGAAGAGGGAAGATCATGTAAAGACACAGGGAGATTTCAGCCATCTATAAGCCAGGGAGAGAGGCCTCAGAAGGAACCAATCTCCTGACACCTCCATCTCCGACTTCAAGCCCCCAGAATTGTAAGACAATAAATTTCCACCCAGACTATGGCTTTGTTGTGGCAGCCTGAGAAAACTAGTGCACCCCTGGCCCTGGGGCTGGCAAACTTTTTTTCTGGCAAAGTCCAGATACTAAATATTTCAGAGTTTGTGAGTCATACAAGACACAGAGTTGCCTCAAAGCATTGAATTAAGGGGAACTTCGGGGTTACGATCACCTGGTGCATGTTGGCAGAAATTCCTCCAGTTGTGTAAGAATGGTATTTGATACTTACGTCCATTAGTTAAGCATGCCCCACCTGTACATTGGCCACAGGAAGGAGTTACCTTTGCAGAGAATCACGCAGCAGGGCGTCTCAGAGTAGAAACTGACTAATTCTCAGCACAGGTGCTCTTGTGGAATGTTGATAACTGGCCTGAAGTCCAAATGGAGTATCTCTGGCGCTTCCTACACCTGCAGGTGTTTCTCACTCCTGGCACCCAAAATGTATGTGCCTCCTAAGTCTGTAAAAATAGACAGCTCTCACATTTCCCCATAGAAATAAACAACATTTGGAAAGAGGCATACATCTTATATGAGGTTGTTCCACTTTTGCAAGGGATTTGCTAAGTCTGATGTGTGAGCATAGATATTTGTATATTCATAGATTTCTGGCGCTGAGGCCCTTAAAATTCACTATTCCTGAGAAAGGCAGCACAACTGGGAAGAGGCGTTGCTTTTTTTTGGAGAGCTCTTCACTAAACAGATTTGTAAATATGCAAATTGCTTTATGTTGTTAACACCCTAAATATTATGAATTAAGATTAAAATATCAAACTTTAGGATATTAGGGAAAACCACAAATAGAATTTAATTTTTCTAATTTAATAAAGCATTACTACCAAGTGAGGCAATTTTTATACCAAATATTTTCCATCTATATAAATTTCTAACAATCGCTCATATCTAGACTTTGATCTAAGTTCTATATTAGAAATCACAAGTTATTTTAAAACTACTTTTATTTTGGGGCTTCAGAAAACACACACGATATACTTTCTTTTGAGTGCTTTGTAACTTGGGACTCATAATCCATTGTCAGAAAATATCACAGATCTTATTATTCATAGGCAATAGTTTGGTAGAGTAGTTCACTAAATGATGCAAAGATTTGCTTCCTTAAAATTATGATTCATAATCTTGGAGGCTTATAAAAAGGTACTAAAGCATAAGGAAAGAGAATTATTTATCCTAAAGACTCAGAGAAAAAGCATAAATTAAAACTGATTTTCTAAAAGAAATGGACAGAATTTTTTAAAATACTTATTGATAAATAGTAACTAATTTTATATCTATATATTTATGGGTAGATGACAGATAAATAGATAATCAAGAATCTTCTATGAAACAAAAGTAAGGAGTGACAACAGATGAAGAAAAAAAAGTCACACACACAAAAAAGCCAAATGAAATTAAAAAAAAAATTTCAAAGAAATCTAAACTCAAGAATAATTAAAATCCACAGTACAGATAGTTTAAATCAGAAAGAACACTGTAGAAAACTATTATTAGAGAACAAACTTAAAAAATCCTCAAGAATATCCAAGGAGGAAAAAGAAAAGAATGAAAATTAGTAATCATAAAACAAATTTTCAGATATAAGACCAAACGTATGCTGTGATAATAAATATAAATAGGTTAAATTTCCCTGTCAAATGGTTAGGAATTTCAAATAAGGTTTTAATAAATAAAACTCGATTTTGCTTAAACAATATATACCAACAAGGAAGATTAAAGTAACACAGGAATATCTATCAGGCAAATGCAAACCAAAAAATGAAGCATGGGTGAGAGGTAAAGTAAGTGAGAATTCAGCATCTATGCACGGCCAGCTGAGTGGCTCAGTTGGTTAAGAGCTTGTTCAAGAGTGCAAGCTCTGAGCAACAGGGTCGTCAGTTCAATTCCCAGCCTGAGCTGAACTGCTGTTGAGCTGCCAACAGGTGGCAGGATGGCTCAGCTGAAAAGAAAGAAAAAAAAATAGCCAGCATCTATGCACATATGCATGGACAAGGTGTGCTAGAGGCATCCTGCACTGGCTCACAGAGTTTATTGTACACATCTCTTCCCATCTCTACATTTGGTGACATCACATTGTTTTGGGAAAGCTGGCTTACCAGCACACCACTGTATGTACTTCTTTCCTTCACGCCTTAACATTTCCCAGTCTTATGGATATAATTTGTTCTTTTAGACCCTGGTTATTATCATTACAGTACTTTATGTGATGGTTAATTTTATGTGTCAGCTTCACTGGGCCCTAGGGTACCCTGATATTTAATCGAACGTTATTGTGGATGTTTCTGCAAGGGTGTTTCTTTTTTAAATGAAATTAACATTTTAATCAATGGCGCAAGACAGATTGCTCTCCATAATGTAGGTGAGCCTAATCCAGTCAGTTAAAGACCTGAATAGAGCAAAAAGAATGACTTTCCCTGAAGTTTGCTGGAGGAAAGTCTCCAAGAAACTAACTTTGGACATCACCTGTATAATTGGCTTTCCTGGATCTTGAGCCTGATGACCCATACTGCCAATTTGAACTTGCCAGGCTCCATAATCATGTGAGTTAATTCTTTATAATAAATACACACACACACACACACATCCTATTGATTCTGTTTCTCTGGAGAACCCTGAAGGATTCATTTATACATGACATGCTTCTCTTAAAAATGTTTTTAACATTTGAATTGTTTTATAACCATATTAGCAATATTTACGTAGATTTAATGTAAGCAGTTATCTTATGCCATGAAATCCACATTCTTAATTTCTTTAATTTGATTCACTTCTTAGTTGTCTGGGATATGATGGTAAGTATTTTCAAGAAGTGTATGTTAAAGGTATACCTCTTGATCATGTCTGAGAGAGTCTTTCTGTTGCATTCTCACCTGAACAGCAGAGGAGCCAGGTATCACAATCTTAATTCAATGTTTTTTCCTCTCCAAATTCTGTACAAGTTGTTTTATTGTCTTTGATTATTGGTTTTGCAGATAAGGAAAATCTCAGCCTTATTTTTTTCCTTGAGAAGTCGTCATTTATCCTGCCTGGATGCTCATTGTACTCTTTTTCTTCTTAAAATTTTTATTTCATCAGAACAGTCTTGTCACCATTATGCAAACCCCTTCTATTGACATCTCTGAAAAAAACAAGCATAAAACCTTTTTAGCCTTGGTGCTGTATGGATTATACTCTGTGAGTCAATTTTCGTTAGTCCATTTTGCCCACGCTCAGTAAATTTAACACCTTAAGTCCTTATGCAGCTAAAAAAATGTTATCTTCCGTTATTCCTTCTGTGCACGCATATGTTGTTTGTGCCTTCTGAAATTCTTCTCATTCTTTTCCCTCTGTTCTACAGTTCTTTTACCTTTTTTTAAGTTGATGTTCAAGTCTCTATCCTCTTCCTCTGAGTTTTCGGAGAAAGTTTTGAGCATGTCTCCCACTTCACTGGTTCTGTTTCCTGCAATAGATGACCCATCAACAAACAATTTTGCCCATTGCAGATTTTGTTACCTGTTGCGTATTTTCTCTACATACAATCCTGTCCAATCTCCACCTCTTTTCCTCTTTAAGAGCATCCACACATGTAATGTTTACAAATGCAATGCTTCAAAGAATTGTGCTAAAACATAATTTAGAGATATTCTAAATTTTAAGTATCCTCCCATTCTTGTGCTACCTCCAGTTCACAAGGTGACTTTTGTTCTGATGGCTGAGTTTGATCCCACTCTTTTTAAATCTGACATTCTTTCCTATGTCACTTGGTTTCTCATGCACGTGTACATCACATGGCCATTCAGTCTGGAGCTAGTGGTGTGTCTGTCGGTCTCAGAATTTGAGTCAAAACATGACTTACCCCTCCCTCCTTGTTCAACTTTAGGCAGCCTTTCCCCCACTTCTTTCCTTCTCCTCACCCTGTAAGGGAAACTCCTCCCAAAGAATTAAACTGTCCACTCTGGCTCTATTGGAGAGGAAATAGTTCATCCACTGGCCCTCTCCACTGACCCTAACGTCTGTGCCTCTTTCTCCTGGTAACTGGTATTATCACCTCTCACCTCCAACAAGCCACCTCCCCAGAGTCCAGTCAACATATCTGACTTGCAGTGTGTGTTTCTTTTTGACACATTTGCTATATAAACACACAACTATTCCCCATACCCTCATCAGTCATTCTTCCTATCAGGCAAAGTACCCCCAAAAGGGACATTTTGTTTTTTTCTAAAATGATGGGAGGTAATTAAGACACTATTAACTGGTCTTGAATCATTTTGGAGTCTTTTAGATTCTTTAGCTGATGAAATTAAGGACTCACACTAATATTATGGGAAGATCGATTGCTTCCTTCACCAAAATAAACAAGTAATTGCACACATCCCAAAACGAGGGTAAACATCATCCATATTTCTGGAGTAATATTCAGGAATAGGAAAGGAAACGATGAGAAAGGCTGCATGATTTATTGCTGATTCCATCAAAGTGGAAATCTGTGTTCATGCAAGTCAATTAGAACAAAAATAATAAAGCGTAATAATTATATGCATAGAAATCAAGGTTAAGTTTTTGAAGCTGTATTCACACATACTCTGAGCTATATAGTACTGGCAAAACACAAACTCAATGATCTAATTATATGTAGATCAATACTATATGTGTGTTCATATGTATGTATATACAGAGGGTGTCAAAAAATGTATACACATTTTAAGAAAGGAAAAACCTGTATTAAAATTGTAATACTGAATATATACCGATAAACGATGAACACAAGTCATGTTTGACTTCTACAATTACAAGTGGTGCTCAAAGTGGTCCCCACCAGCGTCCAGACACTTCTGATTATGGCGAACTGCTTGCTGCTTGAGCAATGTTGACCAAAGTGTCCACTTGTATACATTTTTTTGGCACCCCAGTGTGTGTGTGTGTGTGTGTGTGTGTGTGTGTGTGTGTGTGTATTTTCTAAAAACGCATCTCTATTTCAACCAAATTGAATGTCTATATCTGTTTTTCAGTTCCTTTCCTTGGATTTATTGCTGACTCAAAATAAATTCACCCAAAAAAATTAATATTCAGTTTCCATTTATTTCATTGCACTTTTCTTTCTTTGGAACCAAGTAATTTTGCTGGAGAAAGAAATGAGGAAAAGTTTCATCCAAATATATTTTATTTGCTTAATTTGAATAACTTATTTTAATAAGCAACTGGTATTAGGGATAAATTGTGTGGTGAATAAAAAGCTTGGGGGAGAAATATGTGTTTTCTCAGAGTGCTGACAATTTAATATGAAGTATAGGTCTCGGAAGCTGCAGCTCACACTAACAAAATTACCTCCGTACTGCTTCTTGACATCTCTGCTCTTGCAGGAATCCACTTCATTCAAAATTACTCTTTTTCCTAATATTTCCTGATCTCTGACTATGCATCAGGTTCACTCAGTTAATCCTCAAAATAGTCCCATGAGTCACCTTTCATTTCTGTATTTTCGTTTTAAGAAAAAGTATTACCTATTGCTGTGTAACAAACTGTAACAGTGCCTTACAACAATTAGCAAGCATTTCTTTTGCTCCAATTCTGGAGGTCAGCTGGGCTCAGCTAAGCAATTCTCATTCAGGGTCTCTCATGTCGTTACAGTTAGTAGGTGACTGGGGCTGGGTTCACCCACAAAGCCTGATTCACTCACATGTCTGTACCCTGGGCTGGGAGACTCAAACAGCTAAGGGCTGAACCGTCTAGGGTTCCTTAGGCAAGTCTCAACTTCAATCTCTCTCTCTCCCTCTCTCCCTCTCTCCCTCTCTCCCTCTCTCCCTCCCTCTCTCCCTCTCTCCCT
>NW_017731499.1:3738916-3793143 GCF_001890085.2 Hipposideros armiger
CCTCTCCCTCTCTCATTTCTCCAAGTGTTGACCTCAGTGAAACCAGACTTATGACATGGCAACCTAAGGCTGCTGAAGTGAGTGTCTCGCGACGTGCCAACAGGGCCTTTACTAAACCTGGGAAGCCAAGCATCATCATCACTTCTGCCACATTTTATTCATCCAGGTCGTTACAAAGTTCTATCCAGATTCAAGGACGGGGGACCTGGACAACACCCCTTGATGGAAGAGTGTCAAAGATTTAGCAGGTAGGTTTCAAAAGGGCCACACACTGCAACTGGGGCTACTGCTTTGTTGAGTTTGCAGTATTCACTCTCACCCACCAGGATTCATCTGACTCTGTAGGGGACTGACCAGCGAATTCAGCAAGGATATGATGGGGTGGCTGTCCCTGTAATACTGGTTTTTATGTGCTAAATGACTGGAGTCGGGGGCGGGGACAGTTTCAGACACTTGCTGTTGACCTGCTCCTACTATGATAGTTTTTACTCCACAGGCCAAGGAACAAATGTAGGGTACCCCCAACCACCACATATGTCCATTCCACTTCTGCCCAGCTAAACCCAGGTAGAAGAAGTGACCTTGGGTAAGGCAGCTCTCTTCCGCTGAGAGCCAGTCTTAGAGAGAGACTCAGACAAGAACTCTTGGCTTTCAGCATTTCCAGCAGTTGGGGAGCGAATGTTTCTCTTTTGAATGGAATGTGGGGACAGGGGATCTGTGTGGGCTCGCCACAGCATCCACTACACTGACTGAACCCCATGTTCTTTGATAAAATTCATGGTTAAGAAAATCAAGGATTTTTGTGGAAGTGGGATAGGCGAGGAAAAGAGAAATGATGCTGTTCACTTTCCTTTTTTCCAGATTGGATAAAGAGACAGCCCTTTGATTCATTTACCTTAGAGAGTAGCTGCCATGGGTAAGCTATTCCACAACCTTGCCCCCCGCCCCCCCAGAAATGATATGCAAACTAGCATACTGCTTCCTCCTTTCTCTCTTTCCAAACACTTGCTTTGACTTCTAACCATAATTCCTGCTCTAAATGTCAGTGTTATACCTCTTATCTCCCTGTGAAGGGAAACCTGGACAATGATTAGATCTACGTTAAATAATAATGCATTCCACGTTTGAAATGAGACAACCTTGAATTTTCTAAACCTATTTTTTATTGAGAAAGCATTCACCCCAAGGCATTTCTTAGAAAAATAGAAGTAGCAAACTCTAAACCAAGCATCTAAGAGGTCAAGAAAGGACCAGGCCATGAAAAAAATGATATGACAGGATTTTTTTCAAATAGGCTATAATTTAGATTCACTTATTAACTAATATTTTGAATGAAAAAAATAGTGCAATACATAATAATTTCTTTTTTATTTTTTTTTACTTTTTTTTTTTAATTGAGAAACGGTATGTTTTTCCAGGACCCATCAGCTCCAAATCAAGTAGTTGTTTCAATCTAGTTGCGGAGGGCGCAGCTCAGTGGCCCATGTGGAGATCGAACTGGCAACCTTGGTGTTGTGAGCACTGCCCTCTAACCAACTGAGCTAACTGGGTGCCCCCATAATAATTTTTTTATTGAATTCAATTTTTATTTATGTTCATTTTTATTTAATTTTGAATATTTTTAACTAGAGGATTAAAAAAATAATTAAAAGATAAACAATGAAAAAAAACTCCCTCTCATTTTTATTCCCATCAGTTCAATTTCCTCTAATAGAAAACCAACCACCTTAGCTTCTTAGCCAGATTTTCTTTATGGATATTCAAGCATAAATCTATATTCACAAACAGTATTTTACACATCATTCTGTACTTTGCTTTTTTCACTAACAAAACCAACTGTTTCTGATTAATGAGAAACCATAGGGTTTGGGGCTGGGATTATAGCAAAATATTATTACATAGGATTTTTTTTTATAATCATAGTATTATTGCATGTATGCTTGGGATCATAACTATCTATTACTTGTAATTTATAGCTTTAATACATATTCCACCCCAATGACAAGGTCCTACAATTAAAATTACATGACTGTTTCCTTTCAATATTAAGTCACAGGTCACTACAAGCAATGTGGTCCAATATCTAGACCCAAATTTAATGTCTTCTTCCATCTGTGCTGCTACAAGACTGTAGGTTGAACCAAATTTGGTGAAAACATCAAATGTCTACATTTAAGTCCCCTTGTGAAGAAGATGCCCAGGGAAATGGCCCCCCATCACCACCCCAACTTTCCCCTCCCCAACAAGAGCCTCTAACTCCAAATCAGACAAATGTTTATAACAATAGTGCCATCAGTGCCTACTGACAAACACAGACAACTCTTAGAACATTGTCATTGGCAAGGTCAAAGCTCTTGGCTAAGTAAGACCAGCTTCCAGGCATGTGCTGTCACACAGGGCCTCATGCTCAGAAGGGCCCCAGGCTTGGTTGACGCCTCTGCGGTTGCCATCTTGAAATTCTTCATAGTTTTTTTTTTAAAAAGATGCCCTATATTTTCATTTTACACTGGGCCCCACAAATTATGTAGCTAGGCCTGTCCTCGGCCCCTTCTCAGAAGACATTCTAAGAGAGAAGATGCCGTAAGGGGAAAGGAATGTCTCCAAAAATAAGGAAAAACATGCTTCACAAAGCTTGGCTGGCTTAAGTATTATTTTCCCCATGGGGGAGCCTCCCTGGGCTTCTCATAAATCCCTACAAAAGGTTAATTGCCTAATCCATGAGAACCACTATCATTTTCAGAAAAGCTTCCTCGTCATTGCAGAGGGGTAGGTAATTGGTTTTTGTGTTCAGCTGTATTCTTACTTTTTTTTTTCCTTGTCCGTTAATGATGAATGGCTTGTCAAACTGTAAAAGTATTTTTATTTTAATTACAGCCACCAAAAATCCTATTTCCAAAAAAAAAGATTAGTTTAATAATTAAATTCCCTCTGCCACCACGAGTAATAATTAGTTAACCAAATATTAAGTCTTCTCTCGGTGGACTTATGATACAGCTTTTGAACATAAGTGACTTCACTTCCAGAGAAGTCATATAAGTGATACACACCAGTGCATCTGCCACAGACCTCAGGTCCCAGGCGGAACTCTGCAGGTATCACAGGTCCTGTGCGTGCTAACCACTGCTTGCAGAGGAATCAGTCGGAGACCTCTCCAAGCCCTATACGAAGGCGTTTCAAATGTTTGTCCGTGCTCTTGGGATTAAGAAGTCACAAATCCATAGGAAAGTGTTGCTGAATTCCTAGTAGCCTTTGATAAGTATTGTTGGAATCAGCAGACACAAAACTCCAACTGCCACCATGAGGGATTGATCCAAGTGTATTCTGAGTCTATATTTATAGATGGGTGGGGACCTCGGGAGCCACATGTTCAAGACTAACTGACTCAGGATGGCATTCAAGGCCTTCCAGCTTCAGGCAACTCAGAGGGCAGTAGAGGCAGGAATGAAAGAGACAGGTTTAGAAGTCAGATGGGCTGTGCTCTATGCTCCACACTTAGCTGGTTGGCCTTGGACAAGCTGCTTCACTTCTCTAAGCCTTAATCGCCTTGCTTGTAAAATAAGGACAATAACAGTACCTACCTTATTATCCCAGTGGACACCACCCCATAATGCCCTGGGACACCTTGATCCCTGAGGAGGGGGACCCTGGTGATGAGGGAGGACGGAGCTAGACAGAGCCAGCTGGAGCCGGGGCAGTGGTCAGCGACATGCCCTGCACATGCGCGTAAAAGTCTAACCAAAATGTCTGCACATTGCAAGCCTGCAATAAGTATTTCTTAGTTATTGTTACAAGGGGTAGGTCACTTGCCCACCTGTCTCTAGCTGGCTAGCTGTCCTAACCTGTGTGATCATTTAAAAGCACACTCTAGCCCAGTGTTTCTCCATCTTTTTATTCATTATCTTTTAAGACATTATTTCTCCTAATTGCTTTCCCCATGAAATGTTAATACCAAAGATAGGTTGCAATTCTATCTGTGATGATTAATTTTATGTGTAGACTTGGCTGGGCCATGGGGTGCTGGAGTTGCAAACCCCACCTGTGACATACAAACTGGGGGAGTGAAGGAGTTACAGGCTCTGGGTGGAAGGTTTTTGGGTAAGTGAGACTGTGACACAGCCTCTTGGGGCCTCTTCTCTGAGTCCTGCCCTTCAAGGCAGGGCTGGACATCTCCCCTGAGAGCTGGTCCTAGGACTTTCAGGCCCACCTAGAAACCTTCTTGCCTGTTCCTTGTTCCCCATAATCCCAGCCTTCCTTCAAGCTCTTAACCCAAACTCTTTTTTATTCCTCCACATAAAAAGAAAATCTCTGGTTTCCTCCTTTCTTCTTACAATCATCTTGAAGACATTTTAAAACCAGAGCTCGATTGATTCAAAACCACAGTCTACTTTTCCCTTGAGTACAGGGAGGAGCCAGGCATCAAACAAATGTTTCTCAGAAGTCTGGGGGGATGTTTGGATTCCATCCTTAGAGGTACATGTGCCTCATGTCCTAGAATGGGTTAGATCATGTTAAAGCACTTGTCATGAAGCTTCTGAATTAAAATTGGTTGACTGTATCCTGTTGTATTCTTCATCTCAACCCCATGAGGTCAGTCCTATTATCAGCCCCATTTTAAAGATGAGGCAACTCGGGCACAGAGAGGTTAGGTAACTTGCATAAGGTCACACAGCTAGTAGGCAGCCAAGCTGGGTTTCAAGCCCAGGTCTTTCTGACTTAGAGCCTGACCCCTTAAAACACAAGCAAACTCTAAGAGGCTCAGTGATGCTCTGGCCTCAGGAAAGGAGTTAAGTCCAGGAAGCATTTGCTCTTTACTCTTTCTCTGGCTTCTGGATTTAATAGGCATTCCACATATATATGTGAAAGACAGAGGTTGCTGAGAGAAATTGCAGTGGCTTACCTATGGCAGGCAGTCAAGCGAAGGATAACTGAGGTGTGGTGGGGTCTACTTTGGCTCAGGAGGAAAATGATGCTTCATTTTGCCCCAAGCCCAACACCAAAGGCCAAAGGATGACAGCCTGCCCTGTGTCCTCATGGGCAAAACTGAAACTTGCAAAGCGACCTGGAGAGGAGGTGGCTCGGGTGATCAGAATATTGAAAAGCTAAAGAAAGGTTTGGAGAATTATTGTGACAGTGACATAGGGAAAAAAAATCACTTTATGTTGAAAATGTTTTCCCAAGGACAAAACTAAAATATTTAGACAGAATCTGTTAGAATCTACAAAAGTCTGCTTTCCCAGATACTAACTTTTGACATTGTCACCCAACACACACATGTTAAATCTAGAATTTACAAGGTAATAGTTTTAGTGATGATGAAGTATTTATATAGGACCTGGGAAGTTTTTTCTTTTGATTACAAAAGTGATATGAGTTTATGGTAAGAAAGTGAAACAGAAGGGACTAAACTGATTTGTAAAGGTCTTACCCTGATGCCAACCATTCATTTCAACTCCCCAGAAACAATTGCTTCTGTTAAGAGCTTTTCTGTGCAGTCACAAGAAAGTATTGCTTGCTGATGTTTTTAAGACAAATGGGATGACATTATACATTATTGTTTTGCAACTGCTTTCTTCAGTACATTATACCATGTCTTGGGTGTCTTGCCATATACAGCTTTTAAAAATTTTATGACATCCCATTTATTTGGGATGCATGAAGAAGTTTTGACGAGTCGCCTAGTAATTAACATTTAGTAGAAATGCCTGAGAAATAATGATCATCCGCAAAATGTTATGGTAATTACACATCTTTATACAAGCTCCCCACTAGCATGTAAGTCCTCTGGTGGCAAAGATTTTGCCTGCTTTGTTTTCTGATGAACCCCAAGCACTAGTACAGTGCCTGACTCATAGTGGATGCCCGATGCACATTGGTTGGATGAATGTATCTTCAAGTGTATATGTATCTATACAGACACACCTTCCAAAATTATTGCTTCACTACTCACAGATAGTGCCACCTATGTTTCCTTCTTTGTTTTGTTTTGATCAGCTAGGGACTTCATTTGTAGAGCTCAGTGTAGTAGAGATAGTGAATACTTGTGTATTAGTTTCCTGTTGCTACTATAACAAGTTACCACAAATTTCAGTGGCTTAAAACAACATAGGTTTATTATCTTTTAGTTCTGGAGGTCAGAAGTCCAAAAAGGGTCAGCAGGGCTGTGTTTCTTCTGGAGGTTCTAGGGGAGAATTCATTTCCTTGCGTTTTCCAGCTTCTATGGGCTGCATTCCTGGGCTCGCGGCCCCTTCCTTACCACTCCATCCTCTGCCTCCCTCCTCATACCCCCTTCTTTACTCTGACCCTCCTGTCTCCCTCCTTCCCTTATGATTACATTGGGACCATCTTGATCATCCAAGATAACTCCCCATCTTGAAATCTTTCAGTCACTCCTGCAAAGTCCCATTTGCCACATATAAGACATATTCACAGGTTCCAAGGATTCAGATACGACTTTTTTGGGGAGCCATGATTCTGCATACCATAGCTTGGGAATTAGGTCTGCATTTCAGTGTTGTCACCTCAACATGCGTACCGTAAATATGTGTTGAGTCCCTACTTACCACGTCCGTGGCTAAACCTAGGAAGTACACTACCTACCTCTGGGGTCTAGCTCCAGTTACATAACCTCCTTGAGACTCCATTGTCTCACTTGCAGAACTGGAGAGATTAAACCTGTCTCATACAAAATGCTGCGTGTAGAATGTCTGCAGACATCCGTTTCCATTGGCCAGCATTCAGGAATGATTACATGCTGTTTTAATCTTGACAAAATGTAAGTGAAATGCTGGGCTGAATAGTAACAAGGTAGAGAAACAGGTGCTCTTGTAAACTGCCGGTGTGGATGTCAATTGGTACAGGCTTTCTAGAGGGCCGTGTGGCTCTATAAATATAATGAAAAGACTTAAAAATGTTTGTTCTCCTTATCCCAGTAATTATCCATTTCTAAAAAGTGTCTTAGGGGCGTAGTTGAATTTATGTACAAAGATGTTCAGTGAACTGTTATCTATAAACTGGGGAGTGTGGACACTGTTCTCCCTGAGAAAGAAGATAGCTTAGTAGGTGGCTAGCTGGGCTCAAATTTATAAACAGTCTAAAATATTTTTAATCCCATTTGATTAAGAAATGAGGTACAATTTCACACTTCACGCTGTTCTATATTATCAAAGCTAGACTTCAAACTCAACTGTATCTAGAGTCCAAAGCACATCATCTTTCCCTTCCGTCATATTTGACCTCACTAAGTCTCCTTTTCTCCTAAGTACAAGTGAAATAAAATAGCTACCGTTTCTAGGTATAAAACAAACACTACCTATCCAAGGTGTCCCGTAAACTCTTCTGCTTATTCAAAACATTTTAATTCTGGGAGCACTTGGAAGATTGACAAAACTCTTTAAATTGTCAAGGTCGGGGAACTAAACTCCTTGGGTTTAATTCCCGTCTCCTGCTTTTTGGTACCTTGTGTTCTAGGTGTAGGTCTAGGCCGCCTGACTCTCAAATCGAAAGTACCAGAAAAGGTGGGAAAACTGAAGGCTCAGGGCTGGAGCCTGTGACGTGGAGGGGACACCTGTCGAGAGCACTCGCACCTTTTCGGGGACTCTACGAATCTTCGGCTCCACTCGGCTCCTTTCGGCTATAAGTTCGGCCAGCGATCGCCATCTCGGGCTCGGCTCTCTTCGGCTTCCTTCGGGCGACGCTCGTCTCGGCATTGGCTCCTCTTCGGCTGAGCTCGGCCGACTCTCGTCCTTTCGGGCTCGGCTCTCTTCGGCTACGTTCGGCCTACGCTCGTCTCGGCCTCGGCTCTGTTCGGCTGCGTTCGGCCCCGGCCCCGGAAGGGCGCCCATGGAGTCGGGACTGTCGACTCGACTGACTGCTATGGCGCCGCTGCTGGAGTATGAGCGGCAGCTGGTGCTGGAACTACTCGACACGGACGGGCTGGTCGTGTGCGCCCGCGGGCTCGGCGCGGACAGGCTCCTGTACCACTTCCTCCGGCTGCATTGCCACCCGGCATGCCTGGTGCTGGTGCTCAACACGCAGCCGGCCGAGGAGGTGCGGCCGCCCGCGCGGGGCTGAGGGGACCCCGCGAGCGCCGGGGCCTCCTGAGCGGATGCAGGCCCCGGCGCGGATGCGAGGCCTCTGAGGGCAATGTGGGTCCCTGACGCGGGTGGGAGGCCACTGAAGGCGGGTCCCTGGGCAGATGCAGGTGTCTGGCACGAGTGCAAGGACAGGGAGAGCGATGGCAGGGCTCTGAGAGCGGTGGGGGAGTCACTTGAGGATGGGGGCGGAGAGGAGGAGTGGCGGTCCCTGAAGGAGATAGGGGTGTCTGGGGGAGGATAGGAGTAATGAGGGAGTCCCAAAGATTGGCTATTTAAAGGGCTTGCTGGGGCCAAAGGAGTGGGCTTCCCCGAAGCGGTTGAGGATGGAGGAGTCCCTGAGAGTAATGGGGAGACGCAAAAGGAGATGCCGAGGTTGGGAAGGACCGTGCAGGGAAGAGGAGAGGCCGAGGGGTTCAGCGAGGCTGTGGGAGGAGGGGCGCAGACTCAAAAGGGAAGCTGAGGATACTGGGGAAGGTTACCTGCGCTTACGGAGGATGGAGGACACAAGGGGGATTGCACCTGCGCTGGGGGTGTTGACAGGTAACACAGCCCGGTCTGACCAGTTTGATGAGCCCCTAGATAGATAGAGCAGGAGGAACATGGCAGCTGAGAAGAGTCACCACAAACTCCTTGAGGGCGGACACCCTGTCCGCTTGGTCTCGGTATCTCCAGGGCTTGAGGTGGGGCTTAGCACAACCTGGGCCCCGGGAGAAGGTAGCATGGAACTGACGGTGTAGAGGGCCGAGGCCCCACTGACGTCATGAAATCCCCTCTCAGCTGCACGCAGACAGGGAACTAATAGTCCAAACAATGCCTGGGAAAAGGATCCCCTCGGTGTCTTGTCACACACTACAAACCTGGCTTTGGCGGGAAGCATTTGTCTAGGTGGCAGAAGTCTTCACCCAGGGTTTAAAAAACGTTTTTTGTTGTTAAAATGCTATGACGCCTCAAGTGCAAGGATTCTTTCGTGTAAACCCCAAAACAAAAAGAAGAAAACCTTAGTTAAATGTAGACTGGCTGGTCGATCAACATAAAGTAGTACACTTATTTTGTAGTTTTCATTAATTGATGAAGATATTCATCAACATCTTCATTATGAAGCTCATTATCTCAGAGAAAGGCAGCCCGTCATTGTAAATACACATACCTGCAACCTACTAAAAACCGCCTTGTATTCAACCGCCTGCTAATCAAGTTTGGTTTGATTTAGGAGTATTTTATCAACCAGCTGAAGCTGGAAGGTGTCGAGCACCTCCCTCGCCGCGTAACAAATGAAATCCCAAGCAACAGTCGCTACGAGGTTTACACACAAGGAGGTGTGATATTTGCAACAAGTCGGATACTTGTGGTTGATTTCTTGACTGACCGAATACCTTCAGATTTAATTACTGGTAAGAATTTGAAACCTTATGGATATAATTTTGCCCCTTTTGCTAAACTCTAAACTAGAACCTTCTTGTGGGTGGCACTGGATGTTTTTGCTCAAAACGGAGCTTCCAGCCATTAGTACAGTATGTGACCTGTTTTAGATACTCAATAAATATTTGTGGCCTGAATAAGTAAATAACTGTAAGATTGACTTTTCCTGGTTTTCTAAGCTCATATTCAGTAAATACGTGGTAATTGGGTGGCGTTTGCTTTTAGGACCTAATCAGGCTTGCAATGTTTATAAATACTGTTTATTTCCTAAACGATTTGGGTTTCCTCTTCAGAGAACATTTTAATCTCCATAATGTGAACTTAAACCAGGTAGTTGCTTAATTATTTGGAGAAGAATCGTTTAATGTTAGCTAGAAATTAATAGGAAAAAAATAATTATTTATTATTATTATTATTTGTCCTTTTGGAAACCTTTTCTGATTTCCCCAAAACTAATTAAGGAGCCATACCTCTATGCCCTCAGGTTACCCTGTGCTTCTCATAGCGCTCAGGTCACCATGTTATATTTGTCTATTTGTCTGTCTCACTCATAAAATAACAATCTTGTAAGCACAAGGAACAACTGTTCATCCCAAGTTAAGTAGCTGGGATTTGTTGGATGAATGAATGATACATCAGTATATGTGATCTGTGGCCAACTTCTGGAGGGAGAGAGAGAGGAAATTTATGATTGTCTTTCCACTGTGTCTATTATAGTATCCTGAGTCTGAGAGACCCTCAAGACATATTTAATGAATGAACATATGAATGAGTGCCTTATATGGTGCATGGTGAGCTGGTTGAGGAAATACTTTGTTATACTTTTGTAACATTTACAGTTGTTAAAAGCAGTGGCACAGACCATGCAGTGACAATCACCAGACTTTGAATGATAATGCCACTGCTTACAAGCAAGTTACTAAATTCTTTTCATGATTTTTTTTCATGAACCCCAGTTCTCTCATTTCTGAAACTGAGGAAATAATGCCTCCTTGAGTTATTGTAAGGATTAAGGGAGATAAAATAATTTGCTTAGCATAGTACCTGGTACATAGTAAACACTTCATAAATAATAGCAAAAAAAGTATTGGTTTTTTATAACCAGAAATCTTGATACATCATAAAGTGTTTTACTGTTTGCTACTTTCTTATACATTTAATTTTATTTTTCTTTATTTTTTAAGTTGATGAAATGGGGAAAAAATATGTATTGAAGCTACCACTAGATGTCAGCATTGCTTTTTCTGTAACAGCTCAACCTAAGTAGGCAGAGAGCAAGCAATCTGTATCAAAGAAATGTCCAAACCAGAGCTTATAGGTAGTTCCTAATTAAAAGTTACTTTCTGAATGAGTCAGTTTTCTCATCTGTAAATTGAAGACATTAATAGTACCTTCCTCCTAGGATTATTGGGAGTGAAATGAGATAAAGGTATGTAAAATTCTTAGCATCGTGCATGGCACGTAGTAAGCCTTTTGTGGTTACTATTTGTGATGATCCTGTCTTCGAGCAATTCTTTAGTGAAGAAGACAAATGTACAGAAGTAATCACAGTACAGTTTGAGATACGAGTTGTTATGGGAGCATCAAAATTGAAGTAGGCTTTTGTAGGACTAGATTTGCCCCCAGAAATATGGCCTGCTTCTGTTTTTAATTTTTAAAAAAAGGAGGGGAGGGCCTCAGATGATGTCACTTAGTAGGAAAAAACAGGCTTTGTTCTCACACACACTTGATTTGGAGCCTTTGGTCTCCCGTTACTTGTTGGATGACCTTGATCAAGTCATTCTCTTTCCTGGTCTCATAATAATACCTGCCCCACTGAATTCTTGTGAGGATTAAATGAAATAAAAATCTTTAAAACTACCTAACCCCAGGCCCTGGGATATAACATTAGTTCTCTTCTCCTTCCTCCTCCTGGGTTCCAAAAGAATGATAACTTTTGGAGCACAGCATTTTCTTAAATTGAGGTTCACCATTTTTTTTTGGAAGTTCATTTTTATTATTTGTAATTTTACGTAATATTTCAATGCAGACCAGCAAGCGTGGCCCAGTAGAGTACTGGGAAAAGCCTGCCTATAGTGGGTACAGAATCTTTTCTGAGTAGTAAATTAGTTATGTACATGTATTGGGGTGATTGAAAATCCTTTGTCCACAAATTCCTAAATCACACTGTTACTTTTTACTGTGTCTGGAAAACAGTTTGCTTAGTTAGAGTAAATGTTAGCTCCATCTACCATGATCCCCAATGTAAACACCAAAATAGTAGAATCTGAATTGAGTTTATTGAACTACTAGAAGAGGTCATAAATTACTATCAGTGTCATTTTCTGGCCCCCAGGAGCAATGAGAACTGGAGCAAAGACATGCAAGTTCATTTATAACAAATATATTGGGCTTTCAGAAAAGACATGATGTATTTTTTCTATGGTTTTCATTGCAAAAATGCATCATGACTTTTCCAACAACCCAATACATAAGGTATCATAGAATAATTGAGTTTTTAATCCAGAAATGACGTCTGTGCACTCTTATGTCATCTCATGTCTCGCCCTAATTTATCACTAATCACACTGAATAAAAACAGCATATATACAAAAGATCATTTGGTCCAGTATTCATTTTATAAATAAGGAAACATATATAATTGTCCTTGCTTTTGTGATTCAGAGGTGTCCTTATCACACCCACACCAAAAAATATACATATTAAACACGTTCATTAAAGGTTTTTATTTTCAGTGGACTAACTTACCTCCCAATTAAATATACTCTGATTCTAAAAATTGAATAAGTGATGGCAGATTTTGCCCAAACTTCTAAAATGCGGCAATTTTGTGTAGTCCACCTCTGATTCACATATAACAGGAGAATTAGTGACCCACCTAGCTTTCAGAAATTCTTCCTCACTGTACCAGACACGCCCCACCCCAGGGCCTTTGCTCCCATCATTCCCTCTGCCTTGAACTCTTAGCCCACATGGTCACAAGGCTCATCTACTCACCTCCATCCAGCCTGACTCACATGACCTCCGTGAGGCCATCCTATCTAAAATTGCAAACCACCTCCCCTCACACATACTCCCTATCTTTCTCTGATTCATTTTTTCTCCTTAGCACTTATCACCGTATAACCTACTAACTAGTTTCCCTATTTATATTGTTTATTGGAAGTGCCCTGCAGATAGGAACTTGGGTGTTTTCTTTAAGAGTGTAGCCCCCGTCCACAACAGTGCTTGCCCATCCTCAGGAGGCACTCAGGAAACGTATGATGATTCAGTGAATGAAAGTAAGCCTGCAAACTGCATGTCTGTTCTGCAATTGAAATTCTAATGTCCCCCTGTAGGCATCTTGGTGTATAGAGCTCACAGAATAATCGAGTCTTGTCAAGAAGCATTCATCTTGCGCCTCTTTCGCCAGAAAAACAAACGTGGTTTTATTAAAGCCTTCACAGACAACGCTGTTGCCTTTGATACTGGTTTTTGTCATGTGGAAAGAGTGATGAGAAATCTTTTCGTGAGGAAGCTCTACCTGTGGCCAAGGTAAATAGCCTCATGTTGATGAATTTCTGAGACAGGACCTGCTGTAATATAATTCTGCACTTTAACATAATGTAAAAATTTACTGTTGTTGGACTTGATACATGCCAGTCAGGTTCGTGACAGGTGCATCCGCATGTACATACTGTATGGTCACCACATTTGTGATTCATTTAAAAGGGGAGATTCAATAGTAATTTTTCTAGTAGCCCATTATATCCATCCAAATGCTGCCATTTTATCCTTTCCTGTTCACTTAGTGAAACCTCCAGGGAACTATCTAGAGATTCACATACACAACAGCTGTAGGTGAACTACAGATTTATTGGCTAAGACGCCCACTTCCACTTTGAAAAATTACCCATCAGGGAAATAAACCATGAAGATTTTTTTTTTTTTTAAGATTTTATTGGGGAATTGGGGGAAGGGAACAGCGCTGGGGAATTGGGGGAAGGGGAACAGACAAGTTGTTGTCCTTTTGTTCTTCAGTCTAGTTGTGGAGGACACGTTGCTTCACTGGCCCAAGTTGGCACCATCATTGCGCTCTTCCCGGGTGAGGCAGATCAGTCGCCGGCCTCTGGACGGCCGCTCACAGCAGCTGCTGGCCACTCATGCTGGTTGCCAGCTACACACGGTAGCCCATGGCAACCCACTGCAGCAGGGGACTGCAGCCTACGCCATCGCCGGCGACTCATGGCAGCCCAGCTCCAGATAGAGCTGCTGCTCACCATCTTAGCTGCAGAGGGCAGTGTCACTGACCCTCATATGTGGGATCCGAACCAGGGCCCTCTGGCGTCCCAAGCCAGTTCTTAACCAACGTGCCACTCGGCTGGCCCAACCATGAAGATTTTGAAGAATTTCTGTATATTTCCAGGAAAAGCGGGTTTCCATCTTCAAACATTTGCCACCTATGTTAATAGGTATTGTGGTTATACTGTGTGGTGTTTAAGAGTAGTTGTTGGGGTCTTTCTCATTTCTTGATGATACCTTATTTCAGGGATCAACTTTTCTGGGAAAGGGCCAGATTGTAAAGATTTAGGCTTTGCAGGCCACGTGGTCCGTCACAGCTACTCAGCTCTGCTGTCCTAGCATGAAAGCAGCTGTCGGCAGCACGTGAACAATGGGTGTACCTATGTTCCAGTGAGACTATAAAAGCAGGCCTTAGGTTTGGCCCAGACCATCGCTTATTGACTTGTGCTTATTTGAATAATTTCCATTCATTGAGGTTAAAAAGTATTCCTGAAAACTTTGTGTTGCTTTCCATTTTGTTTGTTTCTTCATTGCATTTACAAAAAAACTATTCAAACATTAAACCAAGACCAGAAATACATAGCTGTTGAAACTCTAGAAAAAACATTTGAAAAATATTTGTCTCTTTAGGTTCCATGTAGCAGTAAACTCGTTTTTAGAACAGCACAAACCTGAAGTTGTAGAAATTCATGTTTCTATGACACCTACCATGCTCGCCATACAGACTGCTATACTGGACATTTTAAATGCGTGTTTAAAGGAATTGAAATGCCATAACCCATCGCTCGAAGTAGAAGATTTATCTTTAGAAAATGCCATTGGAAAACCCTTTGACAAGGTACTCTATTTTCCTTTTTAAGCATAGTCTGTTATGTTATTACTTTAAAGAATGCAGGCTATTTTAATATTTACAGTGTTCTTAAGAGGAATTTGCTGTTATTTGTAATAAAATTGGAGGTGATTTAAAGTATAGCTCCTTTGGTTTACTGGAAAGTAATAATTTGTAGTAAAATACGTGGGTTGGCATGTAAGCACAACTCTGATTTTTGCAGCGATTGTCTCTTATTTTAAGTATAATTAAGAGGAGGATAAATAACCTTTTTGCTCTGAAATGACAACATTTGGATATCTACAGGTAGAAGAGTTTTACATAAGAATGCTTCAGAATTTATGATCTCTTGTTTGGAATAAAAATAATATGGATGAGTTTTCATTACTGAGGATTGTGAAACTTGTTCTGTCTTAAAATTACATTCTGAATTGAGAAAATGGTAAGACTCTAATTCAAGGAACTTTTCTAATTTTTTTCATCATAGATTAATATTAATACAGATACATAAATGTCTGAGATTGAATTGTAGATCCAGAAAAGGCTGACTTTTTAAGAGTTTCCAGAAGCTTTTTAAAAATATATTTTGGTAGATATATACCAAAACTGTCTTCAAAACTGTAAATCAGTCTCTTTGTCACCGGAAATAATGCAGAGTGATTATAAAAATGGAACAATTTAACTTCTCAGTTTTCTGATTCTTCTAAAAAGTCATTTTACTGTGAAACAATAACACATAAAACTAATTTCATGTGTTGTGTTCCTCATTCTTAAAATAAAGTTTATTATAATTTAGTGCATGGTGAAGCCAAAAAAGAAAAAAACCCCAAAAACTTCACATTCTCTTAATAGAATGTGTATGTCCCAAGGAAAATAAACCATAGTATGTTTTCCACTAAATCTCTGTTTATCATCCCCTGGCTAGTAAAAATCAAAGTTTTAAGTATTCTCTTAGTAACCAAATCTAAGTACAGATATAATTTGCATCTTGTTTGAAAATGTAATTTTTGTAGATGATTTTACAAAAGAGGCATGTAGTTAAACATCCCTGTTTGTCTAGGACAGTCCCGGTACCTGTTGTCCTGGAGTAATTATTAATAGTATCATTTCATTTTCCCAAGAGTCCCAGTGTAGATGATACAGGATATGCTCATCCAAGTATTACTCCTGCTCAGCATTACATTTGTTAGATAAGATGCCATATAGTGGACTGCTTCCATATCACGTTACAAGTATTATCCTTTTTAGTTTCAGAATCAGTATGTGAAATGTGAATATACATAGCTGTGGATTTGTAGATACCCACATGGTATGACATGAAGTGGTTCTGCATCTTAGGCAACTTTGTAGGATCTTAAAAAAGATTCAAATTTAGTCAATTTGTTAATTTAACGATTTAGTCAATGTAACAATTCAGTCAATTGTTAATGTAACAAATATTTTTCTACCCTTGAATCACTCTTTAAAAAAAAAAAACACTAAACAGATCTTTTACACCAACAAATTAAGTACATTGTTATTTAATTTGATGCCATTTAGTTTCCCTGGTTTATGCCCCTGTTTCATTGTCCAACTGGATCCCACAATTTTATCCATCCAGTGTAGGGTCACAGCCAGACTTGGCAGAAATTGAATGTGTCTTAGCTACGTGCTTTGACTCTTCCTAAAAACAAATATTTTTGAATCTGATGTTTAGCAGGCCTTTTCTCTTTTGACTAGTAATGTAAGTATGGATAATTATGAATTGACTCTATCTGATCATAAAGAATCTAATGATAAGACACTCTTCTTTATGTTTGAAAAATTAAACATTGTTATAAAACCTTAGAAATTGAAATTTTCTATCCACTTCCTTGGAAGATAATGTTTTGGATTTTATTATTATTATTATTATTGTGGTAAAATATACATAACATAAAATTTTCCATTTTAACGAGTTTTTAGGTATATAGGGGACAATGTTTGTTGAAAATGTAATCTGTATTAATAATAGCCATATTGAACATATTTTAGCAGTACTAAATTTTATTCTGGTTTTAGACAATCCGCCATTATCTGGATCCTCTGTGGCACCAGCTTGGAGCCAAGACTAAATCTTTGGTTCAGGATTTGAAGATATTGCGAACTTTGCTGCAGTATCTCTCTCAGTATGATTGTATCACATTTCTTAATCTTCTGGAATCTCTGAGAGCAACAGAGAAGGCTTTTGGCCAAAATTCAGGTGGGAGATAAAAATACTAATACTACCGTAGGAGCTGATTTGAATAAAGTTCTGGGTTTTATAGGGGATCAGTTGTGGGGAGTGCTAGACTCACCTACGTGGTGTGCTCAGATTTCAAACTCCATTTTATGTTCGCAGCACAAGGACGTAGATTTTATTGATAGCTAATGTTTCCGCCTGCTCAACTTCTGTATGATAATAAATATTCATAGCCATTTCTGGGCAATCTTATTTCTAGAAAAGGCTGACTATATTACAGGCAGTCCCCAACCTAGAAATGGGTTATCATCTAGAAGTTTAGTTGTTAAGAACTTCAAATTCATTTTCCCCAAAGAAACAACAAGGCGGCATTTCATCAGCTAGGGTGCTGAAAATCAAAGAGAAGAGGTTTATAGGGAAACATATACGTGTAACTGGCCGCTGTCTTGCTTTCCTGCAAGTCACGTCCTCCCCACACTGTTGTGCCTGCAAAACCAGCCACTTTTCAAAGTGTGGTGCTTGGGCCCCTGAGGCCAAGATTTGATGACTGATAATTTTTGCTGTTTTAGCAGGGACATTCTTGAGTAATAAACTGCAAATGCTTAGAAATGAAGGATACACTGACTGCTAGTCCGCTCTGGTTTCACTGCCTTGGTTGTGCTCAGCCAACAGTGGCATGACCCCCAGTGCTTTGGCACCAGCATAGGAAATGGCAACACAGTGGACAAAAGTCAAATAATGAGTTAGTGTTATTATGAGAATAGTTTCAAGGTCACAGACCCCCTGAAAATATCTTGGGACCTCCAGGAGTCTGTAGCCCAGTCTTTGAAAACCACTGGTCCAGCCCAGCAGTAACAGAGGCCACACTAAGGGTGAAGGTGCGGTTTGGAGGAGAAAAAGATGGCAGCCAGGCATATATATATATATATATGTATGTATATATATATAGGTCATGTGACCATCAGAGGTTTCTGTTTGTTTTTTTTTTCACTTTTCCTATTAGGTTGGCTGTTTCTTGACTCCAGCACCTCGATGTTTGTAAATGCTCGAGCAAGGGTTTATCGTGTTCCAGATGCCAAAATGAGTAAAAAAGGCAAAATATCAGAAAAGGTGGAGATTAAAGAAGAGCAAGGTATCTTGTAGGCTTAAGTCTTTAAACGTGTCTTTTATTTAAGTATTTGGTGTGGAATTGCTTATTAAGTGACACTGTCATTTTAAACCATTTTTGAAAAATGTGTGTCCATATGTTAAATGTAGGTTATGTGTGACATATGTAATGTATGTTAAAAATATTCACCATGTCAAGTGTTAAAATTCGTTACCAAAGGAGTCCAAATAACAAGTGCCAAGTGTCGATCAAGAGATTCCTACTGCTACATAAAAACTATAGATTTTGTAACTTCAGAGTAATTACTATTTTGGGCACTTAAAGTCTTAGGGGAACATTTTAACATCCCTTTAGCTTTTAGAGGACATAAATATACTAGAATGAGACAAATGTAGATTTTATTCCAACACTCATCTACTAGGTATAATAAATACCATTGCTTTTCAATTTATTGTAGTAACATTGGTTAATGACATTATATAAGTGTCAAGTGTACAATTCTATAATACATCATCTGTATATTGCATTGAGTGCTTACCAACCGAAGTCTACTTTCTCTCCATCACCATATATTTGACCTCCCTTACCCTCGTCCTCCTCTCCCCGTCCTCCTCCCCTCTGGTAACCACTCTACTGTGTCTCTGAGTTTGTTTGTTCATTTGTTGCTGTTTTATATCCCACATATGCGTGAAATCACATGGTTCTTGTCCTTTTCCATCTGACTTATTTCACTTAGCATGGTACCCTCAAGCTACATCAAACTAAAAAGCTTCCACACAGTAAAATAAACCATCAGCAAAACAAAAAGGCAACCAACCGAATGGGAGATGTTTGCAAACGATACCTCTGACAAGGGGCTAATATCCAAAATGTCTACAAAACTCATACAACTTAACAACAAAAATATCATTGGTTTTTATTAAAGCATGGGATGGGCTTAATGCTTACTTTCTTTCTAGTTCAAAGGTCTACTCCAAAACTTAATTAGACATATTAGTGATGTGAAATAAAAGTTTGATTGTTGTCTATCTCTATTCCATGTTCAGGATTGTGAAAATCATGGGAATTTTAGAAATAATAAATACTGTTGTTTTCTACTGATTCCTTTACGTTGTATAGCAGGTCATATATAGCATCACAGTTGAAAACTAACACAAAATCATCTCTTAACTAGTGACTGTGTTTATCACTTTCTATCGAAGCATTATGAAATCTGTATTCATGTTGGTTTGTAGTGTCTTTCACTTAGAGCATAAGGAGACATTTTCCAAGGAAGCAAATTCTATCTGGCATTATGAAGGAAGCTCAAAGGAAAGGGCTTATGGAACGGTGCTTGTGTTGTCTGTTGTTTTAAAAGCTTTTGCAGTACTTTATGGAGAAAGAGTATCACATACAATGAGATTATATTTTATTTCTTTACAGAAACAAGAAAGGAACTGGTCCTAGAAAGCAACCCAAAGTGGGAAGCGCTGACCGAAGTACTGAAAGAAATCGAGGCAGAAAATACAGAGAGTGAAGCCCTCGGTGGTCCAGGTAAGAAAAAGGGAGATGATGACGTTGGCTTTTTAAATTAAGCAAATGAGTCTTTTCGAGTAGCTCTTTAAAAATAACTTGCTGTTTTGTTTCTAAAATGTAGAATAAATGCCACATGAACACTGAAATCCTAGTGGGAACCCCCGTTCTGTTCACTTGCTGTGATTTTCTCCACGTTGTATCACTGTATATTCATGAAAGCAGGTGTTTTTTGTTTTTTTTTTACTGGTTGAGTTCTCAGGACTTCTATTTGAAGATTTAGCTCATCTCCACATATGTATTCACCAGGCTTGGAATCTGGAACCCCCAGGAGAAGCTAAGGGGTCTTATGTTTTATATTCTCAGCAAGAATCTTTCCAAAGAAGCCTGAACTATCCTATGGAATGACATTGACCTAGCCCGAAAATAGTTCCAAATCTTAGGACTATTCTATTTAAATATGAGTATACTAATAAATGAGCCCAGTAGACTAAACCTGAGCTAAATTTAAAAAATAAAACCAGTAAAAAAAGAAGAAAGAAAAGAAAATAGATTGTTGAAATATCTAGTCTTTGAACTACTGCTAATGAATAGAGGCAAGCACGTGATCCTTACATTAGTAAATATGCTGGTGATACTATCCCAGAACTTAACGCTGCTGTGATTTAAGACCCAACGTCATACATGCTCACCTAGAAAAAGTAAAAAAATATGAAGAAAAAAGAGAAGGGAAAAAAATGATGTCTAGTAGCCACTTTTAACATTGGCCCATTTCCTTCCTTTTTTCCTTTCATGTTTTTTCTATTTCACATTGTTAAAAGTCATAGGTAGATATCCTTTCTGGATATAGAATTAATGAGTCAAATGATACTAACATTCTTAAAGTTTTCAAGACATTTTACCACATTGATTTACAGCAAGTTTTTATTGACTTTCATTTCTTCTGGCAGTGTAAGAGCTTGCCTCTTTGTCACTTAGGTAACAATGACTAGAAAGTCTATTTGTGTGTGTGTACCAATGTACATAACAATTGTATTAAATTGATGGGAGAAAAATGTTAGTTTGTTGTAGATTTTGATATTTGGTGAGCTCAATATTTTCTCGACTGCATTTCCTCTTTTGAAAACTTAGTTTCCTTTGCCAATTTAGGCTATGTCCTCAGTTTGTATTGGCTTTTTATATATTAAAAATATTAACATTTATCAGAGCTGTTGCATGAAGTTGTTTTTTTTCTTTAGCTTTTTTATGCATAGTTTTTAGTCTTAGAAAATCAATCTTAGCTTATAGATATTAGTCTTCTCAGAGATTTCTTCCATTGCTTTTAAGCCTAGAAAATCATCTCTAGCAGGAGAGATGAAGAATAATCACCTTTTTAAAAAAATTTAATATTTAACATTTGACTCTGTGATCCATATGGAATTTATTTTGATGTATAAGATCCTCTTAGGGCCGGCCGAGTGGCTCAGCTGGTTAAGAGCTTGCTTAAGAGTGCGAGCTCTGAGAAACAGCAGTTCAATTCCCAGCCAGAGCTGAGCTGCCAAAAAAAAAAAAAAAAGATCCTCTGGAAAATTGTTAATTAAAAAAAGTTTCCTTAAAGCCTCCATTATACCGTGGTTCTACTTTCATAAGACTCTACATTTAATTTTTGACTTTAGCTTTACTCAAGATTCAAGTAATCCTTCCAGAGCAGCGAAAGCATTTGATAAGCATCTGAGACCCTTTCTAAACAAATTGTAGATGTATCTTTAGCACCAAGGGGTAAGACTTGTCTTCCTTGTCGGGGAAGGGACAAGGGTCCTGTGCGTAATAGGAGGAGATGTGAGGTAAGAGTAACATAACATCATTTTCTAATTTTAGGTCAAGTGCTTATTTGTGCAAGCGATGACCGAACGTGTTCCCAGCTGAGAGAGTACATCACTGTGGGAGCAGAGGCCTTCCTGCTGAGACTCTACAGGAAAACCTTCCAGAAGGACAGCAAAGCCGAGGAAATGTGGGTGAAACTCAGAACAGAGGACAGCGCAAAGAGAATTACAAAATCGAGCAAAAGACCCAAAGACCCCCAAAACAAAGGAAGGGCATCTGCCAAAGAAAGGACTGTCAAAAAGAAAAAACGAAGGTTAACCTTAAGTCAGATGATGGGGCACCCTGAAGAACTGGCCGAGGAAGGGGACGGCAAGGAAAGATGTCCTAGAGACATAAGCAACAGCCCAGAAAGCTGCTTAGAGGAAATTAAGCACGAAGAGTTTGACTTAAACTTGTCATCTGATGCCGCTTATGGAATCCTGAAAGACCCCCTCACTATCATCCACCCGCTTCTGGGCTGTAGTGACCCCTACGCCCTGACAAGGGTACTGCATGAGCTGGAGCCACGATACGTGGTTCTGTATGACGCAGAGCTGACGTTTGTCCGTCAGCTTGAAATCTACAGGGCAAGTCGGCCCGGGAAACCTCTGAGGCAAGTTCTGAAGGCTATAAACCGCATCTTAAAGGCTTCCATTTCAGTGCGTTAGGATTTAACACAGAAACTATACCAGTTGCATGTGGGTTTTCTTATCTTGAACATTCCGTTGTTATGACATTTGTTAAGCTTATGAAATTTTATTTTGCTTTCTGACGGATCTGGGAAGTTTCCATAGGAAGGGTGTCCAGTGTAGCATAACGACGAATTGGGGGGACCACTCGTGCCCTCCTTACTTGCTGCTCTACTCCTATGTACCATAATCTTGATGCATTGGTTCGTAGCTTAATGGGGTGCTGTATTTGAAGACGTCTAGGAAATATAATATCCTAACTAATCCCCAGAATTAATATAATTATGACTCAGCTAAGTAATTTCAGTCCTCTAAAATGTCTTTCTCATAAATTTTAAGAATTGACCCTACATTACATTCACATAAAACTAAAATATTAGGGGAATTATTGTACTAAGTTTTCTTCAGCTTCAAGAGCTATCAAATGAAAAATCTACAGAAATATCAGACGAGAAAATGATGCCTCCCAGAGAATATAATGTTCTGGCTCTCCAGTTATCTGAGGGGAATAAACAGCAAAATTAACATCCTGAACTCAGCCTGAACCAAAAACAGAGCCAAAAGACGTTTTCCTTGCACTTGAATGCATCCTTTCTTAGGAGAGGTGAATGGAGGGAGTGGGTCAGGAATAATGCAGGATGAGATTAGACAAAGCTGGTGAGATAATTATAGGCTGGTAAATTCTTCATACTTTGCTATTGATTAACTTTATAGATTGCTCGTGTGTTGTTTGTTGCCTGCACATAGAACAGTGTGATGTTTGCAAATCAAATGTCAGAATCCGAAGGGAACTGGGACTTCCACCGCTCACTCTGTCGCTGGGAAACTGAGGCCCAGAAATGGTGAATGATTTGCCCTTGGCCATATGGCCCATTTGTGGGAAAGCTAAGGTCTCTGGATTCATTGTCCAATGGTCTCTCTTCCCTGTTCACACTTTAAAGAAATATAATCTAGGGGCTGGCTGAGTGGCTCAGTTGGTTAAGAGCTCGCTCAAGAGTGCGAGCTCTGAGCAACAGGGTCACTGGTTCGATTCCCCGGCCCGAGCCAAGCTGCCACTGAGCTGTTGGCAGGATGGCTCAGCTAAAAAAAGAAATATAATCTAGGAAGATGAAATCTAAAAGAAAAATCGAGGGCTAAAAGGAAAATATCTCTGATAGAGGTGAAGAAAAGAGACAGTTAGGTACTTAATTCATCTTCTAGCAATAAACAAGACAGAAAACCAGGCCTTTTCTAAGAGAAAAGCATACCTCACATTATTTTTTTGGGAGGGGTAGGGGGCTTGATATAATCCATATGTCTTCAGTGTCTGTGTGTTTATAGAAAATGTGTGATGATTTGGTTCTGTTAAGATGAATAAAAAAGAACTGACAAAGTATTTGTGAAGATAAAGGTCATATAGATTTCATTTGTTTATTTTTTATGAACGTGAACTTTCATAAGCTGGTTTTTATGACTACCATCCAACTTTTTAAATGCTTGTTTGGCAGAGATGCAAAGAAAAATTGAAAGAAAAAGAAGCCACTAAGATTTTGTGTTTTCTATTTTGTTTATAGTCATGAGGAAAGAATTATTCTCTCCCTCTAGTTATATTTCAATGTTTACCTAAACTCTGTTCCTCCTTTTGGCGAAAGAAAGAAAAAAAAAAAAGCCCTTGTGGTAATGAGACCTTTAACAGGTGGGGCTTGGGCAGCTTAATTTCAGTAAGTGTGTGATTAATGGAACCTTTTATCCGTAGTCAAATATTTATTATTTGAGCACTCCAGGTTGCTGATTTCAAATGCTGTGCTCTTCCTTTCAGGGATTAAAAGTTATGTTTTTGCAGCCTAAAAGAATTCTGCCTTAACTTGCAGGGTTTACTTTCTTATATACGGAGGATCAACTGAAGAACAACGCTATCTCACTGCTTTGCGGAAAGAAAAGGAAGCTTTTGAAAAACTCATCAGGTAACACATAGATCAGTGTGAAAGCACAAACTTCACTGAAGGCCTTTCAAGATCTAGGGGCTTCTCTGGGGGTGGGGGCTGGGGTGTCTAATAGCGCTCGGGAAAGATGGAGAGGGAAGAAGTTGGGGAGGATCATGTCAGCATAAACCAAGACGTTCATCAGCACCTATTTCCTTTTTCTCTACCGCTCTTTTCTCCACTTGCTTTCCAGTAAGTTAGTAGAATATTAGAAATGTGAGGAGAACTGCTTTTCTGTTTATAAAGAGATACCGTAGAAGATAAAACACCAGAAATATAACTAAAACACTACTTTTCTAAGAACTATGTTCTTACATATCTCTCTCCCCCTGCCCCATGCCCAAGTTTTCTCCCATCCCTTTGAATTATGATTTTTTTTCTCCTTGTACGATTTCCATTGTCTGTGGGTGTGTGACTGCTTAACCTTTTACTGGGAAATACTTTCACAACCCTGTCAGTTCAGATCAATAGACTCGCTCTGGGAAACTGTTTTTGAAAAGGTGTGACATTTATCTGAACACACGTGTCCGTTTTTGAGAATGAGTGTCCTTTAATGTTCCAAATCCAAATAGAAAAGGCTTTTCAGTTTAACATAAGGAAAATGTTTCCGAGTGAGATATTCACAAGCTGGATGGCTACCTCTTACTTCTGCGAGTGTTTAAGAAATCTCATAACCTCCCACCAGGCATGCTGTCAAGGAGATTGTAGCTTGGTGAGAGAGGATGGGACAGATGCTCTGTAAGGGGCCTTAGAGGCCAGGGCAGGGGCTGGATGGGGCATCCTTGAGCTGGACCAGAGGAGACCATGGCGTGGGCTGAGTGTGATTAGGCCGTCTTCATCTTCCAGACCTCTGACATTGGCAGTATATCAATGGCAATGAGAAGGCAGAAATCATTTTTAGTGTCAGTTTACCTGCCAGGGCCCTAGACAGAATTTCAAAATGGAGAACCATCCTTCAACACTGGCTGTGGGCTCTCAGTATATGCATGAAATAAACCCGTACCCTCCTTTGTCCAGGGCATGCAATTCTGGAAATGAATGTTCACTGAATCAGTGTCATTGAGTCCCTGTGGAGGGGCTCAGCACAGTACGTGGGCAGACCCTTTTCCTTCCCTTCAAATCCTCTGTGACTGTGACAGGCCTTGGCCATGGATTCTCCCAGCTACCATGCAATTATTATTAATCAGTCCTTTCAGCCTATGAAAATATATTTTCTATTAACATGTTCTGTGGAGCGGTTTATATGGTATGTGTGTGTATACATGTTTTTTGAAAAAGTATTTCAGAAAGTGTGATAACAGACCAGGTATTACACAGACTACCTGTTTTTGTCCAAAGCTTTCAGTGGCTCTGTGTCCTCGAGACCTTCACGCTCCCCAGACTCAGTCAACAGATATTTATTGAGCATCTGTTATGTGCCAAGCCCTGTGCTGATATCAGAGTGCTGTAGTTACAGTGGCACAGGAAATGTCTTTGCTTTCCTAGAGTTTATCCTGTAGTGGAAAAGAAAAGCCTTAAATGACTAGGAAGATTATAATAAATTGACTTTTGCAGAGTGCTGCTGGCTGCAAAGGTAAAAATGGCTGTAATAAGAGGGGGTATCAAAGAGACCTAACCCAGTGTGGGGCTCAGGAACAGCTGCCCTAAAAAAGGGATATTTAAGCTGACCCATGAAGAATGTGTGCTGGTTGCTAGGTAGATGAGCTAGGCAGAGGGGTTGTGTTGAACATGGGTGTGTATGAAGGGTCAGGTACAGAAGGCCTGCTTAGGATTTAGGACTTCAAACAAACAGAACAGAAACAAACATAAATACAGAGAATAAACCGATGGTGGCCAGGTGGGAGAGGAGGGGGGTGCAGTGCTGGGTGAAAAAGGTGAAGGGATTGAGAAGTACAAATTGGTAGTTACAAAATAGTTGTGGGGGTGTAAAGTACAGCACAGAGAACCTAGTCAATAATATTGTAATAACTACGTACGGTGTCAGGGTGCACTAGACTAGTCAGGAGGATCACTTTGTAAGTTATATAAATGTCTAACCACTATGTTGTACACCCGAAACTAATATGATATTGTATGTCAACTATAATTGAAAACTTTAAAAAATTGTTTTTAAAACTATCTAGGACTTGTCTCTAAAGGCAACATGACAGCATTGAAGAGTTCTAAGCAGGAAAGTGACATAAGTATATTTTTAAAGGCTCTTTTCTGGCATCAAATGAGGAATGGATGGAGCAGGAAAACTAATAAGGAGGTTATTGCAATTGTCTGATAAGAAAAGGTGGTAGCCAAGATCCGGTTGATGGAGAGAAGGGAACAGGTTTAAGAGGTATTTAAGAGATGGAATCAAAGAATTAATGATAACTGGATGTGGACCAGTACCTCCTAACCATTCCTTCACCCTTTTAAAAACATCCTTAGCCTAACGACGATTAAAGTCATTGTCACCAAGTTACAAATGAGCACATGAAGCTAAAGTGTTCAGATTAGGTTATTGGTGTCATGTGGAGGGTCGCCAAAACCACCTAAGGCTCGAAGATTCTTAGGACCCCTGGGAATCAGAAAAATGGGTATAGTCACAGTAATGGTTGATGACAGCAACAGAATACAGATTGAAATCAGCCAAGGGACAGAACACATGGGGGAAAGTCCAGGAAAAGCCAGGCATGAGCTTCGGGGTGTCCTCCCAGGGGAGTCCCACAGATGTGCTCAATCCTCCCAGCAGCAGTGTGTGACAGGGAAGCTCCCCTGAGCCTGCGGGTGCAGTGTTTTTATTGGGGGTCGGTCATGGAGACACAGAGTACCCGTGTGACAGACTCCACCCCCCTTCCCCTCTCCTGAAGCAAAAACAGGTATTCACCATAAATCACAGTTAGCATAAAGCATCCGAGGCCCCAGGCCTCAGGCGCACAAAACACCTCTTATCAGGCAGAATATTGCAGAGGCTCAGAGCAGATCTCCCAGAAGCTGGCCAAGGGTCAGTCCTGAGGAGACAGGCCTTTCCTGGGAATGGGCAGGCTTTGAGCCTCCCAGGCCTGCTGAGCTAACCCTTTCCTCACAGCGTTGTGGCCTGAGGCTCCAGTCAAATGTTGGGGGGTGGGAGGAAGGCACCTGAAAAGGTGAGTCTCTATGCTGCAGGCCTCCTTCACAAGGGAGCCCAACCTCAAAAAGAGTACTTTTAGTAGATTGTAGCAAGATGTTGGGGACCCTGTGTCATCCCTGGTTTATACAAGTGAATCTACACATCGGAGGGCTCAGTGACAAGGTATGGATTCGCCTGGTATGTTCTCAGAAAGCTCACTCAACAGAACCTTGCCATATGGACTGTCTCCAACATTTCAGTCTGTACAATAATTTCCGTACCAGGTTTTAATGTAATTTTTCCAGGATCAGGCATAATTTTCTAAACTCTCTCAATGGTGATTGCCTACTTACTGTAAGTCAGATCTTTCCCATGTTACACAGCAATCAGATAGTTGCACTATTTAGAATCTTGAGATATTTACTTTCCCAGAAAACCTGGGGAATTTGAGAAGTGTTTGTTTTGAAAAGCAAGATCTACGTGAGGCGCATTGCTGAAAGGGGATTTGCACTGAGCCTGCACTTGGAGAACAATTTAATGCGAGAGTAAGATAAGGTGCTTTCGCCAGGACCTCCATGGGCGATGTGGTAAGAACAAAAGCAGTGCGACTATTTGCAATAGCCAGAGAAGAAAGAGTCCAGTGGGCTGGCAGTGAAAAACATCAGTAGACTACAGATGACAAGTAAAGAGAAAAAAAGATCACACTTCTAAGTATTGGTAATAAAATGCTCCCTTGGTGGAAAAATTAGCAACAACAGTCTGCATATATAATACATAGTCTTGGAGAGGCCACTGCTTTTCAAAGGAAGGGGTAAGATCATTTAAAATGTTAGTTAGAAAATATGATCACAGAATGGGTTAGCATGAGGACTTGAATAAATGCCCATTTGAAGACTTGAATTTCAGCACCTCCTCCCTATATTGTCATGTACAAGCCATTCAGATATCATCGAAGATGTTAAAGCAAAAATAAGAAACCTCAGTACTTTAAGGGGAACTAGGAATTTGAATTTTTAAATTATCTGTGTCTATCACATAGAGTAACTTGAATAATTATGCTAAATGTTGAAAGCAAGGGACTGAATATTTATAATTACGGCAAATTTCTGTTAAAATCATTTGCGTTACTGGCTAGGAAGACAATATTTTCTTCACAACCGTGGTTTCACTTCGAGTATATTTTTTTCTCAGATTCAATTTGCAATTATAAGATTTTATGATAAACTGTTTTATTTAACAATATTAATTGAAACAGTTGTGGAATCATTGGAAAGTAAATCTTCATTTTTTTTTTTTCAGCATAATCAGGGATAATTAGGAGATGACGTTATCACATTACAGGAAAAGTACACTTATAACAACTAACATTTATTCCATGCCAGGAGCTTTTCTGAGTGCCTCACATAGATTATGTAACCCTTTCCTTTCTTGTATTAACTCTAGTTTCTCTTCAAAATTGAGAATGGTTAATGGGGCCTCCCACCAGGAGTTTTCAAATCAAGGTTCTATCATATATGTTTTCATTTTCTTAATCATTGATTTTTTTAACCATCCTTATTTATGATTACTCTGAAAATACCGAAATATGAATGATTTACATTATTTTTAATGCTCAATGACACGTTGGCATGTTTTTCTAAAAAGTCTCAATAATCTCTCTCTGGAATGTTTGTACATGCTGGTTCATGTCTGAAAGTGTTGGAAAGACACAGAATAGAAAATAAACAGCTTATTTGACTGGAAGATCAGAAGTAGTACCCAACCAAGAAATTCTCTCTTCTTCCTTTATCCATCACTTGTGCATATTTACTTCTAATGCATTTCTTGTCTTCTCTTTTTAGCATTATAGCCTTGTAGATTGTTTATTATAATTTACAAAAGATTAAAATCTGGAACTTTGAAATGAGTTCAAAAAAAATCTTTAAAATGCTTTTCTCTCCCCAGGGAAAAGGCTAGCATGGTTGTCCCTGAAGAAAGAGAAGGCAGGAATGAAACAAACCTCGACCTGGTAAGAGGCTCCGTGTCCACAAGTGCTCCTGCTGACACTCGTAAAGCAGGTGAGTCCGTCCTGCCCTTTGCCTGTAGAGGAGGCTGTGAGGTTCCAGAGTTTCAACAGAGTCTTGGTTTTTATCGCCAAACTTCAGAATGGATGTCTGCTCTCATCCCCTATTAACCGCGTGGCCTTCCTGAATCAGAGGCTTCTCATCTGTAACGGAAGTGGGGCTGTGTTCTGTGCACCCCAGCTTGAAAATTAGCTATGTCCCAGCATTGCTGTAAATGTGGTTAGTTAAGACTGAGAATGTACTTTTACAAAGAAATTTTTGTAAGTGGTGATTAGGTTCTTATCTTAACTAGAAAAAGACCATCTAACTCACAGGTAAATCGATAGGAGTTGTTGGGGCACATTCCCACTTCTCATTCTGGATTTGTTTCTTGCTTCTTGGCGCTTCTCTAGATCACAGGTGTGTGGTACTCTCATTGCTCTGCAGTGTCCAAACTGTGGCATGCCACCAAGACCTGCTGAATTCCAAGTGCACTGTGAACCAGGAATAACCATTGCCCACTGCCCATGTCCCTATTTCCCCATCGCAGCAGCTGACATCCGCCAAGTGGCATGAGAACAGCAATATGATTGAGTTGACTTAACCTTTGGTGGGGCCAAGCACCTTAGAGCAGTGGGTCTCAGAACTTGGGATACTTAAGAATAACCTCAGATGTTTGGGAAAACTATATTCACAGGCATCCGTCCATAGACATTCTGACTCAGTGGGTCTGAAATGGGATGAGCAGCTCTGGGGATTCTGATGGAAATGGTCCTTGGGTCATCCTTTGGGAAACACTGCCTCAGAGCATCTAGGTCTTTCTGAAGAAGATTCTTACGAACTCACATAGTTTGGTGACAGTTCATGCAGAACTTCAGAATATAAAACAATTTGAAGGATTAGATTTGAGGATGTAGGTGCCACACAGAAAGCTATTCACAGAAGTCCGTCCTTTTGAGTTTAGTTCTCTAAACCCTGTTAGCTTCCTATTGCTACTGTAACCAATTACCACAAACTTGTGGCTGGAAACAACACACATTCACTATCTTACAATTCCAAAGTCCAAATGGGCTTCACCAGGCTAAAATGAAGGTGTCGGCAGGGCTGCATTCTTTCTGGAGGCTCCAGGGGGTACCCCTGTCCTTTCCAGGTTCTAGAGTCCTCCTCCCCCATCAAAGCCAGCAGCTCCAACTCTGGCCTTCCTGTTCCCTCTTTCACATAGGAGGACCCGTGGGCCTGCCTGGATAGTCCAGAATAAGCTCCCAGTCTTGAGATCTATAATTTAATCACGTTTGGAAAGTCCCTTTTGCCATGTCAAGTCACATACTTACAGGCTCCAGGGGTTGGAACATGGACACGTTTGGGGGCCATTATTTTATCAACAACAACCACAGCCCTTGTGGAGTCCTTAAGCCAGCTCATTAGCATCACCTGGAGCGTGATAGAACTGCAGAGCCTTAGACCCTATCCCAGACCAAATACAGAATTTGTTCTTTACCGTATGATCTCACTCATATGTGGGGTTTAAAACAGAAAGCAGCAAACAAACTCATAGACAGACAATAGAATGGTGGTCACCAGAGGAGAAACAGGGTGGGGAGAGGAGAAAGGGGGTACAGGGGGTCAAATATATGGTGATGGAAGGAGACTAGACTTTGGGTGGTGGGCACATGATGCAAAGTATTATAGAAATATAGCTGTATTTGCAGATGATGTATTATAGAACTGTACACCTGAAACTTAGGTGATGTTATTAACCAATGTCACGCCAATAAATTTAATTTTTTTTTTAGAAAAAAAGAGTTAAGTCTGGGTGGTAGGAATACAAAAAAAAATTTTGCTCTGTAACATGATCACAGCCTGGCACATTATAGAGTGAGAGAATCTCTGTTCTACGGTGTTCTTGTTTTTCTCAGCTTCTTCCATTTTCCCATCTCTGGAGTCATTGATGCAAGCACCCAAAACTCCGCAATCGTTTGCAACAGCTCATACGGCAGTGTATTCAGCGAGCATGGTTAGGCATGCACTGTGTGCCAGACTGTGTCCTAGGAACTGGGATACGGTGATGAGTAAATTGTGGTCAGTGCAATGCTAAGGGACTATCGGGGGGACTACAGAAGGAAGACCATAGCAGATGCTGGTGTTTACAAATCAGTGTAAGTCAGGAACCGCCCATAGATCCTAACTTTCCTGTTAGTTCCATTTAGTATAATTGAAATTGTCTTTATTGAACTCTGTGTGTAAACCTTTTTGAAAATATAGAAAAATGTGGACTAATAACACCTTAGGTATTATGTAAGCACGCATCAGACGCTAACAACAGAAACAAAGATTTTAAACTGTGTCCCACTACATCTTGGGGAGCTCTTCCTCAATGACTTTACTCAAAATGCTACTTTTCCTTCACTAGGTGGCCAGGAACAGAAAAGTACCCAGCAGACTATCGTTGTGGATATGCGCGAGTTCCGAAGCGAGCTCCCATCTCTGATCCACCGTCGGGGTATTGACATCGAACCAGTGACTTTAGAGGTTGGGGACTACATTCTGACTCCAGAAATGTGCGTGGAACGCAAGAGCATCAGCGACCTGATCGGCTCTTTACACAATGGCCGCCTCTACAGCCAGTGCATCTCCATGTCCCGCTACTACAAACGCCCCATGCTTCTGATCGAGTTTGACCCCAGCAAGCCTTTCTCCCTCACTGCCCGAGGCGCCTTCCATCAAGAGATCTCCAGCAACGACGTCAGCTCCAAACTCACGCTCCTCACCCTCCACTTCCCGCGGCTGCGGATTCTCTGGTGCCCGTCCCCTCACGCCACCGCCGAGCTGTTCGAGGAGCTGAAACAAAATAAGCCACAGCCAGATGCGGCGACAGCCATGGCCGTCACGGCGGATTCTGATATCCTCCCCGAGTCAGAAAAGTACAACCCTGGCCCGCAAGACTTCTTGCTAAAAATGCCAGGGGTCAATGCCAAAAACTGCCGCTCCTTGATGAGCCACGTTAAGAACATTGCAGAGTTAGCAAGCCTGTCGCGAGATAAGCTCACGAGCATTTTGGGGAACGCTGCAAACGCCAGGGAGCTCTATGACTTCCTTCACACCTCGTATGCCGAGATTCTGTCCAAAGGAAAAGGGAAGACATGAACAGTGGTGGCTGGTTTCTTAGCCCATGACTGTGCTTGCCCCATGACTGCCCTTTGTTGGCCGCCATTGGTCGTTATTAATTATCAGCTCAGTAGTTCATGCCCTTCCAAGGTTTTTAATGATTGTGCCGTCTATTTCCTAGGTCAGTGGACCAGAAGCCAGGATTCACCCCTGAACTTTGCACTTAGGCCTCCTTTTAACTCTCCCATGCCAGCTCTCCTCCCTGCGCTGTGCACGCCAGGGGTCACGTTTTCAGTTTTTAAATGAGGTGTGTCAGGATCAGGTAAGGTTTCTACAAGTGTTTCTAGAAGGCCACTTTGGAGACAAGTCGACCTTTACATTTCTTACACAAACTATGAAGCACACAACCATGTTGTCACCCTCTGTCTGTAGAGGGGCCCCTGGAACACTGACAAGGAGCATCTCTCTGGCGACTCCCACCAGTTTGTCTCCACTACTTCTTCCGCCGCTGCGTTCTTCCACCTGTCTGCCTCTAAGAAAAATTCATGGGGACTTTCCCCTATTAATTTAAGACAGCCACCTCTAAAACTGGCTGATTAATTTTCTAGTCACATGAGTAGATGTAGATGTACCACTCAGTTGTTGAAAAACCAGTATTTTTAAAACATGAAATGAATTACCTGTTTGCAGAATTTGATGGTGTAGGTGAGGAGCCCTTAAAATTCTCCATTTTTATAGATATTTAACCACCTAATCCCAGAGATCTCGATAAGCCCAAATAGCTAGCTACAGAGTCTCTTAAGACTTCTCTTTTCTCAGCCTCTCTTCACATATCCCAAGACCACCAGCACTATATTCTCTAGAAATGCAAGGTAAACTCATCCTCTCTCTGATTCTTCTTCACTTCTCGTGTTCCTGTGCCTGAATACCTCCCTGCATCTCTGTGTGAGGACAAGCAAATGACTGACCCGCAATATAATATCTGGTTGGCCTTCCTTGAGATGAGATACAAGGACTGTAAGTAAATGGAAAGGCAATGCATGGATTATATAAAAATTCTAAAGAAATATATGTATTTAAAAATTCATAAGGAAAACTATCTGATTCTAAACCGCCTCCTTCTGATTTAGTTTAGCTTTTTACTGAGGTATACATACAGGGCATTCATAGCATCCTTGTGCGGTTTTTAAACTTCTATATTTAAACATTATTAACTTAGGTATTAGTCCCATAGTTAGTAACGAGTAGTAAATTTTCTACCTCAAGAGCTGATACAGGCATCAGTTCTGCCAGCCATACCACACAGTTGAATGTTTTGTCAATGTCAGCCATGTTTTTGTTTGTCACACTGTTCAAACTCAGAGGACACAGTAGACCACGTAACACAAAATAGTCTTTAACTTGAACAAAAGGACTTTTAACTGGCCTCTCCAAACTGAATGTCTTTCGATTTCTTTGTATGTTAACGTATGCTAATACTGTTAAAGTATGTGTGGATTTCAAACTATATAAGGGTGTACTACGAGAATGAATTGAGGGGTATCAAGGAACCCTGTTGGTTATTGTAGAAGTGTACAGTGATTTGGAGAGTAGAGAAGTGGACGAGAAACAAAAATTAATTCAAGAAAGAATAAAGATGTGGGCTACTGATTTTTGTCCCAGGGTTAAGACTATACCCTTGAGAATAAAAAAACAAAAATGTCAGGTATACCTATGTTAACTTTGACTTTTTTTATGTCTTTAAGGGTTCAGTCATAGTTAAGAGTACATTAAAATAGACACACCATCTCAGATAGTCATGGTCATTATAATTTTTCTTCAACCTTTTCTAGCACTTCTGCTTGAAGTATGTAATTTGTATTTTATTCTTCTTGTATAATTCCGCCTACCTTTTATTGTTCTTTCATTACATAAAAGGAAAATCCTAACATAGTACATTCTTTGATAAGGGTTTCCCTCCAAGTTAAGTTTTCAAACATAAGCTCTTCTTAAAGCTACCATTTTAAACAGTCCTTGTTATCTACTACAAAGGAGATAACAGTGTCAATTATACTTAGAAACCCAGTGTCCCTGGCTCCCAAATTCTGTGATTTGCCATTATACCTACCGGACATATTGAAGACAGACGTATCATCACGTGTATTTGAATTATGAACTCTGCCATGGTCAGTGTAAATGAAAGGCTCTCACTGCCACTTCCTCTGCCAACTAAATACATATATTTTAATGTGTCTCCAGTTGTGGAAAGCTTTCAATACAACCATCATGTACTTGTATCAGTTTTTTAAACAAATTTTTACAATCTAAGAATCTTTGGCAAAGGAACTAGGAATGTGCACAGTTACAAAATGATTATTTCATTTTATTTCCTAACATCATTTTGTTACCTTTGCCTTTTTCTTTCAAAATCGTAAGTATCCAGTTTACTTATGAACTCATGCTTAGCTTTTCAAAAACCTTTTTTAGAAACTTGAGTTCGACCTTCTATTTTTTTCTTCTTTTAACTTTTTTGGGGAAGATGTGTTTTTCCCAGGACCCATCCACCTCCAAGTCAAGTTGTCCTTCAATCTCAGTTGTGGAGGATGCAGCTCAGCTCTAAGTCCAGTCACCGTTTTCAATCTAGTTGCGGGCGGCGTAGCCCACCATCCCATGTGGGAGTCAAACCAGCAGCCTTCTTGATAAGAACACGTGTTCTCACAGCTGAGCCATCCGGCCGCCCACCGGTAGCTCAGCAGCAGCTCAGCTCAAGTCGTCTTCAATTTAGTTGCAGAGGCACTGGCCCATGTGAGAATTGAACCGGCAACCCTCTTGCTCAGAGCTCACACTAACCAACTGAGCCACCTGGCCACCCTCAGCCTTCTATTTTACAAGTTTTTTGCATAAAAATTTGATCCTATGAAATATTGTGAGAAGTCATTTTCAGTTTTGTTTGTTTAAATCATAGTGCCTTTCTTTGTATTTCCTTAAAATTACACAAGAAGAAATCATTTTTAATAGTGGCCATAAATAATGTCCTTTGGACAATCAGTCGCTCTCTCTCCAATGTGAGGCCTAGTAGACTGTATGTCTGCATATGTTTGAGTACATTCAGAGAACAGTTTCCCAGCGCGTGAGGGTCTGACAATAATTTCCCATTCACCAACCCATTGGGACCCCGAGGGTTAAGTCTAGATTTGGTTGTGTTGCGATAACAGTGTAAATTAATAAGTGGCCTTGAGCGGGAAAACCTACACCAAAGGAAATCTGAAGAAGTAGGTGGGGGAGAGAGGCAGACATTATTAGTCTTTGCTTTTGTTTTTCAAGCATAATTTGATTTTCCTTTTGCTCCGAAAACTCTTTAGGGAAATTCCCTTCTCTTTGGTGTTCAGTTTTAACCCAGCAATGTCCTCTTAAAAAATCAACATTTTAGGAAAATTAATTTTTCGGGCTCAAGTATGTGAAAATTTTATCCAGACTTCAACATGAGTTGTAATTTTTCTTCATTTTTTTCACTTTCTATTTTGGTTGATACCTCTTTCCTATTCAATGATCAACTTCAGGAGTTAATTTGCCGCCTTTATCCACAGGTTATTGGTGGCTTACACCACTGTTGCTTTTTGATTTAAGGGTATGTAAGCCAAAACCTGGATGGGAGGGAGACATAAATGGTTTGTATCAATTTGTAACAGAGTCGTGTGTTTGTTTTTAATAAAATGTGTATTTATTCAGTATTTTCCTCAGCAATCTGTGGACTAAGTAGAAATAATGTATAGTAAATGGGCATATATTCCCAATGCATTATATTTACCAAGGTAAATATAATTTAAATATAATTTAAAATTCAGAGGCTATTTAATTTGGTTTCTTTTTTGTTGTGCAGAATAAATGATTAAACCTGAACTGCTCTTTGAAACACTGCTGTTGCATTCGATGTGCTTGGTAAACCCACTTTCTAAAGCTTCAGTATATTTTTCTTTTGATTATTTTGTAGCATGTCTCCTTAAGAAGGGGGAAAAAAACTATTTTTCTTCTGAAAATACTCATTTGTTGACATGTAATGAATATGTGGTAAGCACAGTGCCTGGGACGTCTTAACAGAGATTAATTTTCTTCCACCCCTGACTCATACATTTTTGTTCCTTCAACATCAAAGTTGAAAGAGGTGAATTATCCTTTTGACACATCTAGAATTTATTGTAATCTCTTAAACAAGTTTAATTATTAGTTAACTAATTGGCTCATTTCTATGATGTAATTATTTTTGCTTCTGCTTAAAGTATAGAACCAAATCCCTTTTTAATAAGGCGTAGAACAGTTTATTTCTCAAAATGTTTTCATGTGGGAATAAAGACCCTGGTAGAATAATTAACCCTTTCTTAGCAGTTGTCATTATAACTCACATTTACTGAGTACTTCTGCAATACCTCATTTAATCCTCCTAACATAGCTATAAAGGTACTATTATTTAAAATCCTCTTTTTCTGTGGTGAAACTGAGGTACAGAGAGGTTAAGTAATTTGCCTAAGGTCACCCAGTAGTAACTGGTGGAACCATGATTTGAACCCAAGCAGTCTGACTCCAGAGCCCATGATGAAACACTGGTGACGAGTGGGGGGGGGAGGGGAGAGAGTGGGAGACTGGTTAGTGTCCACTTTCGTATATTTAATTACAAATATGTTCTAGAAAAAGCAAACTGGTTTGTGTTCATGTATCTCTTAGTTAACAGTGTCAAGAGCAAGTAATGCAAAACTTGGAAAGAGGTCAACAAATACTTTGTAGAGCTGGCTGTTGTCTAGTTGTCTGTGCTGCCTGGGGATTATCTGATTTTCTAGGGCTGTGGACTTTTTGCTGACTAATTAGGAAGGCTATTTTGCAACTTTATAAGAATAGACAGGTTAACTTGTAGAAAACCTGATAGCAATGCAGGTAACCCCCACTTTTTGAAAGTTCACATTATACCATTTTGCTTTTACAAAAGACCTACATCAGTACCTGTTTTCATTAACTGAAAGAAATCCAAAGAAGATTTTCACTTTTACAAAACAACGAAAAGCAAAAATAGTGTTCAATGTTTGTTTTACAGTGAGCTGTTACAGAAGCAGTGAGCACCCAGAGCAGTGAGAGTGGCCCTGCCAAGCTCCCCAGAACCACACTCGGCATCTCAGCATCAAGACGCCATAGCCTTGAACTGTGTGGGTGAGCATCTGTGCTTTATCTGGATCTATTTTGTGCATCCGTTAGCAAGATGTGTCCTAAGACATCAGAAAAGCCGTAAGAGAGCTCGTAAGGGTGTTAGGCTTAGTGTAAAACTGGATGTAATTAAGCATTTTAATCATGGTGAATAAAATAAAGACGTGCTTCTGTTGAATTGGGGCCTCGGAATGTTAAAAAATTATCCATATGAGTTAATGGCAATTCTTCACTTTACACCATTTTGACTTACAAAGGGTTTCACAAGAACACTTTACCTTCAGATGGCAGGGGAAAGTGGTACAAGTGATTCTTGTCCAGTGGCATTGCAAAGGTTATTGCCTAGTGCAGGGGTCGGCAAACTTTTGAGACAAAAGAGCCAACCCTGTCCCTCACAACAATTTAAAAATCATTCGAGAACCATAAAACAAATGAAATCACCATTATGTGGATAATATCCTTTAAAAATTTCATAAATGAAACTATGATAGTTTATTTTCATTTTCAATTTTACTTCAGAGCCACATGTATGTACCCAAAGAGCCACAGGTGGCTTGCGAGCTGCAGTTTGCCAACCCTAGCCTAGTGAGATTTAATCAGTTTTGCATTTTTATTTGTGCATGCCTTTGACCAATTATAAATCGCTGGGCTCCTGAATTTTCTTTTGAATCAGTCTTTAACATCTTACTGGTTTCCTCATCAATTGAATCAAATAAAATCTTTGACTTCTTTTTTTTCTATTTGTATAAGAGTTATGTTTGTAATTTTTTGAAAATTATATTTTGCAAATAGTATTGGCAACATGAGCTCCCATATAATGATGAAACCATATTTCTGGCCTCCTTTATCCTGAAGTTAAACGTAAGCTAGAAGATGGATAATATACATCTGCGTGTGGATAGATAGATATATATACAGTAATACCTTGGTTTGCAAGCATAATTCGATAATTCATTCTGGAAACAAACCAGTCATATTGCAAGACATCTCTTGTATACCAAGTTAAAATGTATTAGAAATGTTTGCTCATCTTGCAGAACACTCGCAAACCAAGTCACTCGCAATCCAAGGTTTTACTACACATATTTTACATATATACATATTAAATATATATACATATTTAAGAACTATACTTTGATACTAAGATCTTAATATTAAACACAATAAATTGATCAAATATTTAAGAACTATGGACTTACTTTAAGATGCTAACTCAGTGGACCCAGTTTCTCATTTTGTTTACAAAATCTCAACTGAATACTGAGGGTTTTTTTCTGTGTAGCCATTGACTATCAGTGCAAAAGAGATTGACTCATGAATGAGAAAGAAGAGGAATTTTAGGTATTCCCAAGGATCCGTTTGCACAATGACGATATTTCTACATCAAAAGAACACTTCTCCCTGAGAGCCTGGGAGACAGGTAAACAAAGTCAACTTGCGATTTCAACCCAGGGAGTTTTCTGGGATTCAGAAAAATGTTAAATAAACCAGGTCTAATGAAATGGGGGGGGCACAGTATATTTGAGAGGATGATATTTAGGGAGACACTGTCCCTGTAATTATGAGCTCCACAATTTGGTGTAAGTCAGAGAATGCCCCTCACTGACTAAGAGACTTGCTTCCCCGTGCAACTATCTTTCTAGGAAGGATGACACCCAACAGATGATGTCAGATCCAATTGAATGGCCTCAGAGAGAAGGTAAGAATTCGAGATGAATCTTAAAGAACAGCTAGGATTTCATCAGACAGGAGATGTGGGCAGTGCAGTTCAGCCCAAGTCCAGAGTCTTAGCAAAGAAACAGATGGGAACTCCAATGGTGCTATTTAAAGAAAGCATCATGAACAGTAGGACTAGACAAACACACTGGGGAGATGTAGGAGTCTCTTAAGTGCTAAGCTTGAGGAGTTTGTCCTTATTTCATAGAAAAATGGATGTTTGAGTAAGGGAAGGATGTGATCAAGAAGTCCTGTTTAAAACTTCGATCTGGCAATAGTGAGTTTGAAATGGAAAGAAACTAATACCAATTGAACACTTACAATGTGCCAGATATTTTACGTGTGTTCCCCTGTTAAATCTCCATGCCCCAAATTAGGGATTGTGCCTGCTTTACAGATGAGGAGATGAAGATTCTGAGAGATTAAGAATTAAAGCCACCATGGAAATAAGTGGCAGAGATGGGTTCAACCTCCAAAGCCTACTTTCTTTCTACCTTAACGTGCTACCTAGAAGCAAGGGCTGGCAGTGAAAAGACCATTTCAGAAGCTATTGTTAACAATCTATAAGCAATAGGTAATGATGGCCAGAACTAAGATTATAGGTTTGGAAATGGCAAGGAGCATCAAAGGACAGTTTGTGAGATGTGGCAAAGAAAATCCACGCCTAGAGTCTACAGAGTGCCTACCTTTACACCTAGGCTCAGGAAATGATGATGCTGTCCACAGAAAGAGAATTGGGAGAAAGACCTGATTGGGCGGGGAGGAAGATTAAGTTCAGTTTTGATCAAGTTGCTTTTGAGATAGCCCATGGAGGACAGCCTCAGTTTAGGATGCAGCAGGCATCTGACCAGAAGGGAGCGTTGAAGACATCAGATAACTGGTGCAAGCCAAGAAATCGAAACAGACAGAACTTGAGAAAGCGCCTACATTTAGGAGGTGAGAAGATAGAGGAGACAAACAATTAGAAGAAGATTCTGAATCATGCAGCCACCAAAATCAAAAGCAGGAGAGAATTTCGAGGGAGTGACTCAACAGGGTTAGGAGTTGCACAGTGGGAACACTGGTGGCATCAAGGTGCAGCCTGCAGAGAGCTCTGGTCATCCTTGGGGCGGTGGTGCAGGGAGCCCCAAGGCCACGCCAGGCTGAGGGGCTGAGGAAACCACGGGGCTGTGTGGGTGCAGGAAGAATGGGGGAGCAGCACGTCACACATGATTTTGTTGGTCATCAGAAGGAAGGAGTAGAGGAGGGGAGAGAAGGAAGATGCTGGAGAGAGAAGAGATAATTAACGAAACCAATACCCAGGGTTAGGGTCCTAAGGGTGGGGGCGCAGGGGGAAGAGTGTTTTTTCTTTTCTTCTTTCACACCAACAGAAAACCTGTTTTTGTATTGATTTGCCTCTTCTTAAAAACCAGCATTTACAGTCATGTACCCCCAACTTGGAATGGAACTGGCAAGTCACAGTAAGTAACATTGAGCCCTTTTTGAAGCCTTCTGTTTTGACAACAAAGTTTGGCGCTGAGGTCTGCTTGCATTTAGACTGGCGTAGGGAGTGGCCTAGGACCCCTCGGTTTGTAACCTGGCTGTATAAATAGTATTATTATCATTTAAAGCATCCTTTTCAGTGGTTTATAAAACAAACAAAAAAAATGTACTGGCTAATGTCATCTGGAAACTGAAAGTCATGGTCAGCCATACTCACAAGCCAATCCTAAGACTTGGTAAGGATTTTTATTTCAGTCCCACCGAGCTTGCTGTAACTGGGGCGCTGGGTTGCTATGGTGATTCGTTCTCAAAACAGCCCTTTGCCGCAATACATTGAAACAGCAGATGACTCTCCTTTAGGTTGACTTGATCATGACATTAATACGAGTTGAAACATCCCCCTCGCTCCTCCCATCAGGACGCATGTGTAGGACGTTCAAATCGGGGCCCAGAAGGCATTGGGAAAAAGAATTGCAACTGCGGCCTTTTCAACCTGGGCCATCGCAATTCATGCCACTGAAGGCTATTGGCTCACAGCCGGGAGCTCGACCACGGGGGCGGGCTGCAGCTGGGGAAGGTTCATCACTGAAGCAATTATGCAGTTAATTGCCCCAGTGTGGGCATAGCCTGAAAGTTGTGACTCACACCCCATTCTGTCACTAATAATTGCGGGGCCCGTGTGGGGGTGGGGGAGAGGGACAGGATGCGCAGAAAACTCAGCTGCTTCTTCCCATTCCTCTTGCAAATCTGTGGCTCGCTGAGATCTGTCCTCGAGGTGAGGGAAGAAAGGCAGCTCTCAACGCCCAACACGCGACGCTCCTCGCCTCCACCAGTAGGGGTCCCCATTGAGTCGCAGGTCCTAATGGAGCTGCGCTGGAATCACTGGACACTTTGAAGGATGGCCGCACTGTGAATGGGGGTGTATCTGCCTCTGATTCTTGCTTAACCATGACATGGGAGAGAAAAAAAAGTAGCTGCCTGATTTCCAGCATGACTCATTATAAACAAAGGGAGGACAGATTGACTGCCTCTTATCAGAGCCTGAGTATGTGACCTAGGATTGAGGGTGAGTCAGACCGCTTAAGTCCGCAAGGCCTTTGTTGGTGGGAGAGATTTTTTTTTCCCCTGCGGAAGGGGTGGATTTCGCGGGGGCGGCAGGTGGCGGGGGTGCTATTGATTTCTTAAATACTGCTAGTGACCCCATGGTTAAGCCCTGGGCTTTTAGGTGAGGTCAAATTCCCTCAGAACCTAAAGTGCTTCCAAGTTGGAGATAAAAACTGGCCATACCCACAGGGTAACTCATTTGGAGTTGATAGAAATGTTAGGAATCTTGTGGTGACGGTTTCACAACATACACAGATGTCATCAAAGTGTACACTTTATGTGCAGTTCATTGTATGGAAATTATACCTCCAAGGCTTTTAATAAGAAAATAAGTACAGTTAACAGTTTAGTGTGTGTCTGTGGGAGGGGTGGGAGGGGAGACCCAGCCAACCCATTTTTATTGTGATTTCTCATGAAGCTCTGGACACCCCCTCAATTCCTCATCTGTTGCTTTGTTTCTGGGTGCAAACAGACAAAGGAGACATACCTGAAGGGCTCATGATGTCACATCATCTCATGCTGATATGCTGACCCCAGCCTCCCAGAGTGCCTTTCTGGTCGGTGAGTTGTTTATTTTACTCAATGGAGGCAGCGTGGATAAGCATATAAAGCACAGGTGGACAAACAAATTCGGAGTAGGGTAGGGGGGAGATGTTGGGTAGCAAAGGACAAAAGCACCCTTACTGTGCCCGCCCCCACCCCGTCCCCAGCAGCCAGGAGACTGGAGCAGTCTGTTCATGCCTCAGGTGCGTTCATATTTCAGCAAATACAAGTCAAGTCAAGCCAACAGCATAACTGCAGTCTCGAGCTTGGCTGCTGGGCTGTGCCTACAGAACCCACATTTAACCCTTGGACACCAGCAAGCAATTTCATTTAGGGGGAAATGAACATACGTGCCTAGCTGGCAGGAAGGAACGAAGCGGTGTGGTAGGCGGGGCTAATCCAAGGAAGAGCAGCAACGAGGGGAGGGCTGGCCCAGCTTTTTTGAAAAATGTAAACGGCCTCAATTGGGAAATTATGAACATGTGTTTATGCACGAACTTGCTTATGATCTGAAAAGTATGTGAGCGTTTTGTCCTTTCAGATAATATGCCCTCAGTGGACAGGAAATGTGACTCTTCCCTTTGCTATAGGTTATTTTCTCACCAATGCCTGCTTTTGACCACGAACTTTATGGGAAAGGTCTGAATTATTTCTTTCATTTTTCCATATGTCTCTTCCTCCCGCTGTCTTTTGGTGAACAGATTCAATGTGCACATCAAAGTGATTTGGAAAATTTGACTGTCTTAACGAGAAGGTCATGCATGTAGGAGGATTTTGTCTTAATCTCTTTGTCTCTCAGTCACTGTTGCTGAATTTGTGTATGGGGGTGATGGGGGGGGAGGTATAAGGTTGTGTGTGTTCCTTTCTGACTCCGTGGATTTTGTATATACTTTGAATATGTGTCCTTGCCACAACCGGCAATCTCACATATGATGGCTGCATCCTTAATTTCCAGAGATAGTCCCAAATTTCAACTCTTCTTTGGACATATCCCCTTACCCCCACCCTGGTAATGACATTCATACTTTTTAGGTTACTTTTTTGCTATATAAAATACAACTGTAGGAACAATGTTTCACTCAACAAGTGTTTTCTCTTGCAATCCAGGGTCTTCAACATTATTATTTGGAAAACAATGCCAGTTTACTCAGCAGGCATTCGTGTTGGCATAAAGTGCCTACTGTGTGCCAGACAGTGGGACATGACCCAGAGGTTGGAGCTACAGGTTGTTGCTTTATCCAGATCTTAAAGAGTCTGAAAAGCAGAGCCAGCTTTTGTATTTGTAATAATGGGATTACAGTAAAGAATTACTTTTTTTTTTTTTAATAAAATATCCTCATTGCCTGGAAATGACGAAACCTTCAAAGCACTGTGATATGCATTACCGAGCTCTGGGCTGCTATGAGCATAGGTTACAGAAGTTGTAAAAGTATACTTCCTGGCAAACTGCCAAGCAAGGCCTTATTTCACATTTAATGCCTTGTAGGAATAAGATAGCATGAGAGGAGTCTTTCGAGCAGATGAGAGAACCTAGTTATCCTGAAAAGCCGCGGAACCCATATTCTCAGTCGTTCTAGATCTTTGGGCTATTCACCGGTTTCGCCGAGTGGTGCAAGAGGGTACTTTTGAAATGGAAGAGAATTTTTATAAAAGGAAAGACATTCTCCAGGTAGGTCTGTTTCACTTCCTTCGTAGAGCAGTTTAGGGGATAACTTTGTCTGTGGCTTTTAGTTGACGCTTCAAACCTTGTATCCCTTCAAACGGACTCTTCAGGCTGTCATCCAGATTCACGCTTCCTCGGTTTCCTCTCATTAATAACCTTGTGTCCCTTGTCATATTCTAACTTTCGTTTAATGTAGGGTTTTATTCATTGGCATAGTCATAATCCTTGGTTCGTGAAACACGCTCATACATGACTTGCTTTTATTTATTTAGCTTGTTATTTTTAATAATCCAGAAAGTACTCGTGATGTTACCACCCCTCCAAAAAAGCTAGACTCTTGCCAATAAGATTATAACTTACATCTGACTATAAATATTCACCACCCCCCGTTTCTCTAAAGCCAGAGTGAACCCTCATCCTGATTTACATGTTCACTATTTCCTTGCCTTCTTATATATTTTGTCTCATTAGTTCTCGCATGTATTATATGTGTTCCAAAAAGTGTGTGTGTGTGTGTGTGTGTGTGTATTGTTAAGATTCATCCTATTGACACATGTTGCTGTCATTTATGTGTTTTGGCCCCTCTCTAATATTTCACTACATGAACATACCCCAGTTTATTCAGCAACCCTCTCATTACTGGTCACTTGGGTTGTTCACAGATTCTTGATATTGTAAGCAGTACTTTTATGACTATCCTTGTGTCTAGTCTTATACATGTGCAGTCATTTCTCTTGGGTACATACCTAGGAGTTACATAGTACATGTGCATGTTCGATTTTAGGGAAGCCCAACTGCTTCCCTGGGTACCAGCAGTGCCTAACTGTTTTCTGAAGTGGTTGCTCCAATTTGTACTCACATCAGCGATGTGTGTGATTACTGATGGATTCACACCCTCTCCAACACTTCCTAATGTCAGACTTTTTTATTTTTGCTGATTGATTGTGCATAAGTTAGTACCTCATTGTGGTCCTGACTTGCACTTAGACCTACGATGCCGAGCATCTTGTTGTATGCGATTGGCCAATCAGGTCTCCTGGTTTGGGCTCATTTTTCTAAAATTGTTTGTGCTCTTCCACTGACAACATAAACAGTCGATTGATATGTATTTTGTATGCTATATGTATTATATGCTGTATTCTTACAATAAAGTAAGCTAGAGAAAAAATATATGTACAGTATTTATGGGAAAAGAAAAATCACATATAATTGGAGCGATGCATTTCAAGCCCATGTTTTTCAAGAGTCAACTGTGTGTTTTCCCACCCCCCACCCCACCATATACATAACATCATCTCCTCACATTTGGACTATGGAGAAAAATGTAGAAAAGAACCACAGTCTCATCATTCAGCGTTTTTTTCTGTGCTTACTCGTTTGTAAGTTCCTGATACACACATATCTTGTGCCCTGAAAGGCTGTAACCCTTTATCTGGCCACCTGCCCTCTGACCCTAGACATGGACACTGTCCAGACATTACCGTCCTTGACCCAGGGGTAGCCCCTACCAGTGTTGACCATCATTTTGAAAAGCAATGAACTTCTGTTAAAGAAATGATACTTAGAATCTTGGGCGATTCTTCAAAAATAAGGGTGGGCAAAAAAAAAAACCTATATATGATTTGACTAACCAGAGATATATTTCTAGCATGTTTTTTCTGTCTTACTTACATATATAATTTATCTCATTTAAAATAGGATCTCCCTACATAGGCTATTTTGTAAGGTCTTTTTTTTTTTTTTGCCTGGCATTTGTCTAGTTTTTCAATGGGATAAATGTCCTTCTACATCATTATTTGAGTGGTGGAGAGCACTTCCTTGTGTGGGTGAAATCTAAAAGATTTATAAAATGTGCATCACAGCCTCAATCACAATGGATGCTGGCTGTGGCTAGTGCTCTCACACATGCCTGTCAGCCCTGGGCTTTATTAAACCGCTTCTCTGCTGCTAACCTTCATGTTTCCAGTTGTTTCCCTTTTGAAGCAATGATGACATGAGCACCTCGTACACTAAACCTTTTTGCACATCCACGATCATGTTCACAGAAAGGTTTTATCAATTCATAATCACACTAGCAGGGCATACAAGAGCCCAACTGCCCACACCCTCACTAAGAATAGTATCGTTGTGTCTTTCATCATCAGTATGCTACGTTCAAAGGCCATTTCACTATTTTAATTTGTATTTCTCCAATTGCTATTGAGGTTCAATTTTTTTCATATATTTCTTGGGCTCTTGCTTTTGAGTATATGTTCTTATTTCTGTGTGTGTGTGTGTGTGTGTGTGTGTGTGTGTGTGTGTGTGTTGCCTATTGATGTCACTGTCCCTTAAGCAGATGCTCTTCCTTTTATTTGTGAGAATTATGTCTGTTGAGGGGTTTGATGAGTTTCATAAACATGGCAAACATTTGTCTAAATAAGTCTTTTGTCCACTTTTTCTGTGCTTTTGCCTTTCAGATTTTTTAAATATTACATGTCTAATCTTTCAGTATTTTCAAGTTTTCTTTTTCACTTGAGGATATATAAAATCCTCAATTTTATGCATTCTGCCTCAAATTTCCACCTCAATTTTCTTCTGGTATTCTTGGGGTTTTTTTACATTTAAATCTCTGTTCCATCAAAAACATATCAGTTTGTGATGTGAGGTGTGTAGGTAACTTTTTTCAAAACAGTTAGCTGGTTGCCTGATACCATTTACTGAAAAATATTTTCTTTACCTGCTGATGTGATTTGGCACCTTTGTCTTATACTGTATTTATGTTTACACTTGGGTAGGTTTCTGTGCTTTCAATTCTGTTATTATGCTGATTTTCCTATAATCACATCTTATAAGTTTAATTATCATTTTATAATTAATTTTAATAATTTGTTGGACAGATGCCTCCCTGTTATTATGCGCTTTGGAATTTTTATTGGCTAGCTGGCTGTCCTCAAGGGTTCAGTTTTCCAGACAAACATGTAAGAGTCTCATGGTCAAGTTTTCCCAAGAAAGTTATGTTCAGATTCTTATTGGAATTACATTACATTTATGTTATTGGGTAATAATAGACATCTTTACAGTATTAGGAAACTGGTGTGTTTTACTTTACTTGTCTTGAAGTCATTTTTCGTGTCCTTCAGTATATTTTATCATTTGAGTCGTAAATGCTGCACCTTTCTTGCCAAGTTAATTCAAAGTTGTTTCTGTTATTGAAAATGGTGACTAAACTCTCCTTTCTCCCCAAAGTCTAGTCATTCTGCTTTACTAATTTTTATGGATTCTATAACTTAAACCATCTCATAGAACTCTTATTCATTTTAATGGTTTTTTTCAGTTGATTCTTTTGGATATTAGGTAGGGCATCACGTCATTCAAAAATAATAATGATAATTTTGCACCCTTTTCAATATTTATACCTCTTTTTCTATTTCTTATCTTATGTGGGTTCAGGAATTCAGATACCCATGGGGCCCAGGCAGTAACATAAGTGAGTGAATTGGATCAGGTGAGGCCTTCAGCAAATGGGAGGGCACAGACATTGTCTAAGGGGGCAAGTTCTTACTCAGCTCCAGCCAATTTCTGCCATTTGGGAAATAGGCCTAGTGTTGACAGAGAGTCAGATTTTTCAGAGATGTACCAGAGATCTTTTTTAATATGAAATATATAAGCCTTTTAAATGTTGAAAATGAATTCAAAATTTTAAAACATCAGGCAAGTCAAATGTAGACTATCTGATGGTCAGCCTCACAGCATGCCCTACTTTGGCTAGAGTTTCTCAGAATTTAAGAATGTGTTGAGTTGTAATACCAAGCGTTGTTGCCTTATCCTAATTTAGTAAAAAATGCTTCTGTTATTTGACCAATTAGCTATCGAATAGACTTTTAATTTATTATTTTTCATGTTAAACCTGTGTCTCCAATTTAACAGGAGCATTGTAGGAAGAGAGAAATTTGAATTCCATGAGCTGATACGGTGTTTTTCTTTGACCAATGAATATTATGAATCCATAAATTTTCTAACATCAAACCATCCTTGCATTTGTTATTTGTGGAATTAAGCTATATCTAGTCATGCTATATTATTCTTTTAAATATATTCTTGTATTCCATATTATGTTTTATTTAATGATTACAAAATAGGAATAAGAAAGTTTTGGGGTTTTTTGTTTTGTTCTGTTTTAGCAGCAAAGCTCACCCACTGCCTCCCTACCCAACTGCCACCACTATTCCTTACTTGTTTGCTTGGGTAAATGGTGTGACACATTGCTTAGAAGGAAGAGAGAGGTAATAAGACTTCATCACATCCACCCAGACATGCTTGTGGATTGATAGGTGATTATTTCGCTTTTGTTTTGCTGGGGGAGAAAGATTAAAGCTAGACTGTTCTCAGTACAGAAATCTTGGGGGTTTTTCTGGAGACCCTTTGAGGGGAGAGGGAAAACATACATGAGGGAGGGAACTTGGGTTGTCTAATGGTGTGGTTTCTTTCTCTGATGTGCCACAAAGCATTAACAAAATTCCCACTTGCCTTCAATGTGCTGTGGACTTGGACCATTTTTGCAACATGACAAATTGCTATGCATTGCCTTTAGATGTACACAAGGGTAGGACCTGCCCTTGCATTAGAAGGAAGGCCCTGTTCTATCCCTCCTTTGGCTCTACTCTTCCCCAACAGGTGAGGAGACGTCAGGGCCAAGGAGTCAGCCTGCAAGTGGGTGCAGGCCTGTTTGTGTTGGGGATTCTGAGGTCCTCAGTGTCGGTCCTGTGCCCCCTGCCATGTTCTGAATACCCAGGACACCAGAGTTATCTCCCTAAATGGCCCAAGCCTGCACCCAGGGCCTGTGCAGGCCTCTTTCCTAGGTCCTGTAGTTCCCAAGGGTCGGACAACATGGCAGGTGTTTGCACTCTTAGGCCTGAGGAGTCACCAGAAAGGACTGATTATGTGGAGGGTGGACAAAACCTGGACATGTGTGCTGGAGTGTCCACACAATTCCCATGGGCCCATTATGATGCAGGGCACAGCTGGGGACCATAAGGGACGGGCATTCAACTGTCCTTCCACCACCTGTTGATAGCTTAGAGAATTCTCAGTTCAAATGTGGCTCCTTAAGTGGTTATGAAGGTATATTCGCCAAGGTAGGATTATAACAATTTTTAAGCACAGTTAGGTTCACTTATAGCTGAAGTCTGGAGTCAAGTCTCCTCGGGCTGCCATAACGAAGTGCCACAACTTGGGCGGCTTAAAACAACAGAAATTCATTCTCTCACAGTTCTCCACAGTTTGGAGGCCAGAATTCCAAAATCAAGGTGTCAGCAGGAGTGTGTTCCCTCCAAAAGCTCTAGAAAAGGACCCTTCCTTGCCTCTTCCGGCTTCCGCTGGCTCCCAGAAATCCCTGGCACTCCTCGGCTGGTGGCTGCATCTCTCCACTCTCTGCCTGTGTCATCACAGGCCCGTCTTCCTCTGTGTGTCTCTGTGTGTCCCCTCTTCTTCTTAGAGGGACACCAGTCACTGGATTTAGGGTCCACCCGAATCCAGTATGACCTCATCTTAATAATGACATCTGCAAAGACCCTATTTCCAAATAAGGTCACATTCTCAGGTGCTGGCGGCACACTGTCCACCCCAGCACACTACCCCTAAATAAGCTTGGTCTGTAATGCTCTTGTTGGTCCCTTCATGTTTCTGTCTCTGTCTTCCCAGTATTGAGTTACCAGGGTTGGGTTAACTTTGTAAAATTACTTGGGACACTTTTAAATTTCTTTTATACTCTGGAACTAATTAAATTATATAGAAATCATCTCTTCCCTCAAGGTTTGAGAGAGTTGCCCCCCCCCACCCCCAATCATCTGAGCCTGTGAGTTTCATCAAAGTGGCAGAGCGTTTCTTCATCAGTGTTTCCCATGACTTTTTGTCTAGTTGGATTGTTCTACCTCTTCTCGAGTGAATTATATTGCCTCATTTTGGTGAATATTTTATTAGCATAAATTTAAACACTGTATGTATGCTCTTACCTTTAATCTTCTTCCATGCCTTTGCTTCTAGTCCCTTTTATAGTCCAGTGCTATTTATTTGCATTTTCTTTTTGTTTTCTTTTTTCTTGTATAACCTTGCCAAAGGTTTGTCTTTTTTATGTGCCTTTAAAAAGAGCTAGCTCCTTGATGTATCATCAGTTCTATTTTTTTCTGTTTTCTAATTTGCTTACGTCTGCTTTTATCTTTCCTTCGTTCCTTCTGCTGTCCTTAGATTTATTAGTTTTTAATCTCCGTTTTTTAGTTAATTGCTCATTTTTCCATTTTTATTTAATACCAAAGCCATTTAAGCTTTCTCCTTTCTCCAATGAGTAGCCAGACAGATGGATGCATTGCGAAAACACTGTGGCTAGTACAGATAGCCCAGAAATACTGTAGAAAAGATAAAAAACACACGTTTGTGGGCACCTGGCCATGCATCTAAACTGCCGGTTGTTCATGTAATGTTACGATACGCATCGTCTCTTTCCTGCTGTTGCTTCCTGCTGGATACCAACTAGAGGGCCACGGGGGTGTCCAGTTGCTAGAGACGGAACGTTTGTGAGCCCACCCTGCAAATTCATGTGGTGAAAGCTACCCTCTAAAGCAGGGATCAGCAAACTTTTGAGATGGAAGAGCCAATCCTGTCCCTCAAAGTTTTGCAAGACCTATAAAACAAATGAAATCACCATGATGCAAATAATATCCTTTAAAAATTTTATAAATGAAACTTTGATAGTTTTATTTTCATTTTCAATTTGACTTCAGAGCCACATGTACATACCCAAAGAGCTGCATGTGGCTCGTGAGCCGCAGTTTGCCGACCCCTGGTCTAGGCGATGGTATTAGGAGGTGATTAGGTTATGAGGGTGGAGCCCTCAGGAATGGGCTTAGGATCCTTATAAAATGAAGCCCCAGGGAGCTCCCTCACCCCTTCCACCCCGAGAGGATAGTGAGAAGATGACCATCTATGAGCCAGGAAGTAGGGCCCTCACCAGACACCTCCAAGCCCCTTGATCTTGGACTTCCAGCCTCCAAACCCGTGAAAGATACATTTCTGGTGTTTATAAGGCCCCCACCAGTCTATGATCATCTGTTATAGCAACTTCAAAGGATTAAGACACTTGTGAAGGGCTGGACTCCATCTCTCCAGCAGTGATACTGAAATTGTGACGCTTCAGACTTCGTCCTGTAGGATTCACGGCCTCTCTGAATCAGTTTTGTCTTAATGGGGGTGGGAGGCTGGAGCCTCCATGCTGATTGTCTGGAGTTGTACCAGCCAGCCTGAGAAGGCTACGGCTGCAGGACAGACAGCCAGGTGTATCTCCTACTCGTCACCACCTTCTGGCTCAGGAGAGATGTGTACAATGACTCGTGAAGAAGCATTAAGATAAATATGACAGGGAGCCTGTGGTGAGAGTTGACTGAAAGTATGAATTGTTGTTGTCAGTGTAGGCTTGAGGATAGGGGTGCAGTGGGGAGTGAAACACACTTTTCAGCCAGATCAGGCTCAGTCTGCTTGGGATGTCTTGGAAAGGCTCCGTTTTGAGGCTCTTGGAACCTCAGCAGAGGACAGCCACGGCCTGGGGCTAGGACACCTGACTCTGCTCCCTGGTCTCTAAGCAGGACTTGATGCAGGACAATGTAAATAGCCGCCGGTCGTTGGCAGGTGATGGACAGCACAGAGGAAATACAGAATTTAGGGAAAAATGGGGGTCCCTGCCAAGTCCCAATGGCCGGACCTCCCTCCTTCACTGAAAGCAGATCTTCACTCCTAGTCAATTCATTGCACAGTCTCCGTCCTAGCATTTCCTCCCTTCAATGATGAGTAATCGCAAATAGTTACTGAGCTTTCCCTATGTGCCAAATAGTGTGCTTAGTTTTTTTCTTTTAACACCTTTATAGGGATATAATTTACATACCAAAGGATTGACATATAGTGGATGTACAATTCAATGATTTTTAGAAAATGTATAGGGTTGCGCAGCCATGATCATAACCCAGCTCCAGAATATTCCATCACTCCCCAGAACTCTTTTAAGCCTGTTTTCAGTCAATCCACATTCCCATCCATAGTCCAGGCGAACACTGAACTGCTTTCTGTCTCTACAGATTTGTCTTTTCTGCACCTTTCATAGAAATGGAACCATGAAATTTGTAGCCTTTTGCATTTGCTTCTTGCACTTAGTATAATGTTTTTGAGATTGGTCTATGTGGTAGCACGTATCAGTATTTTGTTCTTCTTTTATTGCTGAATAGTATCCCATCGTGTGGATATACACTGTGTGTATCTGCTGACCAGTTGGTGGACATTTGCATCATTTCAACTTGTTAGCTATTGTGAATAATGCCTCTGTGAACAATCACTTACCAGTCTTCGTGTGGACATAAGTTTTCATTTCTTTTGGATACATACTTCGAAGGGAATTTCTGGATTGTAGATAAGCTTACGTTTAACCTTTAAAGAAACTGTCAAACTATTTTCCAAAGTGGCTGTATCATTTTACAGCCCCACCGACAATGTATGAGGGTCCTAGTTTCTTTGCTAACATTTGCTAGTGTCTGTCTTTTTTATTATAGCCATTCTTATGGGTGTAGAAATATCTTAGTTTTATATTAAAATAGGCTAGGTGATTCTTGCTGTGACAAGAAACCACCTCTAAACCTTACTGGCTGAAAACAAAAGTGGTTTATTTATTACTCATGCTACCTGTCCAGCAATGATTAGAACCGGGGAAGAGGTGGGGGAGGGGGGCTATCGAAGACACTCAGGGACCCGGGCTGTTGGAAACCCCTGAATTTAAAAGGCAACCTGCACTCCAACTCTTACAGCTTCTACCTGGTAGTGAGAAACCACTTTCCCTCCTCTTTTACTGGCCAGCAAATTTTATGGCTGTGGTTTAACTTCAAAGGGGATGAAAAGTATAATAATAATTTATCACGTCCTAAAGGGAAAGGGGAATTGAAATATTGGTGAATAGCCTACCAACTTTCACACATGCTAAGAGGAAAATACGACTGTCACTATTTTACAGATCAGGACTCCGAAGCTCAGACCCTAAGTGCCTTGATGGGTGGTACATGGCTAATAGATGGAGCCTAGGTAGTCTGAGTCTCAAGCCTGCATCCTCAGCCACTCCATAACGTTTCCATCGCCACACTGCTGATTATAGATAGGTTTTCGAGACCTCCCCATTGGCGGGTGGGGGGCTAGGGGGGTAGGTGAAAACCATGGGCACAGGTTTTGTTTGATCCCGCAGTGGATGGATCACAGGTCCAGAGAGATCAGCGTCGCAGTCACCACATCCTAGTGGATATCGGTGCCTGCCTCAGACCAGGGTCCACGTAATAATCTCCTAAAGGTAGAGAGGGCCCTGGTCCTGTCGCCGCCTTCGTAACTGCAGACCGCATCCTTCTGCCCACACCCCACACATGCACCATGGCTTTGCTCCTAAAAACTCAAGACCTGAGAGCCCTGTGTGATTGGGCCTGATAAAATAAACTCCTTAATTAGAAACCAACAAAAACACTGAGAGAGGGTCTGTTTTATTGAATAGAGCACAGCAGCAGCTCACCCCCACGGGCTTGGTGACGCAAGGCAGGGTGGCTAGGTGCTGGGCGCAGTGTACCCGTCAGGAGCACAGGCCCCAGGACCAGACCTGGCTGGAAACCTGACTCTGTGGGCTGGTTCCACAACTCTGCACACGGTGCTCTCTGAGCCTGTTTCCCTCCTGTGTAAATGGGAATAATACACAGGAGGGTCCATTTCACAGGGCTGCTGGGATTTAATCAGAAAACATATGGAACACACTTAGCATGGTGCCAGGAGCTCAGTGAGCCCCAGTGATGGTGTTACTAACACCAGTGTCAGTGTAGCCACCATGAAAGTCTTCGTAGATAGAAGGAGGAAATTCTCCGGATTTGGTTTTCAGGGATCTGCTGGTCTTCGAATCATGTTCTTGACTGAAGCCTCCCTTCCTTTCCTCTGATTCTGTCGTCACTGGTCGAGGGCCATTTATGATGAGCTGAGGAAAGGGAGGGGAAGCAAGAAGAAGATGATGAGTAAGAGAACAGGGTAAGAACAGGCCAGTGAGGAGCCGGAGAGTCGGGAATTTCCTTCAGGTGGAAACAGCACAGTGCTGTGGTTAAGAGCACGGTTCTGCCTGTTGACTAGCTCTGTGACCCCAGGGAGGTCACTTAACCTGTCTGGCCTTCTGTCTAGGGCAGCGGTTCTCAACCTGTGGGTCGCGACCCCTTTGGGGGTCGAACGACCCTTTCACAGGGGTCGCCTAAGACCATCGGAAAACTAAAAGATATTTACATTACGATTCATAACAGTAGCAAAATTACAGTTATAGAGTAGCAACGAAAATAATTTTATGGTTGGGGGTCACCACAACATG
>NW_017732840.1:0-10867 GCF_001890085.2 Hipposideros armiger
CTAATTTGAAAAAATATATGCACCTCTATGTTTATTGCAGCACTATTCACAGTAGCCAAGACATGGAAACAGCCGGAATGCTTATCAGTGGACAACTGGATTAAGAAACTGTGGTACATTTATACAATGGAGTATTACTCAGCCATAAAGAATGAATTGTTACCATTTGCAATGATATAGATGGACCTAGAGAACATTATGCTAAGTGAAATAGGTCAGAAGGGGAAAGACAAATACCATATGATCTCACTTATATGTGGAATCTAAAGAATAGAATAAATGAGCAAACTAATCAGAAACAGTCTCAGAGATTTAGAGTAAAAATTGAGGGTTGCTAGATGGGAGGGGTTTGGGGATGAGGGAGAAGGTGAGGGCATTAGAAAGCACAAATCAGTAACCACAAGATTGCCATGGAGATACAAAAGACAGCTTGGGGAATATATTATAATAAAAAATGTTACAAAGATTTTGTAGGATATCCAATGGACACTTGTCTTATTAGTGAGAACCACTTCATGGATGGTGTAGATGCTTGACCACTGCAGTGTACTGAAGCTGAAGCTGAAGCTGAATAATAATGAAAGTCAACTATAATTTAATATATGTATGGTCACAAGATGTGAAGTACAGCATAGGGAATAGAGTTAATGGAATTGTAACAGCTATATATGATGTCAGAGGAGTAGCAGATTGGGGGAGGGGTGCTATCACTTTGTGAGAGGTGTAAATGTCTAACTATTACATTGTTTTGTACACCTGAAACTAATGAAAGAATAAAACCTATGGTGGATGTTTAGATTAAAAAAACAATTGTTTCAAAGGGAGACGCGTTGCCACTGATCTTCTTCGGGGTGCTCCCCCTCGCTTCAGGCACTTTTGTCCCATCATTCTTGCCACTTTCTGGGGTGGTTCTGAAGGTCCTCTTTCGTGGGTGTCTTTGGTTGCACTGTCATGGCTGCTTTGATGTCCTGAACTGATTAAAAATGTTTACCTTTAATGGTCATTTTGACTTCGGGGGGTGGGGGGCAGGGGTCGCCGGGTGCCAGGTCCGGTGGGTGGGGTGGATGGGACACACCATGATGTTTTTGTTTGGTGGAGGTTGCTGTGCCAGAGGCAGTGTGTGACATAGAGTGTTGTCATGATGGAGGATGATTTACGGAACACTTTAAAACACACCTTCTCTCTACCTTAGCTCACACCCGACTGACGGCACTGAACAAAATGAAACTTGTCACACACGGTTACTAAGGTTTAATGCACCGCTTCCCATATTGAACATCCCTGCCTTTCCATTAGATGGCATCTGGCAGCAGCATTTACTGTATTTTGTGATCACAACAGAAGGGCTCCGTGTCACGTGTTGCTTCTGGTATGGCAATTTCTGTCAAGTGGAGGCATTGTGGTGTTTCCTCATCTGCCTTGTCCACCAGGTCTGGTGCTGTGTGGCTTCTGGCTCTTCCCCAGAGTCAAGGTGATTTGGGGGTTCGGGGCAGCCACAACAGCAGAGCTGGGGGCACTCACAGGAGTGGGGAGCGGCTTCTGGTGCTGCTTCTGGAGGTGATGAGGGGCGGGGTGGAGGTGTTGGTGGTGGGAGGGGTGTGATTGGGGTGGGGGAGTGCTTTGGTTGGGGTTGATGGCAGTGTGTCTTTTACTTTAGTGATTATTTTTTTAATCTAAGCATTCACCGTATTGTTTGATCACACCTTGTATATACCTGAAGCATAAATCAACTGAGGCCTCTCATTGTTTGGTTTTTTTGCTGTTTTTTACATAGAGGCATACTATTCTGAGAATACTCTCTACTTTGCTAATTCTCATCAAAATATCTCTTCTTTATAGTTTAGATTTTTAAAATGTGCTTATTATATTAACCTCAATAGTTCAAATACTCAATAGCAACTTTTTGATAATATACATAAACATACTAGCAATGTAGTTGTGTTTATCTTCATATTGTTCCAGAATGTTTACTGAGTTTATTATTATAAGTCTAATATTCTATTAAAGTTCACTTCTTTGAGATTTAAATTAAAAAACAATGATAAAAATATTTGTTATATAAAAAGATATTGGAATGGACAGGATTGGGAATCCTTAATTTAATTCTTTCCCTACTGCTTGATGTTTTGGTTGCTCTATGATTATATATACATATATATATATATATATATATATATATATATATATATATATATATATATATATATAGAGAGAGAGAGAGAGAGAGAGAGAGAGAGAGAGAGTTTTATTACAAATTATGGCCAGAGGAACACCCATCTATCACTGTAGCAGTCAGGATATACTGTGTCAGCAAACAAACCTAAACTCTCAGCAAACGTTTCTTTCTTGCTCTGGCCACATGTCCATTGAGGGTCTGCAGAGGGTCTCTGCTCATTGTTATCACTCAGGGTTCCAAGCAGGCAGAGCATCATCTTTTCAAATATTATTGGTTACCTGGTTGGCTTGGAAGCAAAGATTGGAAAAAGAATCTTGTTCTAGCCATTAAATGGTCTGGCCCAGAAGTGACACACTTCACTTTCCCTCACATCTCATTGTACAGAATTAGTCATGTGGTTTCATTGCCTGCAAGGGGACCAAAAAGTTCAGTTTTCCATGTGTCAGGAAGGCAAGAAGAGCTGGATATTGCTAAAAAGGACTAATGCATCCCACTAGCCACTCTTAGTTAGTTCTTTAGGATATACAAGTTCTGACAATTAGGTTCAAGAACTCATCCTAGAAAAAGTGCTACATACCTAATTGCTGAATATCACTATGGTCACCTTCAAAGTACTCCCCTTTGGAAGCTATGCCTCAATGCCAGTGCCTAGTCCACCTTTCAAAGCAATTTTGGAACTCTTTTTCTGGAATGACCATCAGAGCTATCGTCATATTAACGTTGATGTCCTGAATGTCATCCAAATGTCTTCCTTTCAATATTTCCTCTATCTTTGGGTAAAGAAAGAAGTCATTGGAGGCCAGGTCAGGTGAGTAGGGAGAGTGTTCCAATACAGCTATTTGTTTACTGACTAAAAGTTCCCTCACAGACAGTGCCATGTGAACTGGTGCATTGTCGTGATGCAAGAGTCATGAATTGTTGGTGAAAAGTTTAGGTCGTTTTCATCTAACTTTTTCATGCAGCCTTTTTAGCACTTCCAAATAGTAAACTTGGTTAACTGTCCAGTTGATACAAATTCATAATGAATAATCCCTCTGATATCAAAAAAGGTTAGCAACATCATTTTGACTCTTGAATTAGACTGACGGAACTTTTTTGGTCGTGGCTGACTTCCATTGTGTACTTTGATGCTTTGTTTCAGGGTCTTATTGGTACACCCATGTTTCATCACCAGTGATAACATGGCCCAAAACATCGTCTTGCCTCTCCAAAAGGTCTTGGCAAACTTCGACTCTCCTTTTCTTTTTTTCATCGGTGAATTCCTTCGGGACCATTTTGAAAGGTCTTCATCAGTTGTGCTTGTTACTGGCCACCCTGACCTCTCTTCATCAGTGACATGTTCTCTCCCCTCAAAAAAACATTTACTCCATTTGTACACTGCCATTTTCTTCATGGCATTATCCACATAAACTTGGACCAACATGTCCCTGATTTAATTTCCGCTCTTGCCAAGTTTGACAAGAAATTTAATGTTTGTTCATTGCTCTAATTCAAGCTCAGACACTCTCACAGCAGCACAAAAAACACGCAATAACAATAATGAATGCCACTCAGCAAGATACTGCCATATGTCTATATAAACACGGCTGTGAGACACTTATATATCAAGGTTATGAAACCTTACTGAGCTGTTTGTACAGTGCTGCCAATGTAAGCATACAGTGGCAAGTTCGCGAACATAATTGTCATATTTGTATTTTTAGATTCCTATTAACAAGACCCTTCAGGAAGGTTTAATATGTATTTATTCTGAAGCTTTATCATCAGAGTATTGATGTATGCTTTGATATATTATCTACAAGTAACAATAATTTGGTCTTTGCCTTTGCAATATTTGTGCTTAATCTGCTATAGTGCATTGGCCCAAACTTCTTATACCATTAAGAAACAGTGGTAGGGCCAGCTGAGTGGCTCAATTGGTTAAGAGCTTGCTCAAGAATGTGAGCTCTAAGCAACAATGGTTTTATTCCTGGCCCGAGCTGAGCTGCCGCTGAGCTACAACAGGTGGCAGGATGGCTCAGCTAAAAAAAAAAAACGACAAAGAAACAGTGGTGATGTCAAGCAATGATGTTCCTTATCCAAATAAGAATATATCTACCAATTCAGCCTTAAGAATGAGTAGTGCATGAGATCCTCTTACACATGGAGTTTTACCCTCCCTAACTTACTTGAGGCATTGCTATAATTATTGTTCCCTCTCTTCCCTGCATTTTAATATTTTCCTCTCTCTATTGAAATATTCCCATCAGTATGTTGCATGTTACTATTTCTGATCCTATTTCTGCAAATACTCTGAAAGATTTGTCTGTACTTTCTTTCCCAGTATCTCCTCCCGTTCTCCTTGCCCTGACCACCCTCCAAAACAGCTTACATCAAGATCACCAATGACCTCCATGTTGACAAATCCAGGAATCAGTCTTTAGTTCTCATCTTACAGCATTTGGCACAGTTGGTCAATGCTTCCCTCCTCATTAAAGGCCCTTTCTGCACTTGGCTTCCAGGACCTACCTCTGGCCAGTTCTCACTCACCTTTGCTGACTCCTCCCCATCTCCTCAATCTCAAAACACTGGCAATGCACAGGTCCTGTCCTTAGTCTGCAACTCTCCTCTGTCTATACAGATGCCCTAGCCGACCTCATCCAGGGTCATTGCTTTAAATACCTTCAATGATGATAACACTCAAATTTACATCTTTAGCCTGAACATCTCTTCCTAACTTTACTTATGTAATATGTCTTCTTGACATCTCAATATGGATGCTTCATAAGCATTTCAAATTTTATACATCTAAAATCAGCCTGCTCAATTTTTCCTCCCAACTTGCTTCTACTGTCTTATCCATCTCATTAAATGGCACTTACAGTCTTTCAATTGTTCAAGCCAAACACCTGGAATTTATTCTCAACTCTTCTTTATCTCACACCCCACATCCAATTCATCATCAAATCTTATCAGTTCCTTTCAAAAAATGTCCAGAGAAATCAACCCCCAACACCTCTACCACTACCACATTTTTCCTTCACCCGAATTAGACGAACAACCTCCTAATGGCATCTTTGCTTTTATGCATGCCCACTATATCTAATTTTCACACTTAAACATTGATTCCAATATTTCATTTCTTAAAATCATCTGTATCAGTTAGCTTCTGCAATATAAAACAAACAAAACCCCAAACTGCATGGCTGGAAGCAACAATCATTTCTTTATCTTGACGTTCTGTGAGTCAACAATTGGACTGAGCCCAGTCAAGTGGCACTTCTGCTGCTCTCCTCGGGGACTTACTCATGCATATGCAGTCAGTTTCTGACCATCCAGGTGGCAGTGACTCTGGTAACTGGCGATGCTGAACAACACATCTCTTATCCTCCACTAAATTGGCTGGGCTTGTTCACAGGAGGGGAGGTGATTCCAAGCACAGCAAGAGTGAAAGCTGCATGTCTTCTTGAGGGTGAGCTTTGGACCTAGCACAACATGACATCTGCCACATCCTATGGGTCAAAATAATCACAAAGCTTACCCACATTAAAGGGATGTAGAAATAAACTCCATATCTTGATGGAAGCAGCTACAAAAGATTGTGGCCATTTTTATGAGCCACCACACATTGAATGGCATCTCATATCATTCCTATCTCCCTTCAGATCTCTGTTCAAATCCCACCTTATCAGAAGGGCCTTTCCCAAGAACCCTATATAAAATAACATCTTATCAACCCCACTCTTACTCCAAGACAGCACTCTCCATTCCCTTATGCTGTATTTTTCTCCAAATACTTATCACTATGTGATATACTACACTTATTTATTTGATTTTCTGTTGTTTCCCACCTTCCCCCACCACCCCACCACCCACCGCCGCAAACTAGAATGTATGCTTAACAAGGGCAGAAAGTTCTCCCTCCTGGAAAGGTGTCTAATACATAGTAGATGCTCAATATATATTTTGAATAAAGAGATGGATAAATAACTGAATTAACTATTGATTTAATGTAGTAATAATAATAATAATAATAGTGATAAAATTAGCTAATATTGAGCTCTGACATCACACACATGCATATTCTGAACACTTCATAGTCATTATGTCTTTAAACCCTTACAATTATCCTAGGAAATTAGGACTGTGATAATCCCATTCTATAGATGTGAAAAACTAACGATCACAGAGGTTAAGCACTTACCCAAAGCCACACAGTTAATACATGACAAACCTAGGATTTGAACATAGATATAGGAACATGACATTTCATTGTGAATGGAAGTGATTCTATATTTTCCTTTAAACCATCCTTGTATTCCTGGGATGCACATGATTTGGTCATAATGAATTATTTGCTATACACAGTTGATTCGGTTTATGAGTATTTTATTGAAGATGTTGAATATCTTGACATTTATGTGTTGGATTATACTTTTGGTTTTGTGCTACCTTTTTAAGTTTGGTCACTAAAGATGAGATAGTTCTGTAGAAAGAATTAGAAAGCTTTTCATCCTTTTCTATGTGCTAGAACATCAGTATGGAACTTATCTGTTTCTTCATAGTTAAAAAAATGTCCCTGGCTGAGCTGAGAACTTTTGTTAGGGGTAGTGATTAATGCTGCCCACCTCTGTGGTTAGGGGTAGTGATTAATGCTGCTGATCCTCTGTTTTACCTGCATCCAGGCAGGTGGAGATTGCACTTCCTGCCCCCTGGATTAGGTGGGCTCTGTGGCTGGCGTGAACCGGTTGATTGGCAGCAGAAGCAGCATGTCATTTCCAGTGAAGAGCACCTAAGTGCTAACACAAGACTCTCCAGAAAGTCTGTCTCTCTTCCAGGCAGATATCCATGTCTTGGAACAGGAGCCCTGGAACAGAGCATCCGACAATCCATAACGGACATGCAGCATAAGCAAGAAACAAGCTCGTCAAGTTGTTCAGCTAGCCAAACCTGAATGATGATACAAGGGATAACTTTTCGGTGACTTTTCCATGGCTTTTCAAAGGTTAATGTATCTGGTCAGGTTCTTGACTACTTCTTGAAACAATTTTGGTAACATATTCTTTTTTCCTAGAAGATAATCCATTGCAGTGAGAATTTAGAATGATTAACATACAGTTTTATTCATTTGGTGAATAAATATTTATTGAGCAGTTATTTACATGAGGCCCTGCCCTAGGCACTGGGAATAGTGAAGTAAACACACTGTGTGTTCTATCCTCATCCTTTTTTTAAAAGTAGGAACTCAGTATTAATTTGTTCAATGAGCAATAAAATTTTAATATAATCTAGACCTTGGAAACTAACCCACTCCATGAATCCTACATTTATGAACCTCCATGAAGTAAATATTTATCTTGCCCTCACTGAGAATTAGGCATTTTCAAAACACCCTGACTTTTTACAGATGAGGGGCTGAAACATAGAGGAAGTGCAGTAACTCGTCAGCAGCCAGGATGAGACACGTTTATGAATCCATTCATTCCTAGTTCCCTTTAAATGCTCACTATGTACCAAAACTATGTTTCTAAAAGTGATTTGATCTCATGTAGGCATTTCAGTCAAGACTGACTACTGTACGCAAGCATTTCAATTTGATGCTGTTTGTAGAGTGATGTCAGTCCGCATCTTTTAAACATATTTATTGTTAAACCCCTTGAACTGTTTGTAACGCAGTTTATAAGGGTACTTCACTCCTTGACCCAGCTCAGGGTACCCTACAACAGCTGGTGCTATGGTTAGAAAGCCTGCCAGGCATTGTCAGAGAATAGAAAGCAGATGCCTTGCTGCTCAACACACCTTTCAAAATTCACTTGGGAGAAGCAGCATTTTTGGACGATTACTAATGGGATGTGCAGTCCAACTAGGTACTCTAGGTTTGGACTCGCATAACCAGATGCTACCTGTAAGGTTCTTTGTTCCTGTGCTCTGCTCTGCCTATGTCTCCTTGGGAACATGAAACATCTCCAACTGCCCAAAGGGACAGTTCACAGGAAAGCACAGGGAACAATGAGTAATTGTTGCCTTTGGAGGGGAGAAGGGGAAGAAAGCTTATACCACATATTCCCACATTTCCCTAAGACTGTTTGCCTCTGCTGTTGAGGATCTACCCTCCCTTCCCCCCATATCATCCAGCCTTGCCAGCTCCACCTCCTCCCTTCTCTGCCTCATTCCCACACACATTTTGAAGTCCTCTTCCATTTATTATGTGGAGCAATCCTGTGACCATCTTTTGATCCTAAAATCCTCAGTAGCCCCTCTTTACCACATCATTTCTTCTAACTAAATGCAAGGATCTCCCTGAAAAGGCTTCTGGTGAATTCCATTTCTTCAGACTCACCACATCTGGATCAAGTCAGATTAACAGAGAGCTCCAGTTTGAACCACAATGATCTGTCCATACTCCTACCCCCACTCCAGTTGGAGTAATATATTCTTCAACTCGACTACAATACTACAAATACAGTTGCTTGTACTGGTTGCGGTTTATTTTAACATATGCTCATCCTACTTTGGGGCCAGTCACAAGAAACAGCTGTCTGCAATTTACCACCCTACTGTAAGATAGTATAACACAGTGGTCATCACGTTGTAAAAAAATTTTAGGAGGACTTATAAGATGAATTTCTTCCCCTACTCCAGGAAAAAAAAAAAAAAGAAGTTTCTGTTATATTCTGACCATGAATTAACTCACCGGTTAGCTTTCCTTGCACTCTTAGTGGCTAGAAACTGAGCTAAATTGTGGTCCAACTTTAGAAGTGTATACGATTTCACAGCATGCAGCTTCAGTATAAACCACACTCTTGATTTGATCTGTCTGCTGCATTCCTCTTTGTCCTGATTTGCTCACGCATATTTTCATTGTGTTTATTATACTGCTAAACTGCCTCAGACTCTTCTATTAACATGATGAGAAATAAACACATTTTAAAATTACAAAAGGAGAGTGGTAAAAGGTTATTTTTCCATGTAATAGTCTGCTGGCAAGTTGCCTTTGTTGATATGCACCATGGTGTTGGGGATTTAAACTTCTTCCATCATGCGCTGCTCCATCCCTCCACCCACTCCAGGTGCTGCCATAGCCACATGGTTGGAAAATGCTCACCACTTTGTCTACTGGGTCTGTTTCCAGCCAGCCTAAGGAGAGGAAAAAAGGGACATCTGACCCCTTCTTTAAAAGGCGTGTCTGGAAGTGGCACATGTCACTTCCACTAGAATTCTGTTCATTACAATGGGTTTCATGATCATTGCCTAGCTGCAAAGGAGGCTGAGGATTCTTTCTTTGGGGCAGCCATGTGCTCAAGCACCCCCAGGTGTAAAATTTGGGGGTTCTATGACTTAAGAAAGAAGGAGACAAAGAAAAGGAAATGGGAAATAACTAAGTCTTATAATCCTTACTGTGAGATAATAGAAAATACATATTGCTCTCTGCCCCTGGTTTCTAGCACAGAACTCCTGAAATCCTTGTAATTTCCTAAGTGATAAGAACACTAGAAGCATCTTTTGTTGTAATGAGGTGACTCTGAGTGGGCTCCTAGATGGCTTCTGGACAAGAGCTGGTCACCAGAAAGACCAAACCATGATTAGAAGCTTGGAATTTTCAGCTCCCTTCCCCATTTCTCCAGTGGGGGGAGAGAAGCTAGAAATTGAGTTAATAATTGATCATGCCTACATGAGGAAAACTCCATAAAATCCCAATAGTACGGGGTTCGGAGAGCTTCCAGGTTGGCAAACACATCTACACCGGGAGAGTGATGCACCCCAGCACCGCAGGGACAGAAGCTCCAGTGCTCAGGACTCTCCCAGACCTCACCCTATGTATCTCTTCATCTGGCTGTTTATCTGTGTGGGTTTTTTTTATCATATCTATTATTATACAATAAATTGGCAAATGTTAGTAAGTATTTCTCTGAGTTCTGTGAGCCACTCTAGAAAATTAATCAAACTTAAGGAGGGGGTCATGGGAAACTCCAATTTACGCTAAGTTGGATAGAAGTTGGAGCTAACCTAAGGATCTACTACTTGTGATTGACATCTGAAGTGGGGTGGAAGCAGTCTTGTGGGACTGAGACCTTAACCTATAGGGTCTGACACTATCTTCAGGTAGACATTGTCAAAATTGAGTTAAATCATAGGACACTCAGCTGTTGTTGCAGAGAATTGCTTTGTGTGGGGAAAAAAACCTCACACATTTGGTGACAAGAAGTGTCAGAAGTGAAGTGTTCTGTGTAAAATCATTTTCCAACCATGTGGATATAGCAGTACCTGGGGTTAGGGGAGGGATGAAACAGCACACACAGATGAGAAATACATAGGAGGGGAAAACTGGGTGGTTTTTCTTATATGCTCACCTTGTAGTTTCAGGAGACTTCTTGAAGTGGGCGAGGATTAGGAGCCCTGTCTTGCATATCTAAACCAAAGGTCTCAAGTGGAACTCTAGTGGGCACCCTGGCTAAAACCAAGCTCTATGTGTATGCCCAAAGAGGAGAGAAAAGTGTTTCTTGGCTTGATTTGGGTTTGGATGAGACAGTGCTTGAGGTGTTGCCGGCTCTTCTGCTGTGAGAGGCTGTTTACAGGGACGCCATAGCTGCTGACTCCTCTGGGTGCCTTGCATTGAGAGGAGTGTCAAAGGACCAGCTGAAGGCCGCCAGCATTCGCCAGCACTCTGCTACTGATGCCCTGGCTCTGGGGGTGTTTGAGGTGAAACATTGG
>NW_017732840.1:13737-17702 GCF_001890085.2 Hipposideros armiger
TCTGGCTACCTCCTCTTAAGGGAGGACAGCCCCATCAGTTCCAGGGCAGCCAAAAGTTTCTCTTGGTGCCTTCTTATTACCCAGATGTGCCAGCCTCTCCCACTGTTGCCTCCCAGCCAATTCCAGACCAAGTTGTGACTAAAAAAGTGAGTGCCTCATAGGACCTCCAAGACCCTTGGAACTCAACTCTGCTAAGTGACTGGTATTTTTTGGCCCCATGACCAGCATGAGGAGCCTGTGGCTCCCTGACAATCCCCAACACACAAAGGCTGGCTCCAGGGTCCATGTTTCCTTGATGCTGCTGCTGACACTGTTTTCACCACCAGCTGGGGCCCACTGAGGTCTCTGGCCCATCCCAGGTTTGGAAGATCTGGCTTGTGAGTGCAGAACACAGGGAACAGTGGAAGGAGAGGCTGGGAGAGCTTGTGGGGGCAGAGTCACAAGTGACAGAGATCATATCCTGGGGACTCAGCACCTGTAGCCTCCCTGAATGGTGATGGTCCTCGTGGATTTTCGTGGAAGACACCAGGAAAGTAGCCCAGAGACAGCAAGGAGAGAGGGGACAGAAGTGTCTAGCATGCGTGTGTGTGTGCATGCGGGCATATGCATGTGTGTGTACATGTGTGTGTGAGCCCTGGCTCTGCATGCATAGTGTTTGTATGGTGTCAGGCTTTGGGGTGTTGTTGGGCTCTATTCACAAGCATCCTTGGAGCTTTCCACAGGGTTTGAAAGACGGAAGGAANATTAAATTAGATAAATACATAGAAAGGGTCTCGAAGTCCACCAGACAACTAGTCAGTACTCAATGAACTATTGTTTGTTACTAACTATTATTATCCTCACAAGGGGAGGTCTGGATGGACCCTCTGTAAGACTATATCCTGAATGGAAGAGAAAGGATAATGGGAGAGTGGAGGAAGGCCAGGCTTGGGGCCTGGGAGGAGATGGGAAGGATTTCATAGGTCCCTGTAGGACAGAGTCTGCTAGTGGGGAGGATTGAAAAGGCTCATAAACAAGCAGGAGCTGGGCCAGGATTCCCAGCACAGCCAGGGACCTGCAGAGGGGCAGAGTCAGGTGAGGATGGAGGTTTGCAATGCCAAAAAGAGCTTGACATGTGAGGTAAACTGAAGCATTAGAAGGTAATTGGGGTTGTAGCAATTTGGACTTAGGGGAGGAGGAACAGAGTGGAGGGTCCAGGCTACAGCGGGATGAGAGGGCGACATGAAAGAGAGAAGAAAGAGCAGGAGGAATTCTCAGAGAGACACAGACGACACAAGATAGGGCAATAAAAGTGACAATTTTACTTCTTCATCCCCAGTTTGGATGTCATCTATTTCTTTCTCTTGCCTGACTGCTCTGGCTAGGACTTCCAGTACCATGTTGAATAACAGTGGTGAGAGTGGGCATCCTTGTCTTGTTCTTGATTTTAGAGAAAACGCTTTCAGCATTTCACCATTGAGTATGATATTAGCTGAGGGTTTGTGATATATGGCCTTTATTATGTTCAGGTACTTTCCTTCTATACCCATTTTATTGAGTGTTTTAATTATAAATGGATGTTATATCTTGTCAAATGCTTTTCTTGCATCTATTGATATTTGTCTTTTATTTTGTTAATGTGGTAGATCACATGGAGTGATTTGTACAGGTTGAACCATCCTTGTACCCCTGGAATGAACCCCACTTGATTCTTTATATAGAAAAACCCTAAAAACTCCACCAAAAAACTCTTAGAAATAATAAACAAATACAGTAAAGTTGCAAGATACAAAATCAATGTACAAAAATCCATTGCATTCCTATATGCTAACAAAGAAATTTCAGGAAAAGGAATAAAAACAAATTCCATTTGCAATTTCAACAAAAAGAAGAAAATACCTAGGAATAAACTTAAGAAAGAATGTGAAGGACCTCTACACTGAAAACTACAAGACATTATTTTTAAAAATTGAAGAAGATACAAAGAAATGGAAAGATATTCCATGTTCATGGATTGGAAGAATCAACATAGCTAAAATGGCCACCTTACCCAAAGCAATATACAGATTTAATACAATCCCCATAAAAATTCCAATGTCATTCTTTAAAGAAATAGAACAAAAAAATCATCAGATTTATATGGAACAACAAAGGACCCTCAAAAGCCAAAGCAACCCTGAGGAAAAAAAAAACAAACTCAAGGGTATCACACTCCCTGACTTCAAATTATACTACAAAGAGACAATAATCAAAACAGCATGGTATTGGCAGAAAAACAGACACACAGACCAATGGAATAGAACTGAGAGCCCAGAAATAAACCCCCATATATATGGGCAAATGATTTTTGACAAAGTAGCCAAAAACATGCAATGAAAAAAAGCAAACCTCTTCAATAAATGGTGCTGGGAATATTGGAAAGCCACATGTAAAAGAATGAAACTAGACTGCTATTTGTCACCATATACAAAAATTAACTTAAAATGAGTCAAAAACCTAAATATAAGACCAGAACCAATAAAATAAATAGAAGAAAACATAGGTACTAAACTTATGGACCTGGTCTTAGGATTTTATGAATTTGACCTCAAAGGCAAGGGGAGTAAAAGCAAAAGTAAATGAGTGGGACTATATCAAACTAAAAACTTCTGCACATCAAAACAACCATCAACAAAACCAAAAGGCAACCAACTGACTGGGAGAAGATATTTGCAAACAACACCTCTGATAAGGGGCTAATATCCCAAATATATAAGGAAGTCATAGAACTCAACAACAAAACAACCCAAGCAAACCAATTAAAAAATGGGCAGAGTTCCTGAACAGACACTTCTCCCAAGAAGACATACAAACAGGCAACAGATAAAAAGATGTTCAACTCACTAGCTATAAGGGAAATGCAAATCAAAACACAATGAGGTATCACCTCACACCTGTTAGAATGGCTACTATCAACAAGACAAGAAATAACAAGTTTTGGAGAGGCTGTAGAGAAAAAGGTATACACTGCTGGTGGAAATGTATATTGGTGCAGCCACTATGGAAACACTATAGAGGTTCCTCAAAAAATTAAGAATAGAGTTACCATATGACCCAGCAATCCCTCTTCTGGGTATCTACTCCCAAATTTTGAAAAGATTTATGTACCCCTATGTTCATTGCAGCATTATTCACAGTGGCCAAGATGTGGAAACAACCAACACATCCTTTGAGAGATGATTGGATAAAGAAGATGTGTACATATATACAGTGGAATAACTATTCAGTCATAAGAAAATATGAAATACTGCCATTTATGACAACATGGATGGATCTTGAGAATATCATGCTAAGTGAAATAAGCCAGACAGAAAAAGTCAAGAACCATATCATTTCATTTATGTGAGATATAAAACAGAAAGCAACAAATGAACAAACAAGACAAAAACAAACAAACAGAGTCAGACATAGACAACAGTATGGTGGTTACTAGAGGGAAAGAGGGGATGGTGGAGGTAGAAGAGGGTAAAAGTGTTGAAATTATGTGACAGGAGACTTGACTTCCCGTGAGCACACAATGCAATAAACAGACGATGTATTATAGAATTGTACACTTAAAAATATATAACCTTTGTAACCGATATCACATCAATAAATTTAATAAAATTAAAAAAAAAGATAGGGCAGAAGATGGAGTATCCCCCAGGTCCGGAATGCCAACCTGAGCAATGACCCATGGTGGTCCAGGGACAGCATTCCTCTGCAATATCCTCGAATTAGAAGTCAGCTGAGGCCTATTTGCCCCAGGGAGGCTCCCACAACAGGCTGTACTCTGCTGAGGGAGCTGGGCTGCATCACAGTTTGAGCTTCCTTGGCTCTTCCTGCTTCCTGCCCTTGGTGTTTGGGGCAGTGGGGAAGGTGGGGAGAGAAGTAGCCCCACAAACCTTTCAAACACCTAATTCCACCTCATCACCTTCTTTTCTGAGGCCAGAGCTGACACATATCCA
>NW_017732840.1:19037-43457 GCF_001890085.2 Hipposideros armiger
TGCATGTGTGTGTACATGTGTGTGTGAGCCCTGGCTCTGCATGCATAGTGTTTGTATGGTGTCAGGCTTTGGGGTGTTGTTGGGCTCTATTCACAAGCATCCTTGGAGCTTTCCACAGGGTTTGAAAGACGGAAGGAAGGAGAAATGAAACAGTGACTGCCCTTTGGTTTCAACCTCAGTGTGAACCTCCCTGAGTACCCAGAGCTGAGCAGGGGAGGTTTGGAGGGATGGAAGTGTCTAAGAGACAATGTGCTGCGCTCTCACACCTTTTGGCCCCTGCCAAGCTTGGCATCAGAGCTGTGATTCCCAACTGGAGCTAGTCCCAACTGCTGGCTTCCAGAGTGGCAGGATAGGGACGAGTGGGACTCACCCTAAGTCACGCAGCAGTTCAGGGAAAAAGGAGTACTAGAGCAGAACCCCACTTTCCCCAGCAGGTCAGGCCAGGCTTTCATTTAGCTTCCTACCTAGGTGACCTTGTCTCTATATTGGGAACTCACGCTTTGCCACCATGGCTTCCCTTCTCTCTAAGGATGAAACCTGAGGCCAGACTGTGATACCTGGGCATCACAATCTGGCCCCTGCCTGCTTCTTGGGCCCTGGACCCACGCCAGCCTCTCTCTGTGACTCCAAGACCAAAGCTGGTTCCTTCAGGACTTGCCATTCCGTTTTCTAGGAACACCTCCCCCCAGGTCTTTATGGCTGGCTCCTTCCACCACTGGGGTCTCAGGGTAGGTGCCACTTCCTCAAAGAGGCCCTCCCTGGCTCCAGGCTAAATTTGCTCTCCCAGTGTCCTCACCCACATCCCTTTGTCTTGTCTGCTTCCCAGCACTCTTTACTTTCTAGAAGGATCTTGTTTACTGCCTTAATTATCACTTGTCCCCTTCCAGTATGAAGTGAGCACCATCTCGTCAATGCTACATGCCTGACCCCTTGGACAGAACCTGGCACCAAGTGGCCTCTAACAGATATTTAGGATTAGATTACCTAGGTCTTTGCCAAATCCAGACTGCTTGAACCCTCCGAAGGGAGCAGCCACATCAGTCTTGTTGTATGTGTTGATAAACACGGTGCCTGCCTCCAGCTTGTCACTGACATATAAGGCCTTGCCGATGTCCCTGGTGAAGACTCCAGAGGCCAGACCAAATTCTGTGGCATTGGCCCGAGACAGCACAGTGTCCACGTCACTGCAGGGAAAATCCAGGAAGAAGTTGGTGAAGGAGAATTGGGCAGCAGCCCTGGACTTGGGAGTCAGAGAGACCTGCACCTCCCCCAAAGGGGAGCTTGGCCCCCTCCAAGTTCCCCATCATTCAGGACCTTCTGAGGAGAAATGTTCCAGCCCTACAGCAAGAGTAGAGATGACAGGGCAACAGAGAGAAGAGGACAGAGTTAAAGAGAGGAGAAAGAGCAGAGTAGAATTTGCACACAGATGGCCACAAGGACCCTTTGGGTTATCAAGGGCGAGCCCCTCACTTTACAGACAGGGTGATGGGAGCCCAGAAGGAGGCAAGTGGGGTCCCCACAACACATGGAAAGGTACATGCACTGAGTATTCCCCAGGGAGCCACCTCTGGGACATCCCTGCTTCAGACATCATGGGCTTGAAGACTTAGCACAATATTTGCTTGGAAGATGGCAAATTATTCTAATAAAAATCAGCATGTAGTGATAATTTTGATATTATTTTGACAGTTGGAAGTATAGTGTATTAGGTTGAAGTGCCATTTTGTCATCTTCTCAAAGGTTCTATTCTGAAAACTAATAGTCCATAAAAATAGTTGTGGTAGATCGGTATGGCCACAGAGTCCAATTCCTCTTCTTTTGAACTCAGGTTGGTCTTGTAACTTGCTGGATCAACAGGACATGATGAAAGTTAGGTCTGGGCTTTCTGAGGCTGATCAATGGATCTTGAAGAGCCTTGAAGCTTGCACTCAGCCTCTGTGGGGGAGCCGGGTGCAGAGCAGAGACCCTGAGGCTGCCATGGGGCAGAGAACCTGTAAGGTGGCCCAGAGCCCACTGGAAGACAGCCATTCCAGATGTCCTGACTAGGGCCAGACATGGCACAGAGCAGAGGCAGGGTGGACCCATCAAACCCTAACTAAATTGTATATTCATTAGTGAAATAAATAACTATTGCTATTCCAAGCCACTGTGTTTTGGGGTAGTTTATTACACATCAGTAGACAATTAGGAAAGATACCAACACACTAAGAGAGACATCCAGAGACACAAAGGACACTCACAGTGGAACCCAAAGCCCTGCCAGTCCCCTGGGGCTCTCCTCCTCTTAGTGGTTGATGAGGACTTAGCAGGCAGACAGGTTTTAGCCACAGCCCCCACCCCATCTGGGTTCTTCTTCTGTCCCCAAAGCTCATGTGAAGTCCCCAGTAACACCTGGGAAAGAATCAGGCTCTTGAGAGACATAGGCAGGATTCCCTACCCGTTGGCAAACCGAGAGATGATCATGATGGGCCCAAAGGACTCCTCCTTGGCTATGAACATGTGGTCCTCCACGTCCGTGAAAACAGTTGGCTGGAAAAAGAAACCTGGGGAGGAGACAGAGGTCCGTGGCATTCAAGAAAGCCATCCTCCAGTAGTCCAGCCTCTCCCTGTCCATGTTGGGTCCCACCAGCCACCATGCACACATCTCACTTCAACAATGCAATTCGTGACATCTGTGTGGTAGATGCCATATACTGTGGGTGGCTTTCCTGCCCTAGACATATGAGTTCATGTGAGCCTCACAACCCTTTCAGTTAAATGCTGCTGAGGAAAATGAGGCTTAGAGTTGGTCTGTAACAGAGCTGACATTTGGATCCAAGTCTGTCCAAGGCCAATGCCGAAGCTCAAGATCACAAAAAAGACTTGAGTTTTTCTAAAAACCTATCTGGATTCTTTGGGTGGTGCAGCCTCCTCCCAGATGGCTCGCCATTGGCCCCTGGGCGTGGTGATGAGGAGGAGCCTTGGAAAGGACCTCCCAGGACTGCCTCCCTTCTTCCTTTTCTTCCGCCCTGCTCTGGGCCCCACCACCAGCACTGCATGCCCAGGCTCCCGCGTCCTCTGGTCCAGTTGGGTTTGGCCACTAGGAGGCAGCACCCATCCTACAGTTCTGCCCTCACTAGGTCCCAGGAATTCTGCTCCCTCCTTTTTTCCCTCAGGTCAGGTGGTGATAGTGAGGGTTCCCCACTGTTCCTAGTTCCTTGGTGCTGCATCCCCAAATTGCTCTTTGAACAATGCCTTCATTTCACTCTCTCCCATAAGCCCCTGAACTCTGGCCTCATGGAACCCCCAGTCAAGTGGCAGCTGTGAAAGCGGTAGGCAGACAGTGGCAGTACAGTGGCTATAGAACTCTGTCGAGGTATGAGGGTCCAGGAGCACCTGTGACACAGTGATGGCCTCTGCCTGGCTGTCATTTGAGCTGGATAATGAGTTCACCAGGTGGGGAAACCAGGGAGGTGTTCACTAAGCAGAGAAATGGCAAGTGCACAGAGAGCAATAAAACAAGAATCATGTTCAGAGGGAGAGTTGAGCATGGCCAGAGTACGGTCAAAGGCAAGCAAGTTAGACACATCAAGAAAGACCCCTGGTGGGAAGTTAAGAAGTTTGAGCTTGCTGTTGCAGGATGATGGGTCATAATGAAATTGTTCCAACATTAGGGGAGACATAACCAAACCTCTGACAACTGCATAAGTAAAGGATTAGCAGAGTTCAATGGGTCCTGCAGGAAGCCACCATGACTGTCCAGGCAAGACAAGATTCGAAGAGTTGGCCCTATGGTGACATGGATACAGGAGAGGCAAGAAAGATTTCTAGATTTCAGAGCTTTAAGTAAATAATTAAGAGTATGGGGGTCAAGAAAAGAGAGGAGTCTAGAATTTGTTCTTCTGTCCTTTATTCCATCACATTAACTCAGGCTTGGTATGAGGCTTGGAGCTGGCACGAAGGACCTAACAGTGTAGCGGAGACATATGGCTCCTGTCCCCCTGGTGCAGGCAGTCTAATGGGGAAGCAGCTCAAATAATCCATACCTGCCACTCCCGCTCTTCTGGCTCTGCTGACTTGATGAAATGGAAGATTCTAGAGAGGCAGTTGTGTATGTCTGGGGTCAGGTTGGGTCTGGGGACACTGTGATGATGTGATGGATTTGGTACCTTTGAAGGACCTGGGGGACATGTAGGTGGAGGTGTCTGGGTATTCAGGAGTTTTGAGTGAGGAGGGGCCTTGGGGACAGATATTTGGGAGGGTCTAAGACATTGCATAGGGTTAGACCCTCCAGGAAAAGTGTCTAACATAAGGAGTGCTCAAACTCAGGACAGACCTGGGGATATACCCTCATTTAAGAGACAAGTGGAAAGGGCCGGCCGAGTGGCTCAGTTGGTTAAGAGCTCACTCAAGAGTTTGAGCTCTGAGCAACAGCGGTTCAATGCCTGGCCCGAGCTGAGCAGCTGCTGAGCTGCCAACAGGTGGCAGGATGGCTCAGCTTAAAAAAAAAGAGAGACAAGTGGAGAAGGAGCTCCCAGTAGAGGAACTGCTGAGAAATTCTGGTGAAAGGTAGGAAAGCCATGGAATCCAGGGCCATGGAACCCATGGGAAGAAAGAAGGTCAAGGTTGTGGTGATGTTAGTGGCAAGTCAGAGTCCACTGCAATACAGATTAAGCCAGCACTGACTATGCTTTCAGCCCTGGTGCCTTCACCTTGCCAGACCCACACCTGGTCTGGCAGGTGTCCAAATAACCAAGGTCACTTCATCCAAGGTACCTCCAGTTAGAGCTGGGTAAAAGACCACAGGCCATGCTACCTCCTGCCTCAGTTTACCCAAGTGGGCCAGGAGTGCTCCAAGTTACCTGGTCGAGGGACTTGATTCCCACCACAGACCAGCGTGGCCCCTTCTTTCACACCACGCTGGCAATACTCTATCAGTTTCCGCAGGTGGGCTTGGTGATTCTGTGGCCCATGGTTGGTGTCCCGGTCTAGAGGGTTGCCAATCTTCATCTTCCTCACCTCTTCTACCTGTGGAAAGTCCTTCCAGTCAGGTCTCAGTCAGGTGCCACAGTTTCTGACTTTGCTCATCACCTGACCTCCCCTCCCACATTTGCATTTTTGGTGACTAACCACTGGCTCCTGAAGAAAGTGCACGTGTCAGTTTCTGGCACTCAGGGAGTTCCATATTCTGGTTCCCAACCTGCCTTCCAGGCTGAAACCAAAATGTATGTTACATATAAGGAAACCTGGACCTAGTGTCAGATGCACTGGGAAACGCGATTGTGCAGGGATATAGTGAGTGAAAAAAAGAAGCAGGTGTATGTGTGAGTGGGGGAAATCGGGGCGGGGGGAGCACACGGTGTGTCTTTAGACTGGTGCTGCACCCAGCTTCACAGACTAAGAAGCTGAAAGAAGGCTTGTCCAGGGACTCCAAGATATGGGATGAGGGTGGGGGAGTGGGGAAATACCAGTCCTGGTGCAATGTCCTGGTGACAAGTGGGACAGACACTGAGTGGAGTGGAGGGGCCTGGGCCTTGAGTCCACTCACCCTTGCCCCTACTTCTTCTGCTTGCTTCAGAACCCAGCTTGAAGGCCCCCTCCTCCAGGAAGCCCTCCCCATTGCCTTGGCCAACATACAAAAAGATCTAGGCTTTGCTGCCTAGAGTTGGCCTGGGTTTCCTCAAGGGATGTTCCAGATTTTATCTGATGATTCTGGGGCTGGGATGGGGAAAGTCAGAAAAGATCTGGGTATGGGATGCTGTGCTATGAAAAGGAATGTATGTGAACATAACCAGTGGGTGGCAGACGTCAGGTATTCAGGGCTCCAGGCTAGAGCCAGCCGATCCTGTTTTTGTTACCTCCCTCCTGTGTTCCTTCCTTGGTTTCCTAAGACCAAACAAGGTCAGCTCTGCCCTCATTGTAGCTGCAGTAAGGCCTCCTCCTTCGTGGCTAGGGCCACTGAGCTCCTGGGCAGGCTCCACATACCTAGCCAGGACTAATAAGATGCAGGAGAAACTCAAACTTCCCCACCCCCTGACCCCAGAGCCACCCTCTGCCCTCTTACCAGGGCCCCTTAGCTCTCCTGACTGTCCTGAAGGGTCCCCAAACTGGCACCAAGTTGCGCTTTGCTCCCCTCTCTGCTCCAGCTTGGCCACCCAACTGCTCCCCTGTCTCCCCAGGCCACCAAGAACAACCTTGCTGAGTCTCCTGAATGCTCAGCTTACTCCCTGTATTTGGGATTCCGAGCCCTGCCTCTTCCAGTGGAGTTGAATGAGCTCCAAGAGGCCTTTACACTTTCAGTCTCACTCCTGGGAGTCCGGGAACAGGCCCTGCATGTGCCTGGGCACAAACTTCAGAATGAAGGACTGAGGGAACAGAAACAAGCCACTCAGAGCAGCCACCAAGTGCTCCAGCTGACCTGGCAACTCACCGCAGATGTGTGAGCAAGTTCAGGTGAACTTGGACTGGTGTCCACATTGTCAACCCACAGGACTGTGGGCTGTGCAAAAAGTTGTTATCCCTAGCCACTAGTTTTTGGAGTAGTTTGTTACACGGAAAACAGTTACACTCCCTTATAGAAAATCTGTTTCCTATTTTCATATCCTGCCTTTCATATTTTTAACCATTATTCAAGATCTTCTTCTCCAGAAACTCCTTCCTAACAGTCACTCTACCCTGTCCCCAGACCCACTCTCATCGCTTTGGCTTCCTAAATATAGTTTGTTTAAATTTTCGCATGGAGGTTATGCCCCCAGCACCCCCTCTCATATCCACTGGTTTTGGATTTTGCTCTCCATGACATGAAGGGGAAGGGAGATAATGCTTGAAGCTGAGCCAGAGCTTCCCAAACCCTGCGACCACTGAATGGATCAGGGATGGAACAGAGACTCTGTCACACCCGTCATGTCCTTCCCCACAGCTTTTTACAACAGAGTTGGTGGGGAAAACGTGATTTCCCTGTCTGGATCCACGTTGTCAAATGTAGGAGATGCTGTCAGAAACCTGCTTCATCCCCTTTACTTGTGAGCACACACCCTGCAGCAGTTGTGAGAGGTGGCTGCTGACAGGTTCCAGGAGCTGACAGGAGGTGTCCTCCTCTAGCCAGTGGACAGGCCATAGTCAACAACAGTTGACAAGGGACAAAAGCCTGGTCCCCTGACTCTAAGGGTACAACTGAATGGTGTCATTCGTGTTCCAGAGCTCCTGTCCGTGGTCAGGCCAAGGCTGGATGTCACCTGAGACCAAGTCCTCAGTCCCTGTTCTCTCCTGGTCCCTCACATCTTCCAGGTTTCACCTGAGAGCTCACCCTTAGTAAGCTACATGAATTCCTGGCTTAGGCTCCACTGCAGGGACCTGACCTAACTAAGACAGGCCCTTTTAAGTTATGTCAATTTGAGCTGCAGGGTTGCTATTTCTTGCTACTATAATAAAACTCAGTGAAGACTTGATACAGCTCCTCGAGGGTTCCCCGCCCCAGGTGAATGATGCCTGACTCCACCTGGCCCAAGCCCCCGCAGCCCAGGTGACTAACCTGGTGCACCAGCAGCTCTGAGACCCTGTGGCAGAACTTACCACCTTCTGTACAAACTGGTCGTGGATTGAGTCCTCTACAAAAAGCCGGCCTGCTGCAATGCAGTTCTCGCCTTTGTTGAAGAAGACAGAGCTCATCCCCTTTGGTAAACCGACAAGAATGCTGGATTATAGCCACTGTGATGGGCACCGGTGCCCCACTCCCACTGGGCCCTGGTACCCCCTTGTATAGGAAAAGGGAGGAATGCACATGTCCTGACTTCCTAAGGAGGGCAAGCCCAGACAGTGCAGGACACATGTACGCCACTCATTCCTTAATCACTTCAAGAGGACAGGCGAAGGGTGACCTGCCCCTAGGGGACAAGGCCTGTGTCCATGTTGCAGAGAGTGGAGGACAAGAGGGAGTGAAGCAGGGTGAGCATGAAGGCCCCACCCATGGAGCAGTCTCCCTAGGGTGACTCAAAAGGGGTCAGAGCCCACATCCTTGGAGCTGAGCCTGGAAAGCCTGTTAGCAAAGAGCAGGGAATAGAGAGTGGGCAAAGGCAGGCAGTCTTGGAAGGGACAGGGTGCCAGCTCAGGCTGGAGGGAACTGGCAGGAGTCCAGAATAAATGTGCTCTAAGGCTTTATGGACTTGGGGAACCTTATGTAGGGGCTGGGGAAGGAGAGAAAGCCTGGCTGCTCTTGGTCAAGCCTGGTTCTCCTGAAAGCTGGACCTGCACCACCCAGTGTCATGGTCGGGGCCTTCGGTCCAGCAGCGTCAGCCTCAGCTCCAGGGCCAAGACCCTTGGGCTGATGGACTGGCTGCCCTTGGTTTCCCCATCTAGTGAGACTGGACTCCCTTTCATGTCCATGCTGGGTGTCACATCATCCTTCAAAGCACAGCAGGACTTAGATGGGGTAGGGATATATCTGGGCACCTGGATGAACAGGGCTTTACTGGTTTGCTCCCATAGGAGTGGATAGGGGCCTGAAGCATAACAGTAGTTCTAATGTAAGAACAACTGATACACAGCTCCTGCCATGTGCAGCCACTGTTCTAAGTCCTTCAGACATAGTAGCTTATGATCCCCATATCAACCATAGGAGGTAGGTATACTAATCTTCCCATCCTATAGGTGAGATTATGGAGCCCCAGAAAGGTTAAGGAACTTGCCCAAGACTTCCCAGTGAGTCAGTGGTAGAGCTAGGCAAGTGTGGACATGGCCCAAGGTTGAGGGGTTTCACTGTTGGTAGGGTTGTGCCCAAGTGTCCAGGGTTTTGCTTTGCTTTTCTACATAGGAAAGGTTGCAGTGTCGATTTCAGAATGTTTCCCAATCCATGAAGCTGACTCCAGTTATTCTTACAGTTATGAAACTTCTTGGGAAGGCGGTTTTAGAGGGCACATGTCATTCCTTGTCCCAAGACTCTTTCCTGCCAGTCTACAAGGTCTGCCAATTAAGTTCACGAACTTGCCACCATTGGCAGCACTGTACAAACAGCTCTATAAAGTTTCATAATCCTGGTTTATCAGTGTCTTACAGCTGTGTTTGTGTCGACATGTGGCGGTGTCTTGCTGAGTGGTGTTCATTATTGTTGTTGCGTGTTTTTGTGTGCTATTGCGAGAATGTCTGAGCTTGAATTAGAGCAATGAACAAACATTAAATTTCTTGTTGAACTTGGCAAGAGTGGAAGTTAAATCAGGAACATGTTGTCCAAGTTTATGGGGATAATGCCATGAAGAAAATGGCAGTGTACAAATGGATTAAATGTTTTTCTGAGGGGAGAGAATGCGTCACTGATGAAGAGAAGTCAGGGAAGCCAGTAATGTGCAGAATCAACAAAAGCATTGCAAAAATTCTTTGAATTGTGCATCAAAATCATCAGCTGACTGAAAAGCATAGCAGACTCAGTAGACATTGATAGAGAAACGGGAAATTCTTAGCTGAAAATCTTGGCATGAGAAAGCTGTGTGCAAAAATGGACCAAAGGAGTTCACTAGTGAACAAAAGCAAAGGAGAGTCAAAGTTTGCCAAGACCTTTTGGAGAGGCAAGACAATGTTTCTGGGCCATGTTATCACTGGTGGTGAAACATGGGTTTATCAATATGACCCTGAAACAAAGCATCAAAGTGCACAATGGAAGTCAGCCAATTCTCCACGACCAAAAAAGTTCTGTCAGTCCAAATCAAGAGTCAAAACAATGTTGCTAACCTTTTTTGATATCTGAGGGATTATTCATTATGAATTTGTACTAACTGGACAAACAGTTAACCAAGTTTACTATTTGGAAGTGCTGAAAAAGCTGCATGAAAGAGTTAGACAATAATGACCTGAACTTTTCGCCAACAATTCATGGCTCTTGCATCATGACAATGCACTAGCTCACACAGCACTGTCTGCGAGGGAGTTTTTAGGCAGTAAACAAATAACTGTATGGGGACACCCTCCCTACTTACCTGATCTGGCCCCCAGTGACTTCTTTCTTTACCCGAAGATAAAGGAAATATTGAAAGGAAGACATTTGGATGACATTTAGGACATTAAGGGTAATACGACAACAGCTCTGATGGCCTTTCCAGAAAAAGAGTTCCAAAATATCTTTGAAGGGTGGACTAGGTACTGGTGTTGGTGCATAGCTTCCCAAGGGGAGTACTTCAAAGGTGACCGTAGTGATATTCAGCAATGAGGTATGTAGTGCTTTTTCTAGGATGAGTTTGCAAATCTAATTGTCAGAACTCATATGCTTGTGATGACACTACAGTCTAGGCTAAATGTGTGAGTCTGACTGTAGAATCAGAGAAAGCCTCCTGCTGTCCCACTCCCACTGACCTCCCCCCAGGCTGGCCCTCACCATCTGCACAGCCTTGCTGAGATCACAGTCAGCAAAGATGATGAGGGGCGACTTCCCACCGAGCTCCAGGGACACCTTCTTCACGTTACCCAGGGCACAGCTGAAAGAAACAGTGTTGGTGGGGTTGGGTCCATGGGAGATAGGGACACAGGGCTCTAGGTGGAGGGGTCCAAGGGCAACTCCAAAGCATGCTTTACTTGAAAGAGCAAGCAAGGGTTGGAGGGAGCCCCATATGAGACCAAGCCCAGTGACTTCCCACCCCACACTTACCAGCTACTCCCTCTCACCTTCCCTCACTCACTGGCTTCCCACTATGTCTCCTCCAACAGCCAACCGCACCCTACCTCAGGGCCTTGCTCTCACTGTCCCCCTCCTAGTCACTCCTTCTTCAGAGTTCCCCACAACTCATTCCTCACCTCTCAGGCTTCTGCTCCGAAGTCCCTTGTTAAGGTGCCTGCCCTAACAGCTCCTTATAAAACGTATGCTCCTGTGTACCATGGTGCATTTGTCTGACCCCACCCACCAGAGCCTAAGCCCCAGCAGGGCACTGGCATTTGTCTGGTCATGTAGGCAGTGTTCAATAAATGTCGAACCAATAGGTCAATACAGAAGCACCCCCTAGGTGGGGCAGCTGCAGTGCCATAGGGGCTTCGCACCTCAGATTTTTAGTGATGGGTGCAAACAGAGAGTAGCTGGGGGTCCTGTGCACACTGTATTAGTGGAAACAAAATGGACTTATTGATACTACCCTCAAAAGGACACTCAGTGGACTGGGCACAGGGTGGGGGATTCCTTGTTCAGGATTGACTTCAGGAGGAGGGCTCCCCTGTTTCAGGAACCAGCTACAGGGGCTTGGAGAGGATCCAGGAAAACAGCAGCTGCAGAGCCATGGAATGCTGCCCACCCAAACCCTCTTTCCCTGGAGTCCTTAGAGTGGACATTTCCCAAGACTTTTTCCTCTGGACTTTGTGCACACATGTTCAGATGTGAATTTCACCTACATACCACAGGGGAGACTGGCCAGCTTTTGAATCAGAAGAGGTAAATAAACTGTTGTGACTACTTGCAGTTACATCCCCTGCTCTGTCATCTGTCTGTTCATCCATGAGTTCATTGCTATCTCCAGACTTCCCCTCTTCAACCCCAAGGCTTTCTCCACTGCACTCAAAATGAATCACAGCAGCCCCACCTGGCTCACTCACAGGCTGCGACATCAGCCTCTACTGACCCTAAAGACATAATCCACCAACCACATTGGCCGTGGCTTCTGACCCAAAAGTGGATGTCACATAAAGCCACTGAAATCGGCACAAGTGTGGTGCCCATTTGAGGAAGTGGTCACAGCCCAGGCTGTTTTAGAGGGAGTGTGCAGGGCTGAGGAGTGTGAACCCCAACTTGTGGGCCACAAAAAGGCCTGTGGAGTGTGGGGTAAGGGGCTGCAGTAGTGTCCCAGGGAGAAAGAGCATTGCTCTGCATTAGGAGCTACAATAAAGAGACATTGTTTTAATATAAGAGAAGCCTTTCTCCCTGTGGAATTGTCATGCCATAGTTGGACTCCCCACACATGTGACCCTTGGAGCAGAGACAGAAATGGGTGGTCATGTATCCTTAGAGATCCTGTAAGTCAGCAGGCTTAGAAGAACCCTCAGATGCTTTCTATTTGCACTCATCACTCAAAGTGCAGATACCCAAGACCTACCCCAGAAATTCAGCTTCAGTGGGGTGGGGCTTAGGCATCTGGTGATTGTCTTGGAGCAGCCAGGGCTGTGAGCTGCTGCCCTGGGATTTGGCCCTGTCTACCTCTCCAAGCTCATCAGCTACACAGACCGGAATTACTGAGCCTATAAACTACCTTGATTGAACTGGTGGGGAAACTGAGGCCTGGAAGGGTCAGGGCTTGACCCAGGTCACATCATGAATTAGTGACAGAGCCTGGAACACAACCCCAGTCAGTTTCGGTTTGAGGCCAAAGTAGAAGGAATAAGAGTTAGAGGATGTCTTAGATCAGTGCCCTCCATTAGAATAGAACAAAACCCTCAATACTAGCCATATATGTAATGGCTTTTTTCTAGTCGCCATACTAAGGAAAAAAAAAACTAAAGAGAAACTGGTGAAATTAATTCTAATACATTTAATTTAACCCAATTAATAAAAAAATATTATCATTTCAACTTGTAACCAATATAAAAAATTATTAATGAGATGCTTTATTTTGTGTACTACACTTTGAAAATCTGGTGTGTCTTTTACATTCCCAGCACAACTCAATTCAGAGCCGCTCCATTCTAAGCACGCAGCAGCCACACATGGCTCTAGCACCTCACTGGTCCAAGTGAGCTCCACAGAGCAGCCACCACCGGCCTTACCAAGGGCTTGTCACACACTTGAAATAACCTGCATTGACCCAGCCTCCAGGAACCGCAGCACTCACAGAGGCTTGAGAAGCTGGATCGAGCACACACACAGCACTGTCCATATCTAGAAGCTGTGACCAGAGCCACAGATTCTGGGGCAGTGGTGGCCTCTCTCACATACCCCAACCGCTTACCTTTTCATGATGTGCTTTCCCACCTCTGTGGAGCCTGTGAATCCAATTTTCCGCACATCAGGGTGGTCTGAGAGTCTCTGGCCAACCAATGAGCCTGTGGATGGGAGTAGGCGGGAGAGTCAAGGTGGCCTCCATGGTGCTGGGGTGGGGAGGCATTAGTCCCATTACCCCTCACATGTCCACCCCAAGGCCAGAGCCCTGGGATGTGTCCTGCGTTCCTGGTGCCACTGGGCCTTGTTCCCTGTTAAGGACAGAACTGTATTTCCTCAAAATCCATATTGCATAGATACGGATGTGAGTAAAACCGACTCCATCTCTGTGTCCTGGATTTCATTTCATTTTTCTTCCATGCTGTGACCTTTGACCAACCTCACTGTCCTTAGTAAGCACATCAAAGCTTTCTAGTTGATGACTATCTGTGTTCCTTAAAATGTAGCCATAAATATGTTTGTTAGTAACAGCTGAATGGCATCACAACCGAGATAAGTATCAAACCGGTAATAGTATCGATTACAAACAATCATCGATCACAAGACTATCAGGAGGTATGGTCCCTGGTGCTATTTCATTCTTTGTCCCTTTGTCCTGTCAGTCATTAGTACCCAAGTTATACTATAACAAAAAAAAAAGTACGGTAACAGCGGTCTGTTAGTGGAGAATAATCTGAGCAGAATTGTTGGGTCATCTCCTCCACTCCAACCTAGTCTTCCTGTAAATAAATTACCCTATAATAAATCGTTATATTCTATGGAGTTGCCTGCTTTGTTTGTTGGTCTTGAGATATCTTCTTGTTATGGTGGCCATTACACCTTTGCCCCACCATCAGACATATGTTGAAGCCCTGATGCCTCAGATGTGACTGACTGTATTTGGAAACAGCGTTTTTAAAGAGGAAATTAAGGTAGAATGAGGTCATTATCCAATCCAATCAGGGTCATTATCTCTAAAGCATCCCAGTAATCTGATTGGGATCCTTATAAGAAGAGCAGATTATACAGATACATGTAGAGGAAAGGTCCTGTGAAAACAAAGGGAGAACAGAGCCATCTGCAAGCCAAGACAGAGGTCTCAGAAGGAACCAACCCTGCTTACACTTTGATCTTGGATTTACGGTCTCCAATACTGTGGGAAATAAATATCTGTTGCTTAAGGCTCCCCAGTCATGGTATTTGTTACAGCAGCCCAAGCAAACTCATACAATCTGCATGTGGCTTTCAACATATCAAGGTAGACACCAAGGGTACAGGCACCCAGACTTCCAGCTCTTCCAGGGTTGCCAACAGAGACTCAAGGATTGCCTGGCCTGGCTGTGGAGACAAGTGTTGCCCAAGCATCACAGACTCCAAAAGGCCTTCATTAGGGTTGCAGCCTGACCAGGAGAGCCCCAGGCATGGAGATCCTAGGTGTGGAGGCACAGGTGTGTAGAGCCCGCGCATTCGCTGCTCCACCTGTTTGGAATGATTGGCACCTTACCTGCCTCTTACTCCATAGCCTTTTCATTTCACCCCAAGCCCTGCACATACCCTGCCCACCAAGGTGGTTAGTTCCTCTTCACCTTTCAGATCTCTTTTTTTTTTTTTTGTAGAGGGCAGTGTCACTGGCCCTCACATGTGGGATCTGAACCAGGGCCCTCTGGTGTCCCAAGCCAGCTCCCAACCATCGCGCCACTCGGCCGGCCCCTCAGATCTCCTTTTCAATGAGGCTTCGTCATCATCTCTCCCCAAATGTAATCTCTCGCTGCTTATGTCTCTTTCCTCTTTTGGCTTCGGACTCTCTATTCTCCTAATTTGTCTCCTACTTCTCTGACTGCTCTTTTTCCATCCCCTTTGCTCTTCTTCTACCCAACTTTAAAATACCCAGCGCCTCTCGCTCTATCCTGGGCCCCCCTTTGCTCTTCTCAAGTCACACCATCACAGCTGCTCTCACCCTGGCTCACCTTTTCAAATGCCATCCTCAGGCACATCATCCTCTCCATCTGTATCTCCAAGCCAAGCTCCTCTGAAATACAGATCCATTTATCACTCCTCTGTCTGCTCAGAACCTCCACGTGAATGTCTCACAGCCTCTCAAATTCAATATACTTGAAACTGAACTCTTAATTTTTCCCCAGACGCACTCTTCCTCCAGGTTCTCTATTTCAGTAAATAACCTCTCCTTGCAGCCAGTTGTTTAAGCCAAGAAACTGAGAGTTGATCTTGACACATTCCTGCCCCACCCCATCAATCACCCAGTCTTGGGCTCCTTCACCCACCCAGTGGCTCCATCTCTACTGCTCCCCTGCCTCTGAGCTTATAAAACTGCATGTGCCTAGGTGTACCTGTGAAGGTTCCATTTCAGAAGGTTGGCAGTGGGACAGTTGCTTTAAATATATATACCACAGACTGGTACCCAAAATATACAAAGAACTCTTAGAACTCAATAATAAGAAAACAAAGTACCCAATTTAAAAAATTAGCAAAAGACCTGAATAGACACCTCAGCAAAGAATATATACAGGTGACAAACATATGAAAAGATGCTTCACATCATATGTCATCAAGGAAATGCAAATTAAAACAAAACTTAGATACTACTACACATCTATGAGAATAGTTAAAATCCAAAATATTAACAACTCATTCACTGCTGGTGGGAATGCAAAATGGAATAAGCACTGTGGAAGATAGTTAGGCAGTTTCTTACAAAACTAAAGATACTCAACATACCATAAAACAAACTCGCTCCCTGGTATTTAACCAAATGAGCTGAAAAGTTATATTCACACAAAACCCTGCATACAGATGTTTATAGCAGCTTTATTTACAATTGCCAAAACTTGGAAGCAACCAAGTGGCTTTCAGTAGGTGAATGGATAAATAATCCGTGGCACATCCAGACAATGGAATATTATTCAGCACTAAAAAGAATGAGCTATCAAGCCACAAAAAGAGAGCAGGGAACCTTAAATGCATATCACTAAGTGAAAGTAGCCAATGTGAATGGCTACATATTGTGTGATTCCAACTATATTACATTCTGGAAAAAACTATCAAGACAGTGAGATTGGCAGCCAGGGGTTGGGGGAAGGGAGAAATGATTAAGTGGAACACAGAAGATTTTTAGGGTAGTGAAACTATTCCATATGATACTACAATGGTGTATATGTCTCATTATACATTTATCATAGGATATACGAGTACAACACCAAGAGTGAATCCTGAAGTAACTTTGGACTCTGGGTGATAATGATGCATCAATTTAGCTTTGTCAGTTGTAAGAGATGTACCATCTGATGCAGGATGTTTATAATGAAGGACACTGCACATGCTTGGGGACAAGGGGCATATGGGAACTCTCTATACTGTCCATTCAATTTTGCTGTGAACCTGAAATTGCTTTGAAAAATATAATGTCTATTTAGTAATAATAATAATAATAATAATAATAATAATAATAATAATGTCACTATTTTAGGCTATCCAAGAAATATTTACAAGAAGGTATTACATATCAGATCACAAAGAAATTCTCCATTTTAGAAAGAAGAATTTTTATAGGCTATTATGGGTTGGATTGTGTCCTTAAAATATTCATATGTTGATGTCCTAACACCCTACCTCAGAATGTGACCTTATTTAGATATAAGGTTGTTGCAGATGTAATTAGTTAAATGATGTCCCTAGAGTGTATTCAAATCCAAAAAGACTGATGCCCTTATAAAAAGGGGAAATTTGGACACAGACACAGACACACACACAGAAAATATGCCATGTAAAGATCAAGGCAGACATCAGGGTGATGCTTCTATAAGTTAAAAAGAGGTAAGGGAGGCTTCTTTCTTGGAGAGTTTAGAGGAAGCAGAGCTCTGCCAACACCTTGATCTTAGACTTCCAGTCTCTAGAACTGTGAGACTGAATTTCTGCTGTTAAGCCACCTAGTTTGTGGTGCTTTGTTATGGCAGCCCCAGAAAACTAAAATGCAGGCTATATTCTCTGATCATGACATAGGTAATAAAACTAGAATGTAAGAACAAAATTTTAGACCAAAAAAATTATTTGAAAATTAAAAAAAAAATCTCCTGATTTACTGGGTCAAAGAGGAGATCAAATATACAATTATATATTACTTAATAATAAAAACATGAATACAATATATTCAAAAGTTATAAGGTAGGAGTACACTTCTGGAAAGCAAGCATGAGGAGCCCGGTGGGCAATTTCCCAGGGATACAACCATAGCTGGTGAAAATCATTTAAATAACAGCCACTTAAATTCTCTAGAAATTTTCCTAGGGGGATACAGCTAATAGATAAACATTTATTCAAGGAAATCTACTAAATCTCAGTAAGAACAGTGAGAATCGGCGGCACTTGAACTTGAGCCATTCTCTCGCTTCATATCTCCCCTCTCCCTCCATCTTGCTAGAAGCTCTATTCCAGGCAGGTGTGGCCAGGAAGACAGGGCCTCCTCTCTTCCAGCAACAAGTCCAGGGATATGGAATCTCACCAGGAGGAGCAGGCAATCAGCTTTCCTCATCTCCTCCAACTCTGAGTTTCAAAGGTTCAGTTCTTGTTGAGTATGTCTTCCACCCAGCCCCCACTCAAAAGGTGTAGGCTCTACTATAGATGAAGCAGGCTGGGTCTACTGGGACCTCATTCACCTATCCCAGCTCCCTCAGAGGAACCAGCACCTGAGGTAGTGTCTCGGAGATTTTGGCCAAGGGGAGAAGCTTTCGGTAAGGACAGAGAGCTCCAAAACACTTCGCAAAGGAACTGACTTTATTCAAAACAATGACAGCAATAAGGTAAACCACAGGTCAGTTAGTTTAGCAGAGAGAACCAGGGAAGAGCCCTTCTGGCTAAGAACCTCAAAGGCTGGCCTAGAAAACTACCCCTGTGAAGGGGCCCAAATCTAATTGGATCAGATTAGAGAGCAATTTGTGCCTTGGAGCACTGCTGAAAACAATAGGACAACCATTCTGCAGTAGTGGAGCTGAACAGCTGGGTGTGATGCCAAAGGAGGCAGACAGCTTAACAGAGAAACCAGGGAAAAGACAGCCAATGAGAGACCTGCCAAAGCTGCTTCATCCTAGGGTGATGTGCATGCCCAAGGCTGTGCTCTCTGAGGGATGATATCACCAGCTAATACTACAGGGAAAATAAGCTTCACTTAACTGGTCTAGCCAAGTCACAAAACAAATCAACAGGCAAATAAAAACAAGCTCTGGAAAGGGAGGAAGGGAATCAGTATCCAGAGTTGGTACAATATATTATGTAAATATCCAGTTTTTAACCAAAAAATTATGAGGCATGCAAGGAAACAGGAAAGTGTGAAACAGGAAAAAATAAGCGCAGGCAGTATAAACTGACCGTGAGAGGGCCCAGATGTCATACTTAACAGACAGACTTCAAAGCCGCCATTATAAATATGTTGAAAGAACTAAACGAAACAGTGCTTAAAGGAAGCTGTGATGACAGTGTCTCACTGTCACCTTGCAGCTGCCGGTTAAATGCTCCTGCGCACTGATCCTTTGAAGTCATAAGGGAGTGTCTTGGAATGCTGAGACCCGAGGGAGTGATCTCGGTAAAACTTCCTTATCCGGTGGTCTGGGAATGCTGAGGCCACCCGGGGGATCATAAGCATGTGTGAAAGCATAACTCTTGCTTGATCACAATGAGTTTCGGTGAAGCAGCTGCCGGTCTAATTGAATCAATTAACTGGGTATAGATATTCAAATTGACCTCTTTGTGACCATTGTAAATAAAAGCTTTATGCCCTCCAGTACCAGGGCTCGCTCTCTCTCTCGGTCTGCAGAGACTAGACCCCTGGCCTGCAGAAACTCTACTTTTGACTCTCAGTGATTTCTTAACCCATTCCAGCCCCTCCTCGAGCCTCCCAGCCCTTGTCACGCTGGACATGATATCTCACCAATTAAAAAAGGACCAGGTAGAAATTATGGAACTGAAAAGTACAATAACTGAAATGAAAAATTCAGTAGAGGGACTCAACAAGTACTTTGAACTGGGAGAATAAAGAATCAGTGAATTTGAGCATAGTGATTATGCAATCTAAAGAACGGGGAGAAAAAAGAATGAAAAGAAAAAATGAAGAAAGCCTCAGAGTAAAGTAGGAAAGCATTATATACACCAACATATTCATAATAGGAGTACCAGAAGGAGAGGAGAACGAAGCAGGGGAAAGAATTAGAATAAATAATGGCCAAAAATTTCCCAAATTTGATGAAAAGCATTAATCTACACATCCATGAAGCTTAATGAATTCTATGTAAAATAAATGCAGAGATACACACCCAGATAATCATAGTAAAAATGGTGAAAGATAAAAAGAAAATTTTGAAAGCAGCAAGAGAAAAATGACTCATTAACCCGCAGACTTCTCATCAGAAACAACAGGGGGGCCTCCTCCTCCACCATCAGGTTGGTCATCCCACCCACTCCGCAGCCAGTTGTTCCACACCTGCCAAGGCACATCATGCAGCAGGCCCTGTTCTGACCAAGTGCATCTCCAGCTTCCTGGAGCCCAGGCTCCCCCACATGCCCATGCCCCCATCCATAGCCCTTACCAGATCCTGGAAGGATGTTGATTACACCCTTGGGAATGCCAGCCTTCAAGGTCAGCTCTGCAAACTTCAAGGCTGTGAGTGGGGTCACCTAAGGAGGTAGGACAGAGGACTGGGTCAGGAGGGATTGGGAAGTGGGACTCTGCCATCCTCTCCGAGCAGCATAGGTCGCAAGCAGGGAGAGGCAGCTATGGCAGGAAGACCCCTGGGTGAAGCCATGTTCATGCCTCACCATAGCAGATACCACCAACTCAGCCAGCTTCTCACACAGCTCCCACTGGAAGCCTGGGAACAAGGGCATGCTAACCTCAGGTACCTTTCTAGCACCTTTTCCTGGCAGGGCTCTAGCCCCTCTGCCAGGCCTGGGTCCTTTCCTGCCTATTCATTCCTGCCTCCCATTTACACTTAGCCCTCAGGGAGTGCAGAGTCCCAAGGACTGCCCAGCAGGGCCTCCTACTCAGAAGGCTGCAGGGCACACCCATTCCCTGTCCCCTCAGAAAAACTGGCTTCCTCCTCTGGCTGTGGTGCTGACTTAGTTGTCTACCTGCTGGCCTCTGGCAGCACCTCAGCCCAGGGAGGACCTAGAGCTACAGGGTCCAACTCTGATGTGGATGACTGCCCCACTGCTGGAAGCCACGCCCTGCCCTTGACCAACCAACAATTGGTCTCCTTCTGGGAAGAGGGAATACATTTCTGGCCCAGGTAACTTTCTTTGCCAAGGTAAGCCTGTGCCCCACCCACAGCTAGGCCTCAGGATGAGCGGCTAAATCTGTGGTGTGTTTGCCCTGGGAGTGGGGTCCAGGTGTTCCTAAAGGCAACAGGCTAGTGGGGATCTTCCAGGGACAATTGTCTTGACCTGCTAGCAGGTCCCCACACACATACAAAAAGGCGGAGGTTAGGGGTCATTTCAGGGGGTTGTTGTAATGCTTAAATAAGCAAATGCATGTAAATTACTATTAATTTGTTATATACATTAAAATGCTCAAGGAGGCCTAACTCCAAGCACTATAATATTATAAATATCAACTATCATTATTGTTTTTTATTATTATGTTAATACCCGGAGGGACAAATTGCCCCCGAAGAAACAGGGATTGGGGTACTTCCTGGGAACACTATCCAGAGCCACATTCTGGAGCATTCGTCTTCAGTTCCTAACCCTCCTAGGGGCAGGCAGGGGAGGGGCTGTTTTGCCAATGCACAGGTGAAGAAGCTGAGGCTCATGAAGGGCGTGGGGTGTCCTCACCCCTGGGGGACCCTGCTCAGGCCCTCCCAGCCTGCATGAGCAACCCCTGACATCCCACCTCTATGCCCTCTCTATGAGGGGCTGGGGCAGTGGAGGCATAAATCCCACTGTTCACCCCACTTCCCTCCAGGACTTTGGTTTCTAAAGCCAAATAGGCAACCAGGGCACCAGCTTTACTAATAGACCACTGCAGACTGTCTCAGAGCACAGGGCCAGGGCCAGGGGCACCAAGTAGGGTTTCTGATCCCCGAAATCTGGGGTGCTGGCATATGTGAGGAAATCCCTGACTCTGCTCATCAGGCAGATGCAAACACAAGCAGTTATCCTTTCTCAGCCACTCCGTGGCTGAAAGAACATGAAGTCTTCTTACGGCTGGCACTATTGCATGCCAGCCCTGCTCACTGTGAGCGCGGCCCACAGTAGACTGGTCCTCATCAGCAGTCCCCTTCCTCCCTTGAAGAGAAACCAGGGTTGGCATGGGCAAAGGGCCCAAAAGACCATCTCACCCCTTCCTTACAGGATCCTTCTCCATACCCTCTATAACCCACAGGCCCTGCCTTCACCCACCTGGGCAGGCTTGATCACCACTGTGTTCCCAGCAGCCAGGCAAGCAGCGGTCTTCCAGGAGAGCATCATCAGGGGGTAGTTCCAGGGGATGACAATGCCACAGACCCTGCCATACAGAAAAAGCAGGCCTTCATCTCTCCACTCAGCCTGGGTGCCCACAGTGGACCTGCCAGCTTCTTCCTTTCTCCCAGGACTGCTATCCACTACAAAGTCAAGTTTCCTGATATGGCACCAAAGGTCCTGCGGAAGGCAGCTCCTGCCTGCCTTCCTGGGCCCTGACGGGGCAGTGTATCCAGTCTGGCAGGAGTCCCTCTTTCCAGCAGGGCATGATGGCATGGGACACTGGACAGTTTCTGATGGCAACTATGAGGCCAGTCTAGGGACACAGTTTGGTAGGATGTAGCACCAGAAAATCAGAGAAGTGATAGCAGGCAGCCATGGATAAGAACCTTGGCAACTAGCAGGGTCTGGGAGAGGGTCTGAGGTCACATGGCAGGCTTGGGGGACACGCACAGGATCCAGGGACAAGTGGGCCAGGAGGACGTGGGAGAGGATACTCCTGGGTGTGAGGCCAGGGCTCAGTTCTGTGGAGAGGAGAAGCATGGAGTCAGCCTAGGAGGCCTGAGAAGGTTTGCCTGCTTTGCATTAAGAGGTGGCACCCAGTGTAGTGCTACCCCTCAGTTGAAGAGAAAGCCTCTGTCAGGGTAGTGTGTTCGTGGAGAGGAGGTTGCCCCACAGTCCCGGGGGACCTGATGACAACACTCGTGGTCCCAGCAGGCATGTTGCCATACCTTCTTCTGTCCCATGTAAAATGGGGCCATAACAGCACCTCTCTGCATGAGTGTCAGATAATTAGAGGAGCTAGTGAATGCAAGAGCCACGTGCTGACTATACAACTATTGGTTTCATCATCATCAGTATCTTCATGACCACCATGACCATCAGAAATTGCTCCCAAAAAGATGACTGCTTAGTGGAACCTAGGCAATTGGACAGCGTGTGCAAAAACCCAGGGCATGATGGGTAGTGAGGAGCCACAGAGAGTGCAGACAGGCAGAGTGGGAGGGAGGTGGGGGCTGGGCACGTGCAAAGGCTGGCTTAGTGGCCCCCACATCATTCTGGGAGTGATGGGGCGTGCTGAGGAGTTAGGAGAGTCATCTTCTCACGCCATGTACACTCAGCAGAATAAAAGAGAAAAGACTGGTGTAGGGACCAGAGTGAGTGTTCCCAGGGAAGTGGTGAGGTCATCAGGAAGAGAAAGGGCTGGGTTGTGGGGGACTCCAGAGAAGAAAAGATGTCAGAGAAGTAAGTCCCACTGTCATGGGCTGACTTGTGCCTTGCCCCCTATTCATAGGTTGAAGCCCTAATTTCAGAACCTCAGTATTTGGAAATAAGGTTGTGGCAGATATAATTAGTCAAGATCAGGTCTTATTGAAGTAGGCTGGGTGCCTAACCCAATATGACTGCTGTCCTTATGAAGAGAACACCAAGTGAAGACACAGACATACACACAGGGAGAACTCCATGTGAACATGAAGACAGAGTCAGGCTACACCACAGATTGCAAGAGAACCACCAGCAGCTAGGGAGAGGCCTGGAGCACATTCTCCCGTATGACATTGGAAGGAACCAACCCTGCCAATGACACCTTGATCTGGGACTTTCACCCCCAGAATGCTAAGACAACCAGTGTGTTGTTTGAGCCTCCTAGATCTTTGTTACGGCGGCCCCAGCAAACTCCTACACTTGCCAACCCCCTGGGACTGGGGGGGTCTACAGAGCGGACCTTGACATGGGGTCAAAGCTAGCAGGCGCATGGGACACAGGGGCGGGATGAATACGTCACTGACCAAGCTGTGGTGAGACCGCTCTTTCATTAGCCTCTGGGCCTCGTTTATTCCTGATGACCTTTCTTAGTGGGGAACCTTATGGCTTTGGCTCCCCCAGTATTGAGGCCCGCCCCTCCCAGCCACAGCCCTGCTGTGCTCCACATCCTCAGGCACTGCAATGCGGTGACTCCTGCCTGTTCCAGTGTTCTGTCCAGTGTGCCTGGATGATGGGAAGTGACACCCTTTTCTCACTAAAGAGAGCTCCTTGGCACCGGGAGAGGTTGGGCCAATGTATAACTAAGTGAGGGGTGAGGCAGCTATGGCCTCACTCTTAAGGTCACTGGGGCACTAGCCAGGGGAGTTGGTTGTGCACATTGGTTGGAGCCACTGCCCTGTCCTTCTGAAAACATTTTTGGAATGCTCTGAGTGTGCCCTAAGAGTGCAGCAGCATCAGTTTGGGTGGCATGTGCCATAAAGAGAACAAAATGAAATTGCAGATTAGAGAGTAGGCCAATTTGGTGCACTGGTCTAGAGGAGGAGGTTGCCACACAGCTGACAACTGGATGACCAGCAGCTGAGGGACTGAAGGCTGGGGGAGGTGTTGGTGTGAATATACAGAGGGCAGCATGGGTGTAGAGGGACCCAGGGTTCACGAGGAGGCCAGCAGGGCTAAACACAGTGAAGGGGTGGCGTCAGGGACATCAGGATCCCAGTGAGCATATGGTCAAAGTCAGGAGTTTGATTTCATTTCAGCTGCACTGGGAGCTACTGGAAGACACCGAGAGGAGCAGTGAGATGGCCAAACATAACTTTTCTAACATTTTCTGAACATCACAAAGAGCTGACCTTTGCTCTTTCTCCGCACCAGGTAAGCATTCTCCTCCTCTCCCCATAGCTTAAGCTGTCTGGCCTGGCCTGGGGATCCCCTGCCCTGGAGCCTGTGCCACCTGCCCCCAGCCTCACCCCCTCCCTGTGGACTGAAGGAGACGTTTTCCCGCACCCACAGCCCACCCTCCCCGACAGCCCACCCTCCCCGACAGGAACCTCCCTCACCAGCAGGCCTGTCCTTCAGCATCTGGTTTGTCCATCTGTACTCAGTGTTACCGACCCAAGTGACATTTGAGTACACACTCTTTACAAAACACTCCCACATTCCCGATGAAGCTGAGGGCCTTTGGCCACCATCTGCGGGGATGTGAGGCTCCTGCTGGTGGACCACAGCTTCCCCTCTGTGAGGGGTACGGAGCGGGTGGGAATGACCAAAAGGTGCTGACCGAGGCAGGGCCTGTGTCCCAGGCAACTCTCCTCCCTCCCAAGGTCACCCCTGGCCAG
>NW_017732840.1:43997-50905 GCF_001890085.2 Hipposideros armiger
GACACTTGCCTTCTCCTGCTGCTGAGCATCTGTTTCTACTCTTGCCTGTTTCTCCATCGCTTTTTCTGTTCCTTGGGGCTGTGTAGTAGTCCCTCATTTTTATGCACATTGATCATTTTACTCTTTTCAGATAAAATGTTTAGGATGTACCCTCTGTGTCCTACTGTGTCTCTGACTGATACAGGGTTATTGTGGGATTACATAAAATTATATTTATAAAGTTGTTAAAGTACTGCCCAGCACAGAACAGGTAGTGTGGAAGTGGGAGCTGCTTTTATCCCAAGACTAGAAATTTTCATCAGTTTTGATCATTGTTGTATATCCAACCCCTAAAACGTCTGGCACAAAGTAGTTCGCAAATAAATACTTATTTGATAAACATATAAAAGGGGATGATGTGAGCGCTTCACACAGCCTGTTGCATGAAAAGCACCTGATGTGTGGCTGTTCTCCACCCTGTGCTGTGACTCACCCAATTGGCTCCTTTTTGGTCAAGGTCAGATTGCGGTTGGGTCTGGCCTGGTTGATGGGGATGGTGGAGCCCTGAAAGAAGCATGGGGGGGAGGTGTCAGTGGGAGATGCCGGTTCCTCACCCCTTCCCTCTGAGTAGCCAGCCTGCCCCTGGGGCGCCGTGAAGAGCAGGGTCTTATCTGCGTCTTGACGCCCCCACTACCCAGATGCGTATGAGATGCAAACCTCCCAGCTTATGTATAATGGGGACATCTGAGTTCAGATGTGGGTGGAGCACACAGGCCACCTCCCTCATTACCCATACTCCTCAGCCCTGTGGAGAAGACAGGAGGTTAGGAGCCCAGACCTCACAGAGGCACTGTGAGCCCTGCAGCCATGGGTCTCCCCAGGGAAAGGTTGATCCATCACTGCCTGTAGCAGGCAAACCTCCGATAATGGCCCCAAAGGTGAGGCCCAGATCCCTGGGACCTGGGACATAGCTAGCTACCCCTCTTGCTATGATGCGGTATGGCACTGTTGACCTTAGGATGGGGAGATAATGCAGGTGGGCCTAGCATAACCACAGGAACCTGCTCCCCTTCCCCTGCCCCCAAAGCAGAGTTTTCTCCAGGCAGTGGCAGAAGAGAATCAGAAGGATGGAATGGAGGGCCAGGACAGGGACCAGAGAGAGGTCTGCAGGAGCTGAGATCAGCCCTGGCCAGCAATCAGCAAAGACCAAGGCCCTCAATCCTGCCACTGCAGGGACTGAATTTACCAACACCTGAATGGGCCCAGAAGCAGGTTCTCCCCCAGAGCTTCTGAATAAGGCCCATCCTGGCCACACCTTGACATTGAGCCTGTAAGATTCTGGCATAGAGCCCAGTAGGGCCCACCTGGCCTTCCCACCTGCAGAACTGTGAGCTAATAAACGGTGCTGTCTTAGGCACTAAGTTGTGGTAGCCCACCTCCCTCATTGCCTGCTCTCCTCAGCCCTGTGGAGAGGAGAGCAGGTGGGGAGCCCATGATACACAATGGAGGCCCACAGCCATGTTACATAGCATTCAGAGTAACGCGCCGCCCTCAGAGCGCCCTGCTGGTCCTGGCCTGCCTGTGTGAGCTCTCATGCCTGGGCCCCACCTGGATCTTGTCGCACCAGCCAGCAAAGTAGCGGAAAGTCTGGATGGACATGCCCACATGAGTCTTCAGGGCCAGTGTGTAGACGGCTCCCGCGTCCAGAGCCTCAATGGTGGCCAGCTCCTCCTGGTGCTGCTCCATGAGGTCTGCCAACCTGGCCAAGGCGTGGGGGAAGGGGGGAGGTAGGCTCAGGCTTGGCACAGCCTGGCCAGCTTTTTTAAAACCCTTCTTCAAGGGGCTGGAGGCCCTGCCTTACACACTCAGATGTGCTGAGCTCAGTTTCCTTATCTGTGAGATGGAACAGTAACATGTACTTCACTGGATGAGTGTGAAGATGATGCCCGTCTCCCCGTCTCCATCCCTCTCTCCATTTATTCCTTCCTGAAATATTGATGAATGGACTACTTTATAGTAACACTCATACATGACTCTGCAGAGGAGGCTGCCTACCTCTGTAACAAGAATGTCACCATCCCAGAAGGCCACCTTCTCTGTCTTTGGACAGCTTCCACCAGGGGAGAAACCCTGCCTGGCTTTAATCCAGTGGAGGACGCTCCTGAGGCTGGCGTCTCCAGGGATGGAGAGGAAGGGATGACAGGGGAGATGCAAAGGAAGGAATGTCTACACAGCCCTCCTGGAGTCTGAACACTCTGATGTACTGTTGTCCTCCCGTGATTCTGGTGGGCGTGCTGCTGTGGGCAGCCTGGGGGTTAGAATGGCGCTCCCTCCCTGATGTGAAGTTCTCACACACCCAGGGGGGGCAGGGTGGACAGGGGAAGATAGAGACCAATCTAGAGCAGCCTTGATCTGCGCACGGGGAGGCTCAAGCCCAGAGACAAGCCTGCTGAGCTGTTCCTACTCTGCTTCTTTCTGCATGTAGCCACTGGCAATGCCGTCACACTCCCAGATCAGCTCCAGTCCTGTGCACACCTCCAGTTCCCCCAATGGCTGCCCACCACACTCAAGACATAGCCCCAACCCTGTACCTGACTGACCAGCCCAAGGCCCTGCCCATTTCCTCCCGGGGCCATAGCACCTACTGCTTTCCTCCTCTCTCCTCCCTACATCAGTCTCCTTCAAGTGTTCAGGTGAGTCAGGCCTCTTGTCTGGGACCTTTGGGAGCTGCACTGCATACCATAGGCCTGGACTGCACTTCCTGTATTACAGCTTCCCCTGTCAACCTTCTGCACCTCTTTCAGACCCTCTGGGAAACTGACCCTAACCCCACCCACCCCAAAGCAATGCCATCTCCCTGCAGTGCTCTAATAGCATCCTCGCCTTTTTTAAAACCTTCCCTGATTGTCAGTGATATTCACATAGATGAGTATTTCAGTACTATTTCCTCTCCCATGAGGGCAGGGACAGCATCTGGTCTCCTGCTTCCCACTGGGCACATGGGCAGCATGCTGTGAAAAGTTGGTGAATGAAACTGTGGACTGAACGAGCACAACAAATTAGCAGCAGGGCCACGCTGTTGCCTGAGAAACAGTATCTGGGTCACTCTCTGGGTAAGAAAAGCAAAGCGGTACATTTTTTGAGAAACATTATAGACCGAATATTGAAAATACCATGTTGTGGTATTTTAAAGGCTAGGGTTCCTTCAGCTACAAGGACAGATGAGCCAAAGATATAAATCTATACTACAAATTAGCCACCAAAGATACCATCTGTATATTGGCTCCTACATTGTGTCTTCACTGCAGGCTGAGACCCATTAGCTTGAAAGCCCACTGGTGCAAATTTTCACATATCCAGTTATTTTTAAAATAGCACAAACCAGCAAATTGTAGCCACTTACAGCCTGCCTACTTTGCATCCGTAGAACCTCACTGACAGCTGTTGCCACTGAGGAGACAGGCTGTGTAATTATAGTCCCCGCTTGCAGAGCCCTTTGACCCAGAGACTCCCACTGCAATGCTGAGTGACAGCACCTGTACATGGCAGCCCCTTCTCTGATCTCCCCTGTCTCTCGGAGTTCCCTTGCCCCCTCCCATTCTGAGTAGCAACCCCTCACCCCCAAAACAGCCTCTGGAGGGCCTCCCGCTTCAGGGACTTCCCCACTGGCAACTAAATGAAGCCTGTTGTGAGTTGCTGCCTCTCATGGTCCTTACTTTCTCCCTTGATCAGCCCCAAATCCCTCCACCCCCTGACACGCCTAGACAATGCCATGGGAGATGTGGCTGAGTCATAAATCTAGTACTCAGGATACTTACTAAAGGAACTGTCACCTGAGCACACTAGTTGGGAGGCTCCTTGAGGGGAGCTGTGTGGGGTTGTTCTAATATCAACCTGGTGACACTGCACCTCTGCCTCTGAGAGACCCATCCCTTGACCAACAGCAACCCAGGCCATCACCAGAGCTTTGGCGGTGGACCTGAACACAGGGTGGCAGCTTCCCACAGACACCTTCACTGGGCCTTCATGGTCCCACTCTGGCAGCTGGGTATGGCTGAATGCCCAGATTCCCAGGCAAGCTCTAGCTTGGTCCCCAGGGGTTCTGATGTGCTAGCTAGTGACTTTAGGGGTTCTAGCTGGTGACTTTCTCTAACTCTTCTTTCTGGATATGTCTTCCCAGCTTCTCCAAGTTGCATAGTGTCTTATTCCTGTAATGCATTCCATATTCCATAGTACCCATGGTGGTACTACTTCCCTCATAGGTAGAAATCCTGTCCTACCCCCTCCTGTGGCAGCAATGGGCACCCCTCCTTTGTGGACTGTGAGGCTGTCTGGGGCAGTGGCTGGGTCACTAGAAGCTCTCAGGCCTTGAGATGTCTGTCCACCCAGTCCGGGTCTCCACTTAGAGCTGTGCAGGGCACCACCTCCTCGTTATCTTTGTGGTTAGTGGGGTTATTACATGTGCCACCAGATGGTAGAAGAGCATCTCAAGGAAAGGACACTTTCTTCTGGGTCAGTGCATCTATCACAGGGGTCCCTGTTTCAGGGCCAGCAGCTCGCCACCACCAGCCTGGGCATACACTCTTCACAGCTCTGACTGATCTCCAGAGGCTCTAAGTCACTAGCCAATGGTCATTTCCTAAAACTGATAGGTTGTCCAAGGAGTCTTGAAACTAAAGATATGGCACACTGGGCGTGCCCCAGCTCCATAGCTCTCTGTCTCTATTATATTTTGCAAACCAAGCAAAGGCCCTTCTCTCTGCTCCCCTGCCACGGGGGCTGCCGTGGTGTTACTAACCTCTGGAATAGAAACTAAAGGCATTCTGACTGCATGACCAAGATGGGGCTCTCCTGCCAGATGGAAAGCATGCCTGCACTACTTCATCGCCAGGCTGTATGCCTGAGAGCTTCCTCAGAACCCAGAGTACCAAACCAGGTCCCTGAAATTGCTCACCAGGATTTAGGACACCGTTCAGTTCCTCTGCCCAGCACCTTCCCTTCTGCCGGAAACATCACCTCACTTCCTAGGGAGTAACTGCTCTGCCCCTACCGGGACCACCTGATTCTAGGGGAGCAGCCTGTCTTCCCAGCCTCATTCCCACCCTAAGGTCATAAGCTGGAGCAAGCCCAAGTCCTTTCCTAAGACTTCTGATTAGAGCTAAGGAGAGGGGCCCCTTCCTCCCTTACTTAAATTATTAAAAAAAAAAAAAAGGAAAGCATGAGGATGGGCCACATCCCTTGCTGGCTTCTGTGCACAGGAGCCCCATTCCGCCCTCTGGCCTAGGCTGGTCCAGGTAAGCACTGTGCCAGTCTGGGTATGTCAGGACCAGTTGTTAGCTTTGCCAGTTTGTGGCTCTCATCTGAAGCACTCCATCAGTTTCATACCTCCTCATCTTTGCGCACACTGTCGCTCCACCAGTGATACCTTTCCCCTCAGGCCACTTGTGTCTGGTAGAATCCCTCCTATCTCGTAAGTAACTTCCTCTGAGTAGCCTCAGGCTTCCATGACCTGTCCAGGACCCCAACTCTTCCGGACAGGACCTGAGCATCCAGCCCCACCCCAAGCTGAAGGTGGTGGCGGCTGACGGGTGGGTGTGGGCTCTCACCTGTACAGGAGCCGGCCCCGGTCCCGCGCGCTGATCTTTCCCCACAATCCGTTCTTAAATGCATCTTTAGCAGCAGCCACTGCTTTGTCGACATCGCTGACCTGGGCCAGGGACACCTGGCAGATGACCTGTGGTGAAGCAGAGCTGTGAAGCCCTCTCTGGGCTCAGAGGGCACAGACACATCATCTGCCTGCTCCTCTGGCCACCTGGGTGGCCTCAGAGAGGAAGGTTTTCCAATGGAAGGGCACTGGAAGGTCACAATTAGAGGAAGGTGAGGTCTAGGAAAGGTTTGTATGTGTTTCTATGTACCAGGGACCTTCTCTTCTTTTTCCCACTGAGCCTACACAGAGCAACAGATTTGGGTTGTACCTACAAGGCTGAGGGTCAGCTTAGCCTTTTCAAACCAAGAGCAGAGACCCATTAATTTAGTGAGTCCCAGGCAGAATGTTTATTTCTTAAGTGTGATAGGCTAGATATTGGAGATGATTAGACCCATCCCCTCTCTGCATTGCATGCTTTGAGGGTGTCCATATGCACTATAGCTCAGGCTTGGGTGCAGGTAGGAGAAAGGGGTAGAAGGGGTGAGGCCAGCTCTCCTTTGCTCTCCCACAGGTAACACCTGCTAGACAGCATTGTCCAAACAGCATCCCTCCCAAGACTCCCAAAACTGGCCTCAAGGTGGTAACAGCTCCTGATGTTCCTGCCTGAGGACACTGTACCCCCTTGTCTGTGTCCTCATACCTTGTCCATCCCTTTGTGAGACACTTTCTTTAAACTCCCCTCAAATGATCCATTTTGAGTGTGGTATCTGTTTTCTGATGTGATGTTGTAGAATGGGACAGGATAGAAAACAATCAGTATATACCTGTAAGAGTAAGTATGTTCCAGGTATGTACATGTGTGAGAATGCATGTGTGTATGGGTCATGATGCAACAGGGTCACAGTCAAGAAAGTCTGACAAACACAGGATTCAAGGGAAAATTTCCTGATATTGGGATGTACAAATATTTGAGAAGGTGGGGCCAACACTGGGATTATTGTTGAAGTGTGAAGGGGGAGGGAATGGTTTTCCTTGGGGGAGTTTAAACTCTACTCCCAGTCTATGAAGCAGGCTCAAGACCTTTAGAGGCTTTCTGCCTCCCCGCCAACCGCTGCCCACCATATCTCCCTCCATACCATTCCTGTAGGGAAGACTGGTGATTGACTGCAACCCTTTTGTGTTCAAACAGAAGCCCCCTGGGCCAGGACCCCCAGAGGCCAAGTAGGGAGAGGTGGGGCAGTAGATGGGAGAGCAGGTCATGGGTGGAGGAGTGGTGGGAGGC
>NW_017732840.1:53201-54793 GCF_001890085.2 Hipposideros armiger
ATTAATAATAATATTCAAAAGACACTGTTAAAAAAAGAGAAAGACAAGCCACAGGTTGGGAGAAAATATTTCCAAATAATATATCTGGTGAAGGACTTTTATTTAGAATATATTAAGAACTCTCAAAACTCAACACTAAGAAAAAAAACCAATTTAAATAAAAAGATTGGTCAGAAGATTGAACAGATGTTTCACCAAAGAAGAAATATGGATGACAAATAAGCATATGAAAAGATGCTCAATTTGCAACAATATGGATGGACCTAGCTGGTATTACACCAAGCAAAATAAGTCAGACTGAAAAAGACAAATACCAGCTGATCTCACTTATATTAATATGTGGAATCTAAAAAACACAATAAATGAACAAACGAAATGGAAAGACTCATAGATACAGAGAACAAACTGATGGTTGCCAGATGGGAGGGAGGTTGGGGGGATTTGTGAGAAAGGTGAAAGGATTAGGAAGTACAAATGAATAGTCCAAAATAGTCATGGGGATGTGAAATACAGTGTGAGGAGTATAGTCAATAATGTTGTAAAAACTATGTATGGGTCAGATGGGTACTAGCCTTATTGGGAGATCACTTCTTAAATTATATAAATGCCTAACCACTGCACTGTACACCTGAAACTAATAAAATAATATTGAATGTCAACTATAATTAAAAATATATATACAGTTGCGGGATGTAAAGTACAGCATAGGGAATATAGTCAGTGGTATTGTAATAGCTATGCATGGTGTCAGATGGGTAGTAGAATTGTTGGGGTTATCACTTTGTGAGGTGTATAAACATTTAATCATGATGTTGTGCACTTGAAACTAATAAAAAAAGAAAAGATGCTCAACATCATTAATTATTAGGGAAAATGCAAATTAAAACCACAAGATATGGCTACATACTCATTAGAACATCTAAAATTAAAAAGCTTGGCCATACCAATTACCAGTAATGATGTAGAGCAACTGAACTGTCATACACTGCTGGTGGGATTGTAAAATGGTAGTTTGGAACCCACTTTGTAAGGCAGTTTGGCAGTTCCTTAAAAATTAAACGTATACTTACCATTTCACTCTTAGGTATTTACCCAAGAGAAATAAAAGCCTATGTTTAGACAAAAGATGATAGAATAGGAAGCTCCAAAAATCCACCCCTCCACCTAAATAACTATTGAACTGGTAGGAAGTGTCTTAATCAAATGTTCTGAAACTCTAGAGTCTAGTCAAACATTTGCAGTATCCAGGGGAGAGCATAAAGTGGAGGCTGGTAAATGTCAGTAGATTTCAATGAATTTCATCCTTTCAGTGAGGTATTGGCTGCCATCTTTTACCTCTCTCTCTGTGACAGGAAGCAGTAAAGGCAGCGGGCCACATTCCTGGTTGCAGCTCCCTGGAGCCAGGGTGAGCAATAAGAACTTTGTCTTTTGTAACACAGAATTATGTGTTCTGAGTGCTGATGCTACTTTTGATCATTGAGGAACCAGCACAAAGTCTGGCAGCCATTGTTTCAACCCCTACAGGCTGAAGCAACTTCCAAGAGATTTAAAGAAGCAGTACTTTTTTTTTTCCTTTTGGGAGTCAGACATTT
>NW_017732840.1:58060-82880 GCF_001890085.2 Hipposideros armiger
TCCCTTTAATGTATTTTTCATTTCAGCTACTATAGTCCTTGTTTCTGACTGGTTCTTTTTCATGTTTTAATATCTCCATTCTAATGTTGCCTATCTCTCCATTGAAGTTCTCCCTGAGATCACTGAGAATCCTTATAACTAGTGTTTGGAACTCTGTGTCTGGTATATTGTCTCCATTTTCTTTTTTACTGGAGCTTCGTTCTGTTCTTTTATTTCAGAAATGCTTTTTTTTCTCTCCCCATTTTGGCTGCCTCCCTGTGTTTGTTTCTATGTAGGGCTGTTATGCCTCTCAGTCTTAGTAAAGTAACCTTATGCAGTAGGTGTCCTGTGGGACCCAGTAGTGCAATCTCCCTGGTCACCAGAGCCAAGTGCTCCAGGTGTGTCCCTTGTGTGGGTTGTGTGTGCCTTCCTATTGCAGTTGAGACTTGATTGGTATTTGCACATCAATGGGGAGGATTGACCCTTAGGCTGGTTTGTTGTGAGAACTGGCTGTGACTACAGCGGAGGAGCTGTTGTGCAATGGCTGACCCTACAGAATAGGGTTCGCTTTTGAGGTATTCTGGTATTTTCCCAGGCTGCCCTTTGTGTGCGTCATCCTTGGATGACTGCATGATGTTCTGGCCCAATGCAAACCTGGCCACTCAGCCTGCCAGCCCCTGGACCTCCTGGGAGGAGACCCGTTGAAGGCCAAGTTTAGTCACAGTCTGTGTCCCACCTGGGGCCACCTGGCATGAGCCACAAAGCAACCCAGAAATGACTGCCACTCATGCTGTCCTTGAAGGTGTCTTGAAAGGCCAGTTCATGAGCCAAGGCTGGCTCTCACTAGTGCCAGACATAGGGCTGCTCAGCCAAAGGTATAGGACATACTGAAGCCAGATGCTGCTGATTGGGGTTTTGTGAACCTTAGAGAAATTTTAGAAAAGTCCACAGCTTGAGCCAAGGCAGGCTGTTTATGCAGAAAAGCCACTGGAAGCAGCTTGTGTGTGCTTGAAAGTTGGGTGGGGCATGATCTCAGGGAATCACTAGGGTTGGGCTAGACGAAAGGTGATAGCCAGTTTGATGGAGACTCAAATATGGCACCTGCTTGCGTCTGTTCACAGTGAAGAGGAGGGCTCAACAAAGAAACAATGGCTTCTGCCAGCTCCTCTGTCTGGGAGAAAGCTGCCCCTCCAGCCCTCACCCTGAAGCTAGATAATTCATTTCTTCCCCATATGTCCCTGGTGCCTTTCAAGCTGCTGCCCCAGCACTGGAGCTCAGAGCAAGTAAGTCCATCAGTGAGTAAGTCTGTGTGTGGTCCCTTTAAGAGGAGCGCTTGGAAGTGCAGCTGCCTTATGTCTCACTTAGCCACAATCTCTGCTGGTTTTCACAGCCAGAAGTTATGGGGACTTCTCTCCCCAGGACTGAAACCCTGGGATGAGAAGGGGCTGGGAATCCTCATTCCTCGGAGTGGGGGAGACCTCCACAGGCTAAATATCTCTTCCAATTTTTAATGGTCACATGCATGTGTGGGACCAGCTCATTCTGCATCTCTGCCCCTCCTATTAGTCTTGAGGTGGCTTCTTCTGTATGTTCATAGTTGTAGGGCTTCGGTTCAGCTGGACTTCAGGTGATTCTCAATAATGGTTGTTCTGTGGTTTAGTTGTAGTGGATGTGGCCCTGAGAGGAGGTGAGCACAGTGTTTACCTATTCCACCATCTTGACTAGAAACCCCTCTCTTTTTCTTATATGATATAATAGACACATGCATAAAACAGTAAGTTAAGCTCTATATTAATGGGCATACAATGTGTAAAGATGTAACCTGTGACAATAACAGTGCAAATGGGGATGTATAGAGATGTATAGGATTAGAGTGTTTATACTTTATTGAAACTAAGTTTATATTATTTAAACTAAATTATTATAAGTTTAAGATGTTAATTGTATTCTCCAAGGTAATAGCTAAGAAATAACTAAAAAGAAATAAGACGGGAATCAAAGTTGCACACTACCAAAAAAGGCACTAATGAAGAAATTGAGGAATAAAAAGCATATAAGACATACAAAAGCCTAATAAATAAATGGCAGATGTAAATCCTTTTTATCAGTAATCTCGTTAAATGAAAATGGATTAAACTCTTCTATTAAAAACAGATTTGAAGAATGAATAAAAAACAACATCCATCCATATGCTAGAAGAGATTCACTTTAGATATAATTACATTAAAAGGTTGAAAGTACACAAATGGAAAAGATATTCCATGCAAATAGCACAGAAAAAGAGTTGGGATGACTGCTTTATTGTCAGACAAAATGGACTGTAAATTGAAAACATTTACAAGAAACAAAGAATAGTGATAAAAAGTTTGACACAGAAAGAGGATATAACAATTACAGACATATATGCACCTAGAAACACAGACCCATAATAAATAAAGCAAAAATTGACAGAATTGAAGAGAGAAATATACATTTTACAATAATAGCTGGAAATGTAAATATCCAACTTTCAATAATGAACAAAACAACCACAGAGAAGATAAATAAGAAAATGGAGGACTTGAGAAAACACTACAAACAATTGTGTGTGTGTGTGTGTGTGTGTGTGTGTATATATATATATATATATATATATATATATATATATATATATATATATATATATATAACACTCCACCCCAAACAGCAGAATTCACATTCTTCTCAAATGCACATGGGAGACTCTCCAAGATAAACCATTTGTCAGCCACACAATAAGTCTCAATACATTTTAAAACACTGAAATCTTATAAAACATCTTTTTTATCACAATGGAATAAAACTAGAAATCAATAGCAAAAAGAAAATTGAAAAATATCACAAATTTGTGAAAATTAAATAGCACATTCTTAAACAACCAATGGGTGAAAGACGAAATCCCAGAGGAAACTAGAAAATACCATCAGTCTAAGGAAAACAAAAACACAACACACCAAAACTTATGGATCACAACAAAAGTAGTGCTAAGAGGGAAATTTATAACTGTAAACGCATACATTAAGAAAGAAGAAAGGGGCCAACTGAGTGGCTCAGTCAGTTAAGAGTTGGCTTAAGAGCGCGAGCTCTGGGCAACAGGGCCGTCGGTTCGATTCCCACTTAGGCCAGTGATGTCACACTCAAGCTGAGCTGTCGCTGAGCGGCCAACAGGTGGCAGGATGGCTCAACTGGTATAACAACAAGATTGTCTGTTTGATGATGGGCTATGCCCACCCGCAACTAAGACTGAACTCGGCACCTCGATCTGAGCTGCTGCTCGGATGGCTCAGTGGATAGAGTGTGTGCTGTTAACAACAAGACTGCTTGTTCGACTTCCACATGGAATGATGGCTACACTCAGCTGCAACTAAGATTGAACACAGCACCTTGAGCTTAGAGGCCACGAGCTGCTGATGGGCAGCCGGATGGTGACTGGCGCCTTCCACAACTAAGATTGAAGAACAACAACTTGGCTGGTCCCCTTCCCTAATTCCCCAACACTGTTCCCCATCCCAATTCCCCAATAAAATCTTTTAAAAAAATAAGAAAGATTTCAAATCAATGCACAGCATAATTAGAAAAAAGAAAAGCAACCTAAACCCAAAGCCAGCAGAAAGAAGGAAATAATGAAGAGTAGAGCGGAAATAAATGAAATAGGCTTGTGATTTTTTTTCTTTTGTAGTGTCTTTGTCTGCTTTGGGTAACAGGGTAATGCTGGCTTTGTAGAATGAATTTGTAAGCATTCCATCCTGTTCAATTCTTTTTGGAATAGTTTGAGAAGGATAGGTGTTACTTCTTTAAATGTTTGATAGCATTCACCTGTGAAGTCATCTGATCCTGGACTTTTGTTTGTTAGTTTAGTTTTTTGTGTATTTTTTCTGCTTCAATTTCATTGCTACTAATCAGTCTGTTCAGATTTTCTGTTTCTTCCTCATTCAGTCTTGGAAGTTTGCTTGTTTCTAGAAATTTATCCATTTTTTTAGGTTATCCAATTTGTTGGTATATAATTGTTCATACTATTCTTTAATGACCCTTTGCATTTCTGTGGTGTTGTTTGTAACCTCTTTAATTTTTTATTTTATTTGGGGACTCTTTCTTTTTCTTTTTAAAAGATTTTTATTAAAATATAGCTAACATACAATATTATATTCATTTCAGGTGTACACCATAGTTATTAAACATTTAGATACCAAAGATCTCTTTTTTTTTCTTGATTAGTCTGGCTAAAGGTACAAACATTTTCAACAAAATGTTAGCAAACTGAATTCAATAATACAATAAAAGGATTATATACCATCATCAAGTGCTCTTTATCCCAGGGATGAAAGGATGGTTTGATATCCACAAGTCAATGTGATACACATCAATAAAACCAAGGATAAAAATCATATGATCATCTCAGGAGACGCAGAAAAAAATCCATCCATGTGGGATAAAAACTCTCAACAAATTGGGTATAGAGGGATTTTACCTTAATATAATAAAGGCTATATATGACAAGCCCACAGCTAACATAAGACAAGGATGCCCATCCTAGTCACTTCTATTCAGCATAGTACTGTAAATCCTACCCCAAGCAATTAGGCAAGAAAAATAAATAAGAGGCATCTAAATTGGAAAGGGAGAAGTAAAATGAGCTCTGTCCATAGATGACATGATCTTATATGTAGAAAAATCTAAAAATGCCACCGAAATAATTCTAGAACTAGTAAACAAATTCAGTAAAGTTGCAGGGAACAAAATCAACAAACAAAAATAAGTTGCATTTCTATACACTAAAAATGAGCATCCAAAAAGGGAAATAAGAGAAGAATCTTGTTTATAATAGCATTGCAAAGAATAAAATACTTGGGAATAAACTTAACCAAGGAGATAAAAGACCTATACACTGAAAACTATGAAATATTTCTGAAAGAAGTTTAAAAAGACACAGAGAAATAATAAAGCATATTGTGTTCATGGATTTGAAGAGTTAATATTGTTAAAATGATCACGCTACCCAAAGTTATCTACAGAATCAGTGCAATCTTTATCAAAAGCCCAACCTCATTTTTACAGAAATAGTAAAAGAAGTGCTAAAACTCATATGGAACCACAAAGGACCTAGTTAGTCAAAACAATCTTGAGAAGAACAAGCTGGAGGCTTCATACTCCTAATTTCAAAACATATTACAAAGCTATAGTAAGCAAAAGTATGGTACTGGTATAAAGACAGACATATAGGAAAATGGAACAGAATAGAAAGCCCAGAAATAAACCCATGGCTATAGTTACCTAATCTTTAAGAAGGTGCCAAGAACATTCAATGGGAGAAAGATAACCTCTTCAACAAATGGTGGGAAAACTGAATATCCACAGGCAAAAGGCTGAAGTTGGACCTTAACCTTAAACCACACACAAACATCGTATAGATGTAGGTGTGAACAAAACCATCTCATCTTTGTGTCCTTTCATGCTGTGACTTTTGACTAACCTCACTGTCCTTAGTAAGGATATCAAAGTTTTCTAATTGATGATTATCTGTGTTCCTTAAAATGTAGCCATAAATATATTTGTTAGTAACAGCTGAATGGCATGACAACTGAGATAAATATCAAACTAGTAGTAGTATCAATTATAAACAATCAGCTATCACAAGATCACCAGGAGGTATGACCCCTGGTGCTACCTCATTCTTTCTCCCTTTGTCTTGTCAATCATTAGTACCTTAGTTATACCATTTAAAAAGTATTGTAACAAGGATCTGGTAGTGGAGAATAATTTGAGCAGAACTGCTGGGCTGTCTGTCCACTCTGAGCCAATTTTCCCATTAGTAAATTACCTTTTAATAAGTTTTTTTCATATTCTATGAAATTGCCTGTTTCATGTTTCAGTCTGAAGGTACCTTTTTGTTACAGCAGCTATTACAGCTTTGTCCGACAAACATCAGTTCAAAATGGATTAAAGACTTAAATACAATATCTAGAATTGTAAAACTCCTAGAAGAAAACATAAAAGAAAAGCTTAATGACATTGGTCTTGGCAATGATTTCTTGGATATGACACCAATATCACAGGCAACAAAAGCCAAAATAGACAAGTGGGATGAGATTAAACTAAAAAGTTTCTGCTCTGCAAAGGAAGCAAGCAACAGAGTGAGAAGTCAACTTACAGGATGGGAGAAAATATTTGCAAACCATCTATCTGATAAGGGGTTAATATCCAAAATATAAGGAACTCCTACAATTTAACAGCAAAAAAATCCACAAATAACCCAATTTAAAAATGGGTGAGAGACTTGAAGATATTTCCCCAAAGAGGACATACAGATGGCCAACAGGTATATGACAAGATGTTCAACATCACTAATCATTAGGGAAATGCAAGTCAAACCCACAATGAGACATCACCTCATATTTATTAGGATGGCCATTATCAAACAAAATATAACAAAAGAAACAAACAAACAAAACAACAGAAAAATCAAGTGCTGGCAAAGATGTGGGGAAATTAGAACTCTTGTGTATGTTGGTGTTGTCTCTATGGAAAACTGTATGGAGATTGCTAAAAACATTAGACTGAAAACTACATATGATCCAGCAATCCTATTTCTGGGTATTTATCCAAAAAATTGAAATTAGGATCTCAAAAAGATATCTGCACTCCTTTGTTCATTGTTCACTGTAGCCAAAAGGCAGAAAACACCTAAATGTCCATCAAAATACGAATGGATAAATAAAATGTGGCATATACCTACAACGGAATATTATTCAACCTTAAAAAAGAAGAAAATCCTATCATATGCTACAACATGGTGAACCTGGAGGACATTATACTAAGTGAAATAAGCCAGTCACAGAAGGACAAATACTATGTAATTCCATTTATATAAGGCATCTAAAGTAGTCAGACTTATTGAAGCAGGAAGTAGAACGGTGGTTGCCAAGGGCTGGGGGAGGGGAAAATGGGGAGTTGCTGCTCAATGAGTGCAAAGTCTCAGTCATAAAAGATGAAAAAATTCTAAAGATCTGCTGTCCACAACTGTGCTTATAGTTAACAATTCTGTAAAGTACCCTTAAAAATTTAAGAGGGTAGATCATATTATGTGTTTTTATGTCATAATAAAAATAAAAGGATATGTGCTGTTAACTCTTTACAAAAAAAAAATCAGTTTTCTCTCCATCCTTCATCAACCTCAGCTCAGAAGCTCTAGGCAGGCCTGGCTTGGTCTCTGAACATCGTTCTCTCAGGTGTCTGAAGTTCTTTTCCTTAGCATTATTTTTTAACAAAACATGTATTGTATACTTTACACTGACCACGCACAAATAAGTCAAAGAGAGATACAAGAAACCCATAGTGCCCATGATTTCTAAGCACATAGGCCCAATTCAGACATTTTATATGTCTTGCAAACCAGGCCACAATGCTCTACCCCTTCTGTAATCCTGGCTTTGGGATGTGACTGCAACACCTGCCATCAGGAGGTGGAATCTGTTTCCTCACCACTTGAAGCTGGGCTAGTCATGCAATTTGTTCTGGACAATAGAATGCAGTGGGCATGATGTGTTCATTCTGCTCTCCCTTCTAGGACCCTGCCACCAGCACATGAACAAGCCAGAGCAATCCCACTAAAGGGGCTAACCTAGACCATCCAGCCCCCAGCTGGCTTGGTAGCTGATTTCAGACACTCAAGCAAGCCCAGCTGAAGTACAAGAAACCTCTCCCACATGTGGCAGACATCTCTGATTCTGCCTTCCCAACACGCACTTCCCCTGTTCTGGGAACAACATTGACATTTTCCACAGAAACAACCTTCTCCTCTCTTTCCAGAGATGTGGGTTCAGTGTAATAGGCTCAACCCTTGGCTCCAGAGGTGGGCACATGTCCAAGCTTTGGCCAATCAAAGCATGCCTCGCCCGGCCAGTGACAGGTTCATGGCTCTACCAGAGACAGTAAAATTCAAGTCAAGGACTTCTGTAAAAACTGCTGGGGAAGCATCCCCTTTTCAATGGGAGTGTTGAAAAGTCAAGAAATTAGACCAGAGCTACCGTGCAGCCATCTTATCACTATAAGGAGAAATCCTATCCAAAAATGAAGCAACAGGTGATGACAACATTAATGACATAATTTGAGCCTTTAGAGTACTCAGCTATGCCTAAAGAAAGCCACCATGGACTTTATTTATTTATTTTTGCTAATTTGCTTAAACCAGGTAGAATTAAGTTACTATTGCTTATAAGCAAAGGTGTTCTAATACATTCCATCCACATCTTTCCCTTGATACAAGCAGGACAATTCATTTGAAGTTGAAGAACAAGTAAAATAATCTATGGTGATAGGTCGTCCATGGGCAGGAGAGAACCTCCTGCGGTGAGGAAGGTGTCTATCTTGATTAAGATATAACTTGTGTTATATATGAGATATATATATATATATATATATATGTATATATATATATATATATAAATCTATATATTATATATGATATCACTTTGTGGGTTATACAAGTTAAATAAAGCTTACCAAACTGTTCTCTTAAGATCTGTGCACTTAACTGTACATAGTTATACCTCAATTTTGAAAATATTGCAATAATGATTCCATTAACACCCAACACATGCCTACTGGGGCTATTTGTGAGGTCAGATTCATCTGCTCAGGCCCTACCTGTCTCTTCCCTTTCCCCTCACATACCTTGGCTTCCACTGGGAGTGTTGGGGCTTGTGGCAGTTTTAAAACAGAGCCATATATTAGTTGACCCTCCTCCCATTGAGGGGTGGGTCTCAGTTCCCCACACCTGCCCTTGAATCTGGATGGGTTTGTGATTGCTGAGACCAATCAAGTCAGCAGCAGTGACACAGTGAGACTTTCCAGGTTGAGTGATGAAAGGTGCTACCATACCTGCCTTGTTTGAGGGCACTCTCACTCTCAGCATTGTGAGCTGCTACAGAGAAAAGTCCAAGTCCCCAAGCTGCCACATGTAGGTACCTGGTCAGTGGTGCCAGAAAAGCAGCTGCCAGCCTTCCTGGCCCAGGCACCAGTCATGGCAGTGAGAGTACAGCTAGCAGCAGTACATCCCTACCGAGCTGCCCCAGTTCCCACCAGTCCACTGACCTGCAGTCATTTGAGGGGACCTGCCAGGCCTGCACTCGTGGTCCCTTTATGGATACCTGATCTGCATAATCCATGAGCTAACAAATGGTGGTGGTTATCTGCCATTCAGTTTTGGGGTGATGTGTGACACAGCCTCAGGCACCCGGGATGGGACCCCTCCATTCCTGGCCTTACCTCACAACGTCCACTGATGCGGCCCCTGACTTGAAGAAATCAGTGGAGTCTTCCACCTCCAGGACACTGGGGAGAATCCGCTTCCAGGCACTCTGGAAAATAGGCATGGTGAGAACATAGCTCCCAGGGGAGCTGGGAGCAGGTGTCATTCAGCAGGGTGAGAACAGCCCCTGACATGTGCGCGGACAGCCTGATATCAGTGTACCTTGGTCCACTCCAAGGCACAGGGGCTTTGAGGAGCCTGAGGGCCTTGGAGTGACCACTCTCTGGAGAAAGAGATACTGCCACACCCCAGGCCATTCAGCTACTGTCCTCACACCCACCTCACCTTGACCCCCAGCTTTTCTGGGGTCCCCATGACAGCCTAGGGCTGGAAGAAGGATGGAAGTACCAGAGCTGAAGGCGTGGCTGGGAACTGGGAAGGCAGCGCCCAACTCCTCCCGAGCCTCCCTTATGCCCGGCCTCACCTTAGTGCTGTTGCCTAGGCTTAGATATCCCCAGCATAACACTGATGTGTGGGTGTAGCAGTGTGGAAGAAAGAGCAAAATGAGGGGTAGTTAGGCGGGGAGAAAACAAGGCACACTGATGGGACTCAGAAGGCCTATGTCTTATCCTCACTGAGAGGCTGGCTGGCTGTGTCCCCAGATCTGTGGAGGGCAGCAGTGCCTGCCAGCCGGCCTAGGGGATGATCATGTAAAGGGCAGTGACAGCTGAGTGGGCAACACCTGCCCAGTCTCCCATGAAGGAATGACTTTCCCAGTTCAGCCCAGGATGGAATGACTATTTTCTGGGCAGGCTTCCAGCCAGATCTGTCAGGACAGGAACTGGGAGGGGCCTCAGGCTCTATCTGAGCTCCAGGCCACGGCCAGTCGTTGGAAGGGTGGGGGAGGGGGAGACACAGACCCAATTGGGACCAGCCCCACATGACCCCTAGTCCAACCTCTCCCCTCGTTCATTTTTGGAAAGGTGTCACAGATTTACTCTTCCCATACTCAGTTTGACCATTAACAGCCATACTGAGCCACTCCCTGTCCCCATACGACAGCTGACTGTCCTCCACGCCTCTTCTCAAGGCCCTTGCCAGCTGGCAACACCCTTCCCTGAACCTCCACTTCACATTTAAATTCTGGCCATTCTTGAGGGCCAACTTCTGTGTCGCCTCTTCCCTGAAAACTTCGCTGTCTGATTTGTGGACAGGGGCTACCCTCTTCAGACTCACGTGGGCTGGGGTCACCGGTCACCTGCTGGTGTGTGTGCATGCCACTGTATGGTGCCTGCAAAACACACCAGCCCTTTTTGGATGCATGTGGAACCTCTGAGAGGCAGTACATCCTGAAGCCACACAGTCTCCTTTAGATCCTGGCTTGATCCCTGACAAGCCATGGAGATAGAGGCAACAGTTTTCTCATCTATGCAAGAGGCTGATAACACCTGTGGGAGGATTCCTTGTGTGATACAGGAAGACTGCTTGGAGTACGAAAGTTGCTTAGTAAACATGGTGTTTCTACCTCCTGCAATGCCCTGCTATAAGGCTTGGCAGGTTGCCCATGGCCTGCACCAGCTCACGGTGGGCACTTGATGAGTTCTGCTGAATGGAAAACATGGGCTGACCCCTGCTACAGTTGCCAGGCCAGACCCTCTCCACCAACACTGGGGGGCTGCAACTGCCCCTCACTGGCCTGCATCTCCAGCCATCTCCCTTCCACCCCATTCACCTCCAGACCACACATCCTGTAAGGGCCCAGCCCAGCTGTGACCAACAGGAATAATGATAATAATGCTAATGACCAAGAGGCCATATGCATAGCAGTGGAGGCAAGAACTCTAGCCAGAGCACCTGGGTGCCAGCCCCAGCACTAACTTCATCAGCTGTGACGCCACGGTGGCCCCTGTTCCTCAGCTGGGAAATGAAAGTACCAAAAGCACCTACTTCATGGCGTTGTTACAGTAATTAAATACACTACTATTCCTGGAGTGTTTAGAACTCCGCATGGACACACACTCTACAAAAGAAGTATCTGCTTCTTTTCATGACAGCAGTTAGGCTCACTGCCAACATTTATTGAAGTCCTAATAGGTGCTACTAAATTGACCTTTTTTCATACGCAGTCTCTCCTTCACCATTTACAACACCCATGGAGGCAGGGTTTATTCACAGAAGAAGGACTCAGTTGCAGCAGCTTTTGACTCAGGCCTCGCTCTACAAACACACAACTTCACCCCTCCTTAAATGCCACTTGATTATAAGCTCCAGAAAGTCAGTTTGTCCAGCTGGCAGGCATAGGGGCCAAAGCAATTGCTCCAGTAATATTTTTTGAATGAATAGTTTGTTTTGTGTTGTTTGTTTTTTGTTAACAGACATTCACAATGTTCACCTTTCAACTAAGGAATTCTTGGTGCCCTCTGGAACAGTGTGAGCTCCCCGTGTCCCTCCATCTGAGTCCAGCCATCTGCACTTGTCAACATCCACAGTCACCATTGTGGCCCACTGACTGGCCCTCCTCCTCCCGTCACAGCCCTTCTCCTTGGGCTCCAACTGCATTGCCCTATGTTAGGGAGCCCTCCCCACTTCTTAGGGCCTCACATTTGCTGTTCCTTCTGTCTCAGACTTCCCCCAGATATTTTCTCTCCATTTAGGTCTCTAAGACTGCCCCTCCATCCATACAGGGAAGCCTTCCCTGATTATTCCTTCTAATGTTGCTCCACAGCCTCCAAGGACCTTGTTTCCATCACGTTGTTATTTCACTCATAGCACTTCTCCCTGTGTAAAAGTATTTTGTTCATTTGCTTGGCTGTTCATTGGCTCTCTTCCCCATGAGAAGGGACACTTCATGAAAACAGGGACAGTGCTTATTATCACATTCCTAGTATCTGGCTTAGCACCCAGCATTGGTAGGAGCTCAATGCATATTTCTTAGATAAGTAATTGAATACACAATTGAATGAATGAATAGCTGACATCCATTCAATAAAGCTAAGTGCCATCAATATCATACCTTCCAAGGGAGAGCGTGATGGGTAAGGGGAGGAAGGAGGCGATGAACAGTTTTGGGAAGTGACCACCTACTGAACTCAGCTGGAAGAGACTGCGTCCCAGACAGGGAAGTGCTGCCCAGCATCACGAGGGGAGAATTGGGTTGGAGTCTGGGTCTGTCTGACTATGACATCTGTGCTGGTCACATCACAGGGTGTCCCTCTCAGAAAGCCTTTCTGGAAGGTTTCAGTGTACATGTTCTATCACAAGACCATGGGCGTGGCACCTGACTCTTTCAGCTATTCCAGGGGCTTCTGTTTCATTTGTCCACTGTTGATAATGAGTCTCTAGAAGAGTCAGACCCAGCTGGCCAAATCTCAGGGTCCCAATGGTAGAGGAAGAAGGGGCGAGAAGACATAGAAAGCCCCAAGACAAGATAGAATCAACACTGCCTGGGGCCAACACATACATCCACAGAGAGTGTGCACAGTCTGACTTCAGGAAGTTTGACTCACAAAACACATGTGCACTGAGTGACCTGCTCAACCGGATAGTACCCTGAAGTAGTCTCTTACCCGCACAGCCTCCATGGTGACCAGCTCTGCCTCTGTCAGCTCGAGGGCACTGCTGTCTTCTCCCCTGAAGAAGTGCGAGGCCGGGATCATCTTGCCATCCTCCAGCTGGATGCTCTTCACCAGCAGCTGCACAGGGGAGATTGCACAGTGCCTGTGGTTGCCCTTAAGGCAGGGCAGACCAATTCCACAGAGGGCGCTATGCTAGTCTCCCACCCTTGTCATAAGAAAGGCACAGGGAGTCTCAGATGAATGATGAGGAAAAGAGTTCAGAGTGGGGAGGCTGCTGTTTTAGGGGTACAGAGGAGAACTCTCATGCTCACTTTTCCCTATCACCCACCACACCATGCTCTCGCTTTCTTTGTAAGTGTAATGACTTCACTATAGCTATAAAACTGATGCCCATTCAGTAGACAAAATAATTCAAGCACTACTTTGAACGCCAATTGAGAAAACAACTTATCACACAATAGCCAGCTCCTGAAACCTTGTGGGAACATCTGGTGAAGGTCATAGATGCCCCCTGGGACCAACCCAGAGGTTGGAAGAGGAGCAGATGTACTCATGGGTAGGGGAGCACATCTCTGTTTGATAAGACATCTATAAGAATGGTCTTGCCTGACCCCGACCCTGCTGCCTTTTGAAGATGGTCTGGAGCTTTCTGTGAGCTAAAGCTCAGCCAGACTCAGCTGGAAGTTCCTGAGAAATGCTTCAACCAATGGTATCCATCAAGACTGCCTCCTTTGCTTTGCTGTTCCTGTGGATATCACAGAGGATGCAGTCTGTGCCCCACTCCTGCTGCAAGGATGCCCAGCTGCTGCAAGGGGGGTGCTGTTAGTGGCTTGCTGCTGTACCCTTCCTCCTTGCTGTTGTTGGATAGGCATGGTTGTGCATAGAGAGGCCCAGGGACTATGCCTCATTGTCCCTCACCCAACTCCGGGGGAGTGGAAACAGAGGACTGAGTGATATAAAGATGCTGGGACATAATCGGCAGATGCGAGTCACACTCCAGAGCCTGCCCTGGGATCAAATGGAGGCTAGACTGCTCTAGAACCCTTATCTTTGCTTAGCATTTGTCGCTCTGTCCTGGCCTGCTTCCCGAGTGGTACATGATTTTCCGGAGCACTCCCTCCATAAATCAAGTGCACAAGATCTTCCATCTCAGGACCTGCTTCTAGGGAACCTGACCAAGACAGATCTGGTCTTCCAACTGCATTTATCAATCTTGAATACCTAAAACACCCAACAACTGTAAATCACAGATATCGATGGCAGCGTCCAGCCTTCCAAGTGCAGAGCACGGAAAGGTGGGCACCCAGAGTGAGCTTACACCAGTCCCAAGCATAGTCATGCCACACTCCACCTGGCCTGTATACACCAAGGCAGCCAATAGTCCAACATCCATGGGGTTTGTTGAAATTCCCTAAGCTTGGAGTTCCCTGCCTGTCCTCCTTCCCTGACCCCAGTATACAAAGCCCAGACCTGCCCAACACTGTACAGGGTGAGCATTAATAATAGAGTACTGTGGCAACTGGTGGGCCTCAGAGCCAGAATTTTAGGGTTTGAATCCCAGCTCTGCCACGAATTAGCTTGGGTGACCTTGCATAGGTTATTTAAATCTCTGTGCTTCAGTTTTCTCTTCTGTAAAGTGGTATAATATGAATACATGTCTCATAGGGTTGTTAAGAAAATTAAATGTAATACCTATAAATTATTTTAAAACTGCCTGGCACACAGAAAGTGCTCCATAAATATTAGGTGTTGCTCTGAGTTGCAGAGTCTGCTAATATGAATCTGAGCATACTATGTGCCCAGCATGGCTCCAAGGGTTCATAAAACAGAAAGAAACAGGGGCACAGAATTTCAGTGACCACTCCCAGTGGTGTTTGGACACTCTGCAGGATTAATATCAGGGCTCCCTGGGAGGGCTTCTCCATGATTCTAACACCCTCACAGGACATCCAGCTCTGGCTGAGGCGCCTGGTCAGGAAGAACAAGAGGATTTGTTCTTCCTGGAACACGGAAGTGGACAAACCCAATAGTTGGGGGCAAGCATGGACTCCTGGAACTTGCTGTCTTATTTTCTTCTGTTTTCTCCAGAGCAGCCTGCGGTCTAACTGCAGGGCAGGAAGACTTGGACAAGCGTGTGTGTGGCCTTGAGCCTACTGTATGGACATGTGACCTACAGCAGCATCATTACCATTCTGTCATCATTCCCGAAGAGGACCAGTCCCCTGTCAGTGACCACCCCTGGCCGATGGGCTCCTGGGATGGGCAAAGCTTCTCCCTCAGGCACCAGGCCTGCAGTGTTCAGCGTTGAGTTGAAAAATGTCAGCTTCTGTTTGGAAAGAGGACCAGAAAACAAGAAGGTGTGGATGAGAAGAGGCCCCCACTGTAGGTAGCCCAGACAGGGCTGAGCAGGGTTAGGGAGATGAAGTAGGGGCCAAGAGCAGTGCAACGTGAGAGCCACAGCCCTAGGACTCTGCCTCTAGGGGTACAAACAAAGTCTGGAGGAGCCTTGGAGACCTTGGAAGCCCTCAAGCCCTGTGTTCCTCTAAGACGCTTTGCATTGGCTCATGGTCTCAGACCTCGGGTGAACAGACATTGGAAGCAAACCTGCTCAAGGCACCACGAGGTGAAGACACCTGCCTGCCCTGGGGATGCCACTAAGCACTGGTCACTATGCAAATGGTCTTGTGGTAGCAAGGGCAGCAAAAGGACCCCCCAACACAGTCTGGCAGTTGGCCAATGGTCAGGGGTTTGGACAGTCGAGGACTGCGTGGAGGACAGGACTGCCCTCCACGGGGTATTGCCAGCCGCTGACGCCTTGAGAGAAACTGTGAGCCCCAGGGCTCTCTGTCTTCAGCATCTGGTTTGCCCACTGCCCCTGGCATGAACATGCTGCTCCTCCCCCTGGGGGACAAGTCAAAGTCAGACCTGGGCCTCCAGGAGCCCAGGGGTGAGAGTCAAAATATTTTAAAGTCAATACAGCTCAACTGCAGAGTTGCTGCAAGGCCTGGAGGCCTTGAGCTGTGCTGTCCCTTTACACTTTAGCCACTGGAATGGATAGGTCTCATGCTCCTGGGGGAGAGACTAAAGTGACTGGGGTTGGGGGTCAGGTCAGTGGCTATTTGCCAACCAGGTCAAACGTATTTTGACAGTTTCGCAGTCAGTGGGGCACACCAGTGCATCCAGCCCAATCCCAGCCATGCATGAACACACCTGCCCACAAGCTTCTGTCCAGGCACCTGGCGTCTTGTCATTCCCACGGATCCAGTTATGAATGGCCTCTGCTGGCTGCTCCCAGTTGATCTGTGAGGTATGACATGTCTTCTCAGCTGGTGTCTCTCCACTCCCTCACCATCTGGGTAACACCCCTGCCCTGATGACCCCTGACAGTGGGTAAAGCCTAGCGGAAGGACCCTGGGAAGTCCGGCTTCTTCTCAGACACTAGTCTGAGTCCCTGTGCTGGGTGGGGTCTCTGTCTGGTACCCATGCTCTGGGTGCTCTCTAACTCTCGGTCTTTGATGAGTTGGGTAAATGGAAATTGATGATTTGGGGAAGATAATATTCTTTTGTTAAGATGGCCAAGGCCTTACACAGAGTCCCCAGCAAAAAGTGCAAGCCCATCCCATTGTGCCATATGAACAGTTTCTCCTGTCCTATAGGACTCACACAGATGTCTACACAGCATGCAATAAGCCCTGAGCAGAGATATAGCCTGTAGGCCCCCAAGTCTCCCCAGCTTGCGACAGCTTTGAGGAACTGAATTATCTCTCGTTCCTCATCTTAGAGGCTTCTGGCATGATCATTGATACTTTACACACACACACACACACACACACACACACACGACTACTTCTTTTCCCTGGGGGCCCTAGCTGCCCATTCTTTCTAAAGAGGAACAGGGAAGAACCCAAAACAGACCCTGTCCCCTGCCTGTCCAGGTGCCACATGCTTTCCCCAATCCACGGCTTTGCTCACACTTCCCCTGCCTGGACAGCCCTCTCTTCTGGCTTTAAACAATTACAACTTGACTGTGCAGCCCAACCCTGGCTTCTCCAGGATACCCTCTGCACCTCAGCCTATGCATAGGCAGGCTTCAGGGTGGGCAGAGCCCTGGCACTCACCTTAGCTGTTTCCTTCTTCTGAATGCCCTCGTAGGTGGCTCCTTCCTCAGACTGAGGGATTCTGGGGGCTTTGCCCTCGGCAATCAGCCTCACAGCTTGCACCTGGGGAAACCCAGTCACTGGTATCCCCAGCATTAGGACCCTCCTCTTACTCCCGTCCCCTGAGTTCACACTGAGTCTGGACCCTGTCCCACACTGACCATAGATGCCTGGCACACCCAAGAAATATTTTCTATATGAAGAGATGGTGCTAGCCCAAATCCAATTCCAATCTGTACAATGGGCACAGAACCCTGCCCTCTCTACTACACAAAGTTTTACAAGATTATATAGATCTTAGAAGATTACACACAATATAAAGCCCTGTATAAGTGTAACACACACAAATTTCATGTTTTTATCTAAAACCTTCCCTGATGGGTAAGGAGAATGGATCATGAGCCTCGTGATAGGTTTGGAGGTCTGAGATTAATCAGAAGTAGTTTCTCTGTTAAATGAAAAAGGAAGATTGTGGGAGAAGGAATCAGGGCAGGGGGAAGGGGAGCCAAGAAGCCTGGGCTCATGGTGAGGGAGGTCCTGGGGGGAGAGCTCCCAGAAACACTGAGACTGAGAAGTGATAGGGGTGTCAGAAACATCTAAAGCAAGACTGCCCAGTTGAATGTTTTGTTGTGGTGGAGATTTTCTATGTCTACACTGTCCAATACAGTGGCCATCAGCCATGCATAACTCTTAGGGATTTGTCATGTAGCTACTGAGACTGAGGAACTCAATTTTTAATTAGAATTTTCATTTTAATTAATTTAATAGCTGCATGTGACTAGTGGCTGCCCTATTGGACAGCCCAGCCTTAAAGGATATTTTTAGTTGTTTTCTGTGTGATGTGCAACGTAACCCTTTTCTGTCTCTCATATCAAATCTCTAGCAAGTCTACTTTGCATGGGAGAGAATACAAAGAGTCATCTAGTTTAACATATCTAAAAAATAAAAGGTGGTGGTAGGCCAGGCTGGTTGAGGGCAAGGGGACAACTGACATCTGGTCAATAATGAGCACTTTTATGTCATTGTTATGCTTATTGCTACTTACAAACAGTAAATGCTCTCCTCTCCTCCTGGAGACTTCCTCCTGTCTGACTCCTGCCTGCTGCTGGAATCTGTGACAATCAGGAATGTGCCTGCCTTTGGCCATTACTGGCTGGTCTCCTCCCGCTGAACCATCAGCAGCAACCCCACACACCAACCCCTTTGGGGTCAGGTCCCACGGGGCCTGCCTCCTCTGCCAAGCACAAGTGTCTCTATCAGTAATTCTTGTGTCTTCCTCTAGTAATAGAAGCCTCTCTCCTGCAGAGAACTCAGTCTGCAAGACTACAACTAGACCAAGCTTTCTTCCCCAACTGGTCGCAGCAGGAAGCATGTGACTGAGGCTAGCCAGTTGGAGTACTCCATCATCCTGGCCAGCGATGGATTAAGAGCGATCACATGATCGTAAAATTGGCCAATCACAGTCTTCTCTGATTTTTCATTCATGAACTCTAGGAAAAAGAGGCTTTCTCTTCCCCTCCAATCCACAGGTGTAAGCCTTGAGCTACCAGTGACTATCTTTTTTCCCATTTGATGTCAGGCAGCCTGAGAATGAAGCTAACCAAACAGAAAAATAGAATCAGGGTGAAGAAAGAAAGGAAAAGAGAATCCTAGTGATATGGCTTAAGTCTCTGGATTCAGCCACGCTTGACACCATCCCCGCCTCGACTTCTCTGTTTAATGAGTCAAAAATGACCCCTTTTTGGCTAAAGCTTTTTGAGTTGGGTTCTGTCAGTTGTAAGCAAGAGTCCTACCTAATACAATGCATTATATGTTTTCATCTTACCTCTTTGAACCCCTGAAATGGGAGCTCTCTCCCTCCAGAATCCTGAAATTAGGGGAACAGGTTCCAGCTACCTCTGGGCAGCAAGCTGGAACTAGAGAAGGTGTCTGGGAAGGAGAGGCCCTGCAGGCACCTGTGGCATGGTCAGCTCCCAGCCCTTACCATCCCTTTGATGCCTTCGGGGAAGAGGAAGCGGTTGTACAAAGTGTTCACAGTATCATCTGGGAGGATCTCACACTCCTTCTGGAGCAGAAGGTCCCCGGTGTCCAGGCCATCGTCTGCCCAGAAGATGGTAAACCCCCCTTTTTTATCTCCATGAATGAGGGTCCTAGAGAACAGAAAAGTGAAACTCTGAGTCTAGCAGGAAGGACCACAGAGAAGTATGCTCTGGGGGCAGCCTTTAGGGTGCCTGCCATCCTTCAGCACACCCCTTTATCGCCCTTGCCCCCTGGGAGGATTGATTCCTACTCTGGCAAGAGAAGGAAAATGGTATTTATTGACACCAACCATGTGTCAGGCATTGTGGTAAACACCCTATAGAACTCATGTAACTTAATCTTCCCAACTGGTGTAACAGGCATTGCATGCCACTTTTACAGATATGGAAACTGAAGCCCAGAGAAGTGAAGAGACGTGGCTGGAGATCTAGGAGTCTGAATTCCAACCAGACCAGTCTGACTGCAAGCCCTCTTTTCCCAGTTCAGATGTCTCCCTGCCCTACTACTCATCTAAACAGCCCCACCCACCGGACGATCTCCTAGTTTGTCTTCTTAGTACTTCTCATCATCTATCTTTACCTCTTTCCAAGTGGGGTGCTACTGAGAGTATGGCAGTGGGTGGAGGTTAGACCAGGCCTCTGGGCACATCGCCTGGGCTGGTAGCCCCAGTGGTCTCTTGGGTGAAGCTTGGACAAGCCTCTTGACCCACTCTGTCCTCAAGACCCCCCCACACACACACACACACAAGATGGGAACACTGCTCATTTTGCAGTTTACTGTGGGAAAGCAGAATGCTTAGCAATGCCTATCCACAGTTCTCTTGAGCGTTCTTGCTTACTGATAACAGTTAACCAGTCTGGTGTAAGGATGCCATCTGGCAGCACATGACAGGCACTTGCTTGATGCTTGCTCTGTAGCCCCAGAGAACAGCTCCGGGCTAAGGGAGGATGGTGATGCAGGCAGATGGGGGTGGTTTTGCCATCTTACCAGTTGATGGCTGAGGCCCCTCGGTGCCGGGGGAGCAGACTCGGGTGGTAGATAATAGAGCCATGGTGGGGGGCATTGATGACCTCCATGGGAATGAACTGGCTGCAGAAGGGCAGGACGTTGAGCTCGGCACCCAAAGCCTGGTATTTTGCCACAACCTCGGGTAGAGCCTGTCCTCTCGCCCTCCAGCGGGGGAACTTGAACACTGGCACTCCATCCTTCTCGGCCTCCGAACCTGTGGGACAGCAAGTGAGAAACTGGACCCTCCTTGCCCCCACCCACATGTGGCCACCTTTGCCTTCCTAGCAAAGGGACTCTTGCACTTTCTCTCCAGGCCTGTCCCTTTCACCCTTCCCCACTGCTTAGCTAGGCTCCATTGGGCAGCACAAAGGGGACAGCACTAACCAAGGGTGAGGCTTCAGGGAATGTTCGGTCTGGACTGACTTCTACTGACCGCCAAGATGTCTGAGCGCCTCCCTCTCCCACTTCTGCCTGACCCGCTACAGCTGACGTCTTGCCGTCATTCTGCTCCCATAGCCTCCCTATGCCCGTCACCAAGTTACTGTTTCTATACCCTTTTCCTCTCTGGGGTGGGGTCTGAAACTCTACAAACTGCAGAAGCTCTGCAAATAAGGGGTGCTAGAGGGACACTGACAGGCTTGGGGGAGAGGGGAAAGAAGGGGGGCAAAAAGCTTGCTTCTTTCTGTGAGCTCCTGCCCTGTGAGCATCACTCCAGTCTCATGTCTTCACCCCAGAGCAGCAGCTGAGTCAGTTTGTAGTTTTACCACTATCCGCAGAACTAGCCTCGGTGCACACGATCCCTTCGTGCTGGTCTCTGCCCTTCAAGGTTCAGGTCCCAGCCTTTACACCCCTCCTCCTGCCTTGTTACCAGTACCCACGGCCAGCACGCCCACCTCACAGGTATGAATTACTGCCCCTCAAACTTCAAAGTTTTAGAAATTACAGCTTCTTCTCAAGCCTTAGAGGTGGTAGCTGCCTCCTGTAGTCATTACCCTGGTACATTTGAGTTCTCTGTTTGTTTTTTTTAAAGATTTTTATTGGGGAATTGGGGGAATGGGAACAGCGCTGGGGAATTGGGAAAAGGGGAACAGACAAGTTGCTGTCGTTTTGTTCTTCAGTCTAGTTGTGGAGGACATCGCTTCACTGGCCCAAGTTGGCACCATCATTGTGCTCTTCCCAGGCGAGGCAGATCAGTCGCTGGCTTCTGGACAGCCACTCACGCTGGCTGCTGGCTGCACACGGTAGCCCATGGCAACCCACTGCCACAGGGGCTGCAGCCTACACCGTTGCCCATGATTCACGGCAGCCCAGCTCCAGGTTGAGCTGTTGTTCAGCATCTTAGCTGTGAGGGCAGTGTCGCTGGCCCTCATATGTGGGATCCAAACCAGGGCCCTCTGGCATCCCAAGCCAGCTCTTAACCATCGCACCACTCGGCCGGCCCCATTGAGTTCTCTTTTGTCTGTCTTTCTTTAGCACCTGTTGGACACTTCCTTGTACTCTGTCCTCTGTTAGCACACCTGATGTCTGGACCCTGCCTGGACTTAACCCACCTTCCAGCCCCCTCTGCCTTTGTGCCTTGGCATCCAGGGGTGTTGAGGGAGGGTAGGGTCAGTGTAAACAGACTGGACTGTGCTTGTAAAAGCTGTTCCCACTGTGACCAATGGAATACTTCTGTAGGACATCTGAGGTAAAGTCAAGTAACAGTCACAGCAGGCTCAGTTGGGGTCCAAGCTCAGAGGCTGGTGTCAGTGGTGACTTGGTGACTGGGAGCTGGGCTCAGGCTATGTCATGGGTCACACTGGGTCAGATCTAGGATAGGTGCTAGAGCTGAATCCAGGGTCTAAGGGAGGCTCACTCTTCCCTGTGAACCAAGACCTTACCTGGCCAGACCCACAAGGCCCCCTTCTTAAGCCTGGCCCCATATTCTGTGTCCATCAGACCTGAGAAGAACCTGTGAAGGGACCGGCAATGTCCCGGGAGGGTCTGTGCATCTGAGATAAGGGCCCCTGCATCCTGCCATGCTGCTGAGGTCCCCAGCTCAGCCAGTGATTCTCAAAATGGGCTCCTCCTAGATCAGCGGTTCTCAACCTGTGGGTTGCGACCCTTTTGGGGGTCGAACGACCCCTTCACAGGGGTTACCTAAGACCATCGGAAAACAAAAAGATATTTACATTACGATTCATAACAGTAGCAAAATTACAGTTATAGAGTAACAACGAAAAGAATTTTATGGTTGGGGGTCACCACAACATGAGGAACTGTATTAAGGGGTCGCGGCATTAGGAAGGTTGAGAACCGCTGTTAGAGCCAGGGGCATCAGCATCACCTGGGAATTTGTTAGAAATGCAAATTCTCAGACCTCACTCCATTCCTCTGAACAGAAACTCCCAGAACAGGGGCTCAGCACTCTGTGTACAAGGCCCTCCCAGTGGTGGGGACGCAGTGACTCCTGATGGCATTTTTTCCAGGGCTTGGGTGTAAGGGTCAGAGAACCCTGGAGTGATCAAATAACAGGGCCTGGGAGCAAGCCAAGCTTTTCCGTGGCCCTTCTCCAGCATGTAAACCCCACCCCACGATCAGGTGGAAAGGAGGTTTCCACTTGGTTCCAAAAAAGCTGGGCAGCTGCTTGGCACCTGAGCAGGATTCAGAGTAGACCGTATTCGGCTGCATCTGGCCAGGGACACCCATGGCCTCACCACAAGATCATTCAGGCTTCTGCTCCATTCACTGCAACCCACCTTCCTATACACCCCCCTTTCCTTGCTCTTAGGCCGCCCACTCACCCAGGGGGTCCGCCTTCCCATTCTTGTCTGGGACAGTGAACACGCCCACGACCTCATGGCCTTCTTCCCTCAGGCGGCAGTAAACTTCCTGGCCGAACAGGCTCTGCCCAATCACTGCAATCTTCATGGCAGCAAGGGTGGGTCAGGAAGACCTGGGGAAGGAACCAGGTTGCAACATTGGACAGGGCTCTCTGGATCAAGTAGTGCAGCTGCATAGCACCTAACCTGCCTGCCCCCACCTTTAGGGTCCCTTCTGGGCTCCCTAGTGGCAGCCACTGCATGGAGGCTGCCTTGAAAAGACCAAAGGAAAAGTTTCTGCAAGAGGTGACTTTAGGTGCCACAGTGGACCAGTGACACCGAGATTGAAGAATTAGAAATGCCTCCTTGAAACACTCCGAATTCACATGGAACACAGGGTGTCAAGTTCTCTGAGGTGTATTTGAACATATTTTTATAACTAACCAGTCTGTGACCTCGGCCAAATCACATCAAGTCTCAGTTTCCTCATTCGTTAATAAGAAAGATGTCATGTGCCTCAAATGACTTTCAGCCTACAAGTCAGGCTTATTCCCCTGTCTACCTCAGCCTCATAGAATAGGATACCTGGTGGGCAGGCGCTGAGGACTGCAGGTGGAGGAGGGATGTGGGAGGGGGTACCACTGGGCTTGTTAAGAAGGAAGATATATGGAATGACACATAGCTAGATCATGCAAATGTCTCCAATGTTTGGGCATTCATTCACCATGCTCATATCTGTAAAGCCTGTTATTCATCTGATGCATTTCTTTAAATTATCCATTTACAAAAATATACATTTTTTGAAAATTTTATTGAAGTGATATGCCTCATACATACAGAAAAGTGCACAAATCATAGGTATATAGCTCAATGAATTTTCACAAACTGAACACACCCTTATAATCATCACTCAGATAAAGAATTATTTCAGAAGCCCCCTTCGAGTCTCTTCCAGTCACTACATCCCAGTAAGAGTAACTGGACTTTTAACAGCATTGAACAGCTTTGCCTGTTTTTAAAATGAATATATATGTTATATATATTATATATAATGGAATATAATATAATATAATATATATAATGGAAAATAATGTAATATATATATTTCATTTATATAAATGGAGTTATACAATTTAATGTTTTGTGGATTTTTTCCCCTGAACGTTATCCATATTATATTATGATCATTCTCATTGCTATTATACATAGTATTTCATTGTGTGAAGTAAGTAAATACATTTATTTATCTACTCTACTGTTGATTGTCATTTTCAGTTTCAGGTTATTTATTACCAATAGGGATGCTATAAAGATTCTGGCACATGATTCTTACTGTATACAGGTACACATTTCTGTGAGGTGTGTGCCTAGGAGTGCAATTCTTGAGTCACAAGTACAAAAATGTTTGGCCTTAGCAAATTCTGCCAGTTTTCCAAAGTGGTTGTACCAATTTCCACTTCCATGTGCTCTGCATTGTATCCTTGTGACTTTTCATTTCAGCCTTTTGCTAACATGAAATATAGCTGTAGCATTGCAGTTTTAATTTGCAATTCCCTGATAACCAATTAAGTTGAGCACTTTTTTCTATGTATATTAGCCATTAATATATCTTTTCATGGGTATTGACTCTGAGTTTTATCTATTATTTCCATTGGGTGGTCTTTTCCTTATGATATGCAGGAAGTTTTTGTCTTTGTTTTGTTAAATAATCTAGACTATGAGTCCTTTGTCAGATATGTATAAACATATGAGGAGTGATAAAAAACTATGGTGAATGTTTAAATTTAAAAAAAAATTATTACAATAAAAGACACCTTGCCATTAATATCCTCAAAATACTCCCTCTCACTTCAAACAATCTTATCCCATCATTCTTGCCACTTTCTGAAGCAGTTCGGAAGTCCTCTTTCATGAGTGTCTTTACTTGTGCTGTTGTGGCTGCCTCGATGTCCTGAATCAATTCAAAACATTTACCTTTCATGATCATTTGGAATT
>NW_017732840.1:83795-85349 GCF_001890085.2 Hipposideros armiger
AGTCGTCTTATACGCCGGCAAATACGGTAATCTTTACAACTTTATTGATTATTTTCCCCATACTGTATTTCACATCCCTGTATTTTGTGACTACCAGTTTGTATTTTCTAATCCCTTCACCTTCTCCCTCATCCCCCAAACCCCCCTCCCATCTAGCAACCATTAATTTTTCTCTATATTTCTGAGTCTATTTCTGTTTTGTTTGCTCATTTATTCTGTTCTTTAGATTCCACATATACATAGAGAACATTATGCTAAGTGAAATAAGTCAGACTGAGAAAGACAAATACCACATGATCTCACCGTAACGATTTCATTTGACAGAAATTGCCATTAGAAGTGATGTGTGACATGGAGCCTTTGGTGATTGCTGCTGACAAATGCCTTCCAACAGAAAGGCAGAGATCTCCAATATGGGAAGTGGCATGTCGAACCTTAGCAACAGTGTGTGACAAGTTTCAACTTGTTCAATGCAGTCATTTGGGTGTGAGCTATGGTTGAGAGACGGTGTGTTTTAAAGTGTGCCATAAATAATGGATTATGAACAACACATTAACATGAAATGGGAAAATGGCTTCATCCTCCATCATGACAACACTCCATGTCACACATCACTTCTGGTACAGCAATTTCTGTCAAATAAAAACATTACAGTGTGTCCTCATCCATATTATTCACCAGATATGGCACTGTGTGACTTCTGACTCTTCCCCAAAGTCAAAATGACCATGAAAGGTAAACGTTTTGACTCGATTCAGGACATCAAGGGAGCAACCACAGCGCAAGTAAAGACACTCATGAAAGAAGACTTCCAGAACTGCTTCAGAAAGTGGCAATAATGATAAGTGTGTTTGAAGTGAGGTGGAGTATTTTCAGGGGGGGTAATGGCAATGTGTCTTTTACTGTAATATTTTTTTATATATTTTTTTTGTGAAATAAACATTTAAAAAAATTAGTTTCAGCTGTACAACACAGTGCAATAGTTATACTTTTTACCCCTCAAAGTGAAAACCCCCATGCCCCTATCTGCTGCCCCACTTCCCCCCCATATCATACATATCTATTACAATTCCCTTGACTTCTCCCTAACAAGACATGTGCATCTGACATCCTACAAAATATTTACAACATTATTAATTATATTCCTCAAACTGTCTTTCATATCCCTGTGGCAGTACTGTGGTTACCTATTTATGCTGTCTAATTCCTTCCTTTCTCCCTCATCCCCACCCCCTTCCCAACTAGCAACCAACAGTTGTTCCTCTATATCTCTGAGACCATTTCTGTTTACTTTGCTCATTCTTTCAGTATTTTAGATTCCACGTGTAAGTGAAATCATATGGTATTTGTCTTTCTCTGACTGACTTATTTCACTTAAAGTAATAGTCTCTAGGTCCATCCATATCATTGCAACTGGTACGGTTTCATTCTACTTTATAGTGAAGTAATACTCCATTGTATAAAGGTACCACAGTTTCTTAATCCAGTCATCTACCGATGGGCATTTCGGTTTTTTCCAAGTCTTGGCTATTGTAAATAGCGCTGTAATGAACA
>NW_017732840.1:86663-87595 GCF_001890085.2 Hipposideros armiger
AAATATTGTTTGTATGACAAGGAAACAAAGGTTATCCAATGAAGTAAAGATAGTTTTTTCAACACATAATATTGGAACAGCTGAACATCTACATGCAAAAACATAAATGAATCTAGATCTTATACCCTTCACAAAAATTAACTCAAAATCCATCACAATAACTATTACATTGTTTGGTACAACTGAAACTAATTTTTTTAAAAAGCAATGAATAAACAAGTAAATGCAAATAAAAAAAAATCCATCACAGACCTAAATGTAAAACACAAAACTAGAAAACTAGAAGAAAACACAGGAGAAAACCTAGATGACCTTGGGTATGTAGTGACTTTTTAGATATAACACCAAAGGCATGATTCATAAGAGAAAATTGATAAGCTGGACATCAATTACATAAAAAACTTTTGTTATGCAAAAAGCATTGTCAAGAAAATGCGAAGAAAAGCCACAGACCAGGAGAAAATATTTGCAAAAGACATATCTGGTAAAGAACTGGCATCTAAAATATACAAAGAACTCTTAAAATGCAACAATAAGAAAATAAACAACCTAATTTTGAAAAAGTGACCCAAAGACTTTAACAGGCACATCATCAAAAGAAGATATACAGATGGCAAATAAGCATATGAAAATATGGTTTACATCATATGTCATCTGGGAAATGCAAATTAAAACAGCAACGAGATACCGCTACACACCTACTAGAATGGCCAAAGTCTGGAACACTGACAACACCAAATACTGGTAAGAATGTGGAGCAACAGGAACACTCAACCATTGCTGGTAAGAATGCAAAATGATACAGTCACTTTGGAAGACAGTTTAGCAGTTTCTTACAAACTAAGCATATTCGTAATGTATAATCCAGCAATTGTGCTTTTTGGTATTTACCCAAAGGAATGAAAATTTTATGTATACCCAAAAACCTGCAC
>NW_017732840.1:89159-94566 GCF_001890085.2 Hipposideros armiger
ATATCAAGCATCTTCTCTGACCACAATGCTATAAAACTAGAAATCAAGTATAAACAGAAACCTGAAAAGCACACAAATACATGGAGGCTGAATAACATGCTACTAAATAGCGACTGTGTCAAAACTGAGATTAAGGAAGAAATCAAAAGCTATCTCAAGACAAACGACAATGAAAACACAACAACTCAAAATCTATGGGATGCAGCGAAAGCAGTCTTAAGAGGAAAATTCATAGCATTGCAGGCCTATCTAAACAAAGAAGAACAATCTCATATCAACAGACTATCTTTACACCTGAGGTAACTGGAGAAAGAACAGCAAAACAAGCCCAAAGGGAGTACAAGGAAGGAAATAATAAACTCCAGAGCAGAAATAAATATAATAGAGACCAAAAAAAAATACAAAAGATCAATGAAACCAAGAGCTGGTTTTTTGAAAAGATAAACAAAATCGACAAACACTTAGCCAGACTCACCAAGAAAAAGAGAGAGATGACCCAAATTAATAAAATCAGAAAGGAAAGAGGGGAAGTGACAACAGCCCACAGACATACAGGAAATTGTAAGAAGATACTATGAGCAGGTATATGCCAAGAAATTTGACAATCTGGAAGAAATGGATACATTTCTAGAAGCTTGCAATCTACCAAGTCTGAACCAAAAAGAAACACAAACTCTGAACAGACTGAATACTACCAAAGAAATTGAGTCAGTAATCAACAAGCTTCCAACAAACAAAAGTCCTGGACCAGATGGCTTCACAGGCGAATTTTACAAAACATTCAAAAAAGAATTAATACCTATTCTCCTCAAACTATTCCAAAAAATACAGAAAGAGGGAAGGCGCCCAAGCACATTTTAGGAGGCCACTATTACTCTGATCCCAAAGTCAGACAAAGATATTACAAAAAAGAAAACTACAGGATGATATCCCTAATGAACATAGATGCAAACATCCTCAACAAAATACTAGCAAACCGAATTTAGTGTCATATTAGAAAGATCATACACCACGACCAAGTGGGATTCATTCCTGGTATGCAAGGTTGGTTCAATATCCACAAATCAATTTATGTAATACATCACATTAACAAAATGAAAAATAAAAGTCATATGATCATATCAATAGATACAGAAAAAGCATTTGACAAAATCCAGCAACGATTTATGATAAAAACTCTTAGCAAAGTGGGAATAGTGGGATCATATCTCAACATAATAAGGGACATATATGATAAGCCCACAGCAAACATCGTACTCAATGGGGAACGGCTAAAAGCTTTCCCCTTAAAATCAGGAAGAAGACAAGGCTGCCCACTTTCACCACTTCTATTCAACATAGTTCTGGAAGTTCTGACTACAGCAATGAGACAAGAAAATGAAATAAAAGACATCCAAATTGGAAAAGAGGAAGTAAAATTGTCATTATATGCAGATGACATGATACTATANATTTTCATTTTCATTTGTTTCCATGTATTTTTATATTTTTTCTTTGATTTCCTCATTGACCAATAGTTGTTCAGTAGCATGTTGTTTAAGTTCCACTTTTTTCTGATTTTTCAATTCTCTTCTTGAAGTTGATTTCTAGTTTCATATTATTATAATCAGAAAAGATGTTTGATATAATTTTAATCTTCTTAAATTTATTGAGACTTGGAGTAAGATCCAGCAATGACCTCAAGAGCTAGCATGAAACCCAAGAGCTCCAGCTGCCTCTGCTGGGAGACCTCACCCTGGACACCACTGCTCAAACCAGGAGATCCTCACCAGCCTCTCCAGAGTGAGCCTGGTGACTGTGACCACCAGCCATGCTCACCACCAAACAATCACCACCCAGGTGTCAGACAGAGAGCAGAGGAAGCAGCATGAGCTAAGTGGGCAAAGCCACTACCGCCACCCTCTTGCAGTCTCCGGTGGAAGTAGCCACCACAACCCCCTCAGGACCCAGAGCCCAAAAGCCTGCAGGCTGCATCCCCAGCACCTGCCACCCTCATCACAGGAACCTCCTGTGGAGATGCTGCTCCCACAGCCATGAGTTCTGTGGCCCCCACCTCTTAGCCTCCATGGGCAGTAAAGATGCCAAGAAAAAAGTTCTCACCATTAAAATCCTTGGCACTGTCAAATGGTTCAACATCAGAAATGGATATAGATTTATAAATCTAAATGACACCAAAGGATGATGTCACAGAAATGGCGGCATGAGGAGTGTATCTTGAAATCTCCCCTGGAAGTTACAACAAATTGAACAGATATAATTCAACAAAGGATTCCCTACTCATCACACAGGAATGCCTGAGAGACCCACACATCGAATCACCTGAAGGTGGGCAAATCTGGTGAGTGGTGGGAGGGAAGGGGAAGTGCGTTGATGTGGGCCCCACGGCCCCAGGACACAGACCAGAGCTCACTGCAGCCTCAGGGGAAGAAAGAACCCAGGCTCTAGGTACACTTCTTGTGGCCCATAGTCCTGCCTGAGAGATCAGGATATAAGATGGCTGAACCCAGCATTTGGAGCAGAGACTTCAGGTGACAACTGTGGTTTAAGCACTCACTGCCAGGCAGAAAACAAAAAACAAAGACACAGAGCCTAGCCGCCTCCCCCACACCCTCCCAGAGCTCGCCACACTCCTGCCCTTGGAGTATTAGAAGCAGGCTCCAGAAGAAAGAGTAGCAGTGTCAGATTAAAGAACAGAATATCTAGAGCCTTGAGAACTGGAGCAACGGTCCCACAGCCACAGACTCAAACGCCAACAATAAAGAGCTGTGGGGGCAAAACAGCTCAGGGCTGGTTGGAGCCACAAAGCACCAGCCACCTGTCACAACCCACTCTGCCTTCACCTTTCTGGGCAGATCCCTATGGGGCAACCAGAGCCGCTGAGACACACAGGCTCAGCATTGGGCTGGAGGGGCAGCACTGGGATTTCAGAAGCTCAGAACTCGATTACCTGTCATATCTCATGAGTCACTTGAACTCTATTCCACACTGCTAGTGCTGCATCACTAAGAGCATTCTCAACATCACATCAACCAGCCAGACACATGTTTCTAAGGAGCCTCATTCAACAGCTGAGCCTTATGGGCAGCTGACAGGTAACCACAGGCTTGGAGGCCCTGGATCTTTTGCTAAGCTGGTAGCATCCAGCCTCAGTTCACATCAAAGCCACACCCATATGCCTCCAGGTCCAGCACAGGCAGCAGCCAACCACATATAGCTTTGAGGCAACTACCAGGTAGCCACGGGCTGATAACAGGCAGGGTTGAAATTGCCCTGTATGAGAGTCCCTCCCAAGACACACCAGAAACAATACACCTAGAACCAAGCTTCAGAACACACCAGGGCACTACCTGGTTAGACTCACAAGTAACACACCAAAGAAAGTTCACAATAAGCACAAGAGTCTGCATGGGTGAAGCCTTCTCTGAGGGTTCAGCTCACACACAGCAATGCATACACTGTGGGTGTAGCCAAATCTCATAGCTAGTCAGCCTGGGAATCAATGCCACACACTGACAAGTCAAAAGCAATCAAGGCTCAACTACAGGAGAACACACACAACACAAAGGACACCTCAGGAACACATGCGCAGGAGATTAGTAAGACTGCACAATTCAACTACAAAGGACACATAGTATGTAAGGCCACCCAGCAAAGACTGAGAGACATAGGTAATTGACCTAAAACATGGAAGCAAACACAGAGCAGCAGCTAGAATGAGGAAATAAAGAAACATGACCCAAATAAAAGAACAGAAGAAACATCCAGAAAAGGAACTAAATGAAATGGAGGCAACCAGTTTACCAGAGACAGGGCTTAAAAAACTGATTATAAGAATGCTTAACGAACTCAGTGAGAATTTCAACAAAGAGATAGCAAGCATAAAGAAAGATATAGAAACCATGAAAAAACCTGTCAGAAATAAAGAAGACAATAACTGAAATGAAGAATACAATAGAAGGAATCACCAGCAGATTAGATAAAGCAAAGGATCAGTGATTTAGAAGACAAGGTAGCAGAAATCACCCAGTTGGAACAACAGGAAGAAAAAAGAATAAAAAACAATGAAAATAATTTAAGAGACCTGTAGGACAACATCAAGTGCAACCACATTCGCATCATAGGAATACCAGAANATGTTAATTCTTCCAAACCATGAACATGAAATATCTTTCCATTTCTTTATGTCTTCTTCAATTTCTTTCAACAATGTCTTACAGTTTTCAGTATACAGGTCTTCTACCTCCTTGTTTAAATTTATTCCTAAGTATTTCATTCTCTTTGTTGTGATTATAAATGGAATTCTTTTCTTAATTTCTTTTTATGATTTTTTTTCACTCTTAGTATATAGAAATGCAACAGGTTTTTATATGTTGATTTTTGTATCCTACAACTTAACTGTGTTTATTATTTCTAATAGATTTTTTGTGGAGTCTTTAAGATAGTCTATATATAAAATCATGTCATTCACAAATAATGGAAGGCTTTACTTCCTCCTTTCCAATTTGGATGCAATTTATTTCTTTTTATTGCCTGGTTGCTCTAGCTAGGACTTTCAATACTATGTTGACTAATAGTGGCAAGAGTGGACATGCTTGTCTTGTTCCTAATCTTGGAACAAAAGCTTCCTGTTGAATATGATACTAGCTGTGGGTTTGTCATATATGGTCTTTATATGTTGAGGTACTTTCCTTTTATGCCCATTATATTGACAGTTTTTTTACCCCCATGGAATTGTAATAGATATATACAATGTCAGAGGGGCAATTGATTGAGGGTGTAGCGGGGGGTTATCATTTTGTGAGGGGTGAGATGTCTAATTGTTACATTGTTTTGTACACCGGAAACCAACAAACCAATCAACCAGCCAGCCAACCCACCCAGGGTTGCTTCATTATGGATCTGGGGGCCAGAGGACAGGCTGTGGCTGGAAGGGAAGGGGAAGGGTGGGGTGGGGAGTGCGGGCACGGGCTACCATTAGATCAGCACCGGGTACCGGGGTTCCAGTGTGTGTGTGGGTGGGTAGGTGGGTGGGGCACGTGTTCAAGGGTTCCGTCCTCCCGAGGGGAGGCCTCAGACCGCACACCTGAAGGAGACTCCTTACCTGGGGCCTGAGAGGAAAAGCCTCAGGGCCTGAACAGGGAGGTCTCCCCTCATGTTTCCGTGTGGAGGCAGCTTTCAGGGCACGGGGGAAGTCAAGAGTGAAACTCGCTGGCGCTGCCTGAAGTGCACAGAACCCCTCACTCCTGCCTTCACAGAGACATGCACCCGTGTGGCTCACAGGGTCCCCAGATGGAGACTTTCATCTTCCTGACTCTGGCCCAGAGTCCACTGTACTTAAAGCTCACGCCCCATCTTTCGAAAAAGGTCCTGGGTCTTCCATCGCAGTCCATTTCTGCCCTCTACTGAA
>NW_017732840.1:96822-118800 GCF_001890085.2 Hipposideros armiger
ACTGGGCTGGCCACGACGCTGGCGGGGCTGGCGGGGCTGGCCGCCGCCGCCTTCCAGCACGTAGAGCGTGCGGAGATGGTGCCCAAGAGCTCGGGGGCGCGGAGCCCCTCGCTGGGGAGGCCGGTGGAGGAGGTCCAGCTGGCCCGCCGCTGCAGCTGCTTCATGGCCTCGCCTGTGACCGACCTGCGCGAGCTGCGGAGGAGGCCGGGCGACATGAAGACTAAGATGGAGCTGCTGATCCTGGAGACCCAGGCCCAGGTGTGCCAGACTCTGGCGCAGGTTGACGGGGGTGCTCGCTTCTCGGTGGACCGGTGGGAAAGAAAGGAAGGAGGTGGTGGCATCAGCTGTGTACTTCAAGATGGGCGTGTTTTTGAAAAGGCTGGGATGAGCATTTCTGTCGTTCATGGAAATCTTTCTGAGGAAGCAGCAAAACAGATGAGAAGCAGAGGAAAAAATCTGAAGACTAAAGATGGTAAATTGCCCTTTTCTGCTATGGGTGTGGAGCTTCGTCATCCACCCCAAGAATCCTCATGCTCCTACTATGCATTTCAACTACTGATACTTTGAAGTAACACTTTTTTTTTTTTTTTAAGCTGAGCCATCCTGCTACCTATTGGCAGCTCAGCGGCCGCTCAGCTCGGGCTGGACTCGAACCGCTGTTGCTCAGAGCTCAAACTCTTGAGCGAGCTCTTAACCAACTGAGCCACTCGGCCGGCCCCAACTACTGATACTTTGAAGTAGAAGAAGCTGATGGTAATAAGCAGTGGTGGTTTGGTGGGGGATGTGACCTTACTCCAACGTACTTGAACCAAGAGGATGCTGTCCATTTTCACAGAACTCTAAAGGAGGCTTGTGACCGGCACGGTCCAGATTTCTACCCCAAATTCAAAAAATGGTGTGATGATAACGTTTTTATAGTCCATTGTGGAGAGCGGAGGGGCATTGGGGGCATCCTTTTTGATGATCTGGACTCTCCATCCAAGGAGGAGGTGTTCCAGTTTGTGCAGAGCTGTGCGCAGGCCAGCGTTCCTTCTTATATTCCTCTTGTGAAAAAGGTGAAAAAGCATTGTGATGACTCATTCACCCCCCAGGAGAAGCTATGGCAGCAGCTCCGGAGAGGACGGTATGTAGAATTTAACCTGCTGTATGATCGGGGTACCAAGTTTGGCCTCTTCACTCCAGGATCCAGGATCGAAAGCATCTTGATGTCTTTACCTCTAACTGCCTGATGGGAGTACATGCATTCACCCTCAGAGAACTCCAAAGAAGCTGAAATTCTGGACGTCCTACGCTATCCAAGGGACTGGGTGCATTGATGCAGGCAGAACAGCCTTCCTGGGGTTTTGGGGACACAATGTATGCCCCATTCCCCTGGCTGGCTCTGTTGCCACTGTGTGGCAGTTAGCTACCTGTGCCTCAGGACCCCAGTCTTCTCCACTCCGGAGTCTGCCTCCTTAGCAAGTAGTGAAATGTATTTTCAGCACCACCGATTTCCACTGGATGTTATCGGTAACAGGTGATGAGACTGAGGCTTGTCATAGTCAACTGGTTGATTTAAAACTCACTTATACTTTTAGAATCATTTTATCTGACTAGTTTATAAAATATGACATTGAATTTCCAAGTTAAGGGAATCTAAATATTATAATTTGTATCAAGAAACTCATGTTATTTTTGTTTCTTTTTTTTCCCCAAGTTTTAGTTTCTTCCAGAAAAAGCTATTGTGGAATAAATTTTATTTTCATTAATTCAATGAGGTTGAGCTTATTAGTAATTTTAGAAAACCAACACGAAATGAAGGTAAAAGTTTTACTTTTTCATTACTGATGTTTCTTTGATCATAATCTTTATGTATCTTTCTCTAGAGATCATAATATTGTAAAATATTCATTTTTGTGATAGGTATTTAGGAACACTTGAAAATTTCTTAATCTCTACATGTATTACAATTCAGTGATTACCTATAGTTGTTAACTCTAAAGTGACATCATTGTTATTTAAATAAGGGACATCTAAGTTGCAACTTTAATTTTTGTAGAACTGTAATTTGTTAATGTTGGGATTCTCTGCTCTTATGAATGTGAAAGCTTATAACCTTAGACTCTGATATTGAAATTTTTCTATTCCAGACATTTCTATATGGAAATTTAGACTAAAAACAATCCTGGAAATGTTATGAATTAAGGAAATGTTTCTCAATTGGGAAGTGATAAACATTTTTCTTCTTTAATGAAAGAAAACATAAATGTTATGAGTGTGAGAAGCATGTCGACACTTTACAAATATTTTTTTCTTGTATGATGGACTAATTGAAATTGTCCTCTTTTTAAATTAGAGATCCTGTAACTCTTATATTTGCTTTTAAAAGAAAATCACAACAGAATTTTTAATATGGCTTCTTTGTTCACATAATAATATGAATGTATTTTATTCACAATTATATTGAAGTTTGTAAGGAATAGTATCTCCCTACATATTATTAAGCATTATCTTGGAATATGTTGAAGGTATGTGACTGTTTCACTCTTCAGGGCTGGAAAATGTAAGAATTCTTCAACTGTCTTACAATAGATCTGCTGATAAATTTTATTATGAAATATCACTAAGAAATGTTTACATTTTTATTTTTTCCCCAGGGTAATCGATATAGGAAAGACAAATATTTCTTAGTACTAAGACTGTGGTTCCTCATTTCTGGTATTTTACCGAAGAAAAACAATTTGCACTCAAATTTTCATAGCATCATTATTCACAATAGCTAAAAATTAGAAATCACACAAATGCCCATCAGCAGGTGAATGGATAAAGAAATTATGTTATATCCATAAGTTAAACTACTACTTAGAAGCAACTATTGATAAACGCAACAACGTGGATGAATATCAAAAAAGCATTATGCCAAAGGAAAGAAGCCAGACACACAAGAATACTCACTGTATGACTACATTATACGCAAACATAGAAAAGTCAAAACTAACAACAGAAACAGATCAGTGGTTGCTAGGTTCTAGGGCTGGGAAATTGTGAAAGGGGACAAAATAATATTCTGAGGTGATCGAAATGTTCCATGTATTGATTGTGGCAGTTGTTACCAGACTGTATACATTTATCAAAATTCATTGAACTTGACACTTAAAATTATTCAATTTATTATGTGTGTAATTTATACTCAACAATGTTAATTAAATTAAAAACCCATAATATAGGCATATAGGAATGAATGTTCAAATAAATCTCAGTTTACCTTTTACAATAAAAAGTCCTTTATCATATAGAAAAAAAAAAGATGGGCAGAACATGAAAAGACATTTCTTTAAAGAAGACATGCAGATGGCCAATAGACATACAAAAAAATGCTCAACATCACTAATCATTAGAGAAATACAAATAAAACCCCCATTGTGATACCACCTTACTCCTGTCAGAATGGCTATCATCATTAAATCAACAAACAACAAATAGCAAAGATGTAGAGAAAAGGGAACCCTTGTGCACTGTGGGTGGGATTGCAGATTGGTGCAGCCACTATGGGAAACAGTATGGAGGTTTCTCAAAAAATTCCACTCCTGGGTGTTTATCCAAAGAAATTGAAAACACTAATTCAAAGAAATATATGCAGTCCTATGTTTATTGCAGTGCTATTCACAATAGCCAAGATATGGAAACAACCAAAATGCCCATCGATAGATGATTGGATAAAGAAATTGTGGTACATTTATACAATGGAGTATTACTCCGCCATAAAAAAAGAATGAAATCTTACCATTTGCAACAACATGGATGGACCCAAAGAATATTACGCCAAGTAAAATAAGTCAGACTGAGAAAGACAAATACCATATGATTTCACTTATTTGTGGAATCTAAATAACAGAATAAACAAGCAAACTAAGCAGAAATAGACTCAGAAATATATAGAAAAAAACTGATGGTTGCTAGATGGGAGGGTGTGGGTGGGGGAGAAGGTGAAGGGATTAGAAAGTACAAAAGTAGTCACAATATAGTCACAAGGATATGAAATACAGTGTGGGAAATATAATCAATGATGTTGTGAAGATTGTGTAGGGTGCCAGATGGGTACTGGACTTATCAGAGAGATCACTTCATAGACTGTGTAGATGACTGACCACTGCACTATACACTTGACGCTCAAGTAGAATAATGTTGAATGTCAACTATAATTATGTATATCTACATATCTATCTCTGTCTCTGTCATCTCTATCTCTATCTCTACCTATATATCAAAAGAGAGTGCCAAAAAATGTATACACATTTTAAGAAAGGAGAAAACTATTAAAATTATTGTAATACTCAATATATGCCAATAACAAAAGATAAATACAAGTCATGTTTGACTTCTGCAATTACAAGAGGTACTCAAAGTAGTTACCATCAGCATCCAGACACTTCTGATTACAGCGAACTACTACTTGAGCAATGTTGATGAAAGTGTCCACTTGTATACATTTTTTTGCACACTGGTATACACACACACAGTATGACATTTGAGTTCAGGAACTCATCCTAGAAAAAGTGCTACATACCTCATTGCTGAATATCACTACAGTCACCTTTGAAGTACTCCCCTTGGGAAGCTATGCACTGAGGCCAGTGCCTAGTCCACCCTTCAAAGCAATTTTGGAACTCTTTTTCTGGAATGGCCATCAGAGCTGTTGTCATATTACCCTTGATGTTCTGAATGTCATAAAAATGTCTTCCTTTCGGTATTTCCATTTATCATTATCAGGTAAAGAAAGAAGTCATTGGGAGCCAGATCAGGTGAGTAGGGAGGGTGTTCCAATGCAGTTATTTGTTTACTGGCTAAAAACTCCCTCACAGACAGTGCCATGTGAGCTGGTGCATTGTTGTGATGCAAGAGCTCATTCGGGGTCATTTTTGCACGCAACTTTCTCATGCTAAGATTTTCAGTTAAGATTTCTCTAGCTGTTTCTCTATCAATGTTTACTTGATCTGCTAAGCTTCTCACAGTCAGCCGATGATTTTGACGCACAACTCGATGAATTTTTGCAATGTTTTCGCAGTTCTGCTTGTTACTGGCTGCCCTGATCTCTCTTCATCAGTGACAGGTTTTCTCCCCTCAGAAAAATGTTTAATCCGTTTGTACACTGCCATTTTCTTCATGGCATTATCCCCATAAACTTGGGTTGACATGTCCCTGATTTCACTTCCACTCTTGCCAAGCTTAACAGAAATTTAATGTTTGTTTGTTGCTCTAATTCAAGCTCAGTCTCACGATGACACAGAAAAACACGCAACAACAATAATGCATGTCACTCAGCAAGACATCACCACACATCCACACAAACACAGCGGTGAGACACAGATATACCAAGGTTATGAAATCTTACCAAGCTGTTTGTACAGTGCTGTCAATGTAAGCGCACTGTGGCAAATCCGCGAACTTAATTGGTAGACCTTGTGTGTGTGTGTGTGTGTGTGTGTGTGTGTGTGTGTGTATTCACAGGTTGTAAAATACAGCATAGGAAATATGTATAGTCAATGGTGTTGTAACAGCTATATACGATGCCAGAGGGGTAGGGTAGTAGATTGGGTAGGTTATCACTCACTTTGTGAGGGGCATAAATGTCTAACTATTATGTTGCTTTGTACACCTGAAACTACTAAAAAACAAGTCTAAATGACACCAAAGAAGATGTATTTGTATATCAGACTGCCATCAAGAATAATGCACAGAAATATCTGCACAGTATAGATGGAGAAACTGTAGAATTTGATGTGGTTGAAGGAGAGCAAGGTGCAGAACCAGCCAATGTGACTGTCCCAGATGGAGTTTCTGTAGAAGGGAGTCCCTGTGCTGCTGATTGGTACCATTACAGATGTGGCTACTATGGCAGACACCAGGGACCTCCTAGTAATGCTAGTGAGATTGGAGAGATTAAGGATGGAGTCCCAGAGGGAGCACAACTTCAGGGATGGGTTCATCGAAATCCAACTTATCGTCCAAGGTATTGTAGGGGACCTCCTCACCCATGACCTTCCCTAGCTGTGGTCTCCCACTAAAGATAAAGAGAATCACAAGTGGTCAAGCCATCTACTTGCTGTGGACACCAGTGCCCATACAAATATTGCCATTGTCCCTGTCCTCCTAATACTTCTTCACAAGATGGCAAAGAGACCAAAGCAGGTGAAGCACCATCTGAGAACCTTGCTCCAGCCACCAAGCAGAGCAGTGCTGAGCAACACCAGGCTCCCCAGGCACCTTCACCATCAGTAGGTGACTTAAGGAATTGATGACCATTCAAACAATAAAGCAAAAAGCAGACCATGACCATACCAACACCAAAGAAACATCAAAGCAATAAAATGTAAGATTAATAATCAAAATATGGACATTGGAATGTTTACTATCACTCTCTACAAAACAAGTACAAAAGGAGAATGTCAGCCAATTTTTTACAGCAATTTTTCTGGGAATGCCTCACAAAAGACAAAACAGCAATCTTCCCAGTTTTAGCATCTACTAGGTTTATATATTTTTTCCTGCATTTTACTGTTTTGATAAGATGAATTAAAGAAGAAATATTAATACCACATGGGGAGAACCCCTACCAAAGAAATCTGAACTATATAGTAAATGCTTTCTCCCCCCGTTTTCTGTTCATTTTGGATGCTGGTGCTAAACTTCAAGTGTCATGATTAAAAAAAAAAAAAAGCTTGTGCTTTTCTTATTGATTTCTAATATGAGGGGAGGACAAAATTTTTGCTTTCTTATGTGACTCTCTTTGAAAATGTGCAGTATAAGTTTCCTAAAACATAAAACTTTTACCCTTGAAAGGGGAAAAAAATTGTTGAGACTTGTTTTGTGTCCCAACATATGGTCTATCCTTAATAATGCTCCATGTGCACTTGAGAAGAATGTGCATTCTGCTGTATATATTTTTAAGTCCTTTTGGTTTAATGTTATTTAATTCTGCTGCTTCTTTGTTGACTTTCTGTCTGGATGATTTATCCATTGCTGTAAGTAGGGTATCAAAGTTCCCTACTATTATTGTATTGCTGTCAATTTCTTTTTTTAGGACTGTCATTAGTTGCTTTATATATTGTGGTGCTCAGATGTTGGGTGCATATATATTGATAAATGTTATGTTATATTGATGTATTGTCCCCTTAATCATTAAAAACAGCCATCTTTATCTCTTTCTACCTTTTTTGGGCTTAAAGCCTATTTTGTCTGATATAAATATGGCTACACACACTTTCTTTTGGCTTTGTTTGCTTATCATTTTTCACCCTTTTACTTTGAACCTATGTTTGTCTTTAGAGCTGAGTCTTCTGCAGGCAGCATATATTTGGGTCTTATTTTTTATCCTATCTAGCCATGTTGTATCTTTTGATTGGTGAGTTCATTCTATTTACATTTAGGGTAATTATTGATATATGAGGGCTTACTACTGCCATTCTATCTTTTCTTTCTTGTTTTTTAACCTCCATTGCTTTTTCTTTCTTATGTTTCTGTTTGCCATTTTAGTTTGGTGGTTTTCTCAATTTTCGTTTTTTTCTGTTTCATATCTCTGCTGTAGATTTTTGTTTTGTGATTATCACATGGTTTGTATAAAGTGTCTCATAGATAAAATAGTCTTTTTTTTCCTGCTAATAGCATCTTATCTTGACTTGCCAGTTTCCATTATTTTCTTCCTCCCCTTTCATGCTTTTGTTGTCACAAATAATTTGATTTTATGTCCTGAGTTTGTTACCAAATTGCAGTAGAAATAGTTATTTTTTAATGTTTCTTTCCCCAAAACTCAAAGTTTTGTATACTTTTGCTTTTTTCATTTAGGGTAGAAGCCTCCTTTCAACATTTCTTGTAAGGAAAATCTAGTGGTGGTGAACTCCAAGTTTTGTCATGGAAAGATTTTATTTCTCTTTCATATGTGAAAGCTAACTTGGCTGGGTACAGTATTCTTGGATGCTAGTTTTATCTTCCATTATTTGAATATGTCACTCCACTCTCCTGGCTTATGTTTCTGCTGAGAAATCTGATGATAGCTGAATAGATTACTGTAGATTACTGACATTTTCCCCTTGCCTGCCTTTAAAATTCATTGTTTATCATTGACTTATGACAGTTTTATATAATATATCTTGGAGAAGGACTGTTTACATTGAGATAATTAGGTGTTCCTTTAGCTTTGTGGATTTGTATAGCCAGTTCTGTCCCCAGGTCTGGGAACTTCTAAGCTATGATTTCTTTAAATAAGCTCTCTGCTCCTCTCTCCCTCTCTTCTCCTTCTGGGATACCCATTATCTTTATGTTGATTTTTTTCTAACGGAGTGGGATAGTTCTCTAGGGTTTCTTTCTTTCTTTTTTTTTTTTTAGATATTAGTATTCTCTCTTCTTCCACCTGAATCATTTCTAGAATTCTATCTTTGAGCTCACTAATTCTCTCTTACCTAGTCTGCTCTATTTCCAATATTTTCTAATACACCCTTCATCTCATTTATTGAGCACTTCAGCTCCAGATTTTCTCTTTGGTTCTTTTTTAGAGTTTCAATCTCTTTGGTAAACTACTCCTTCTGTTAATTAATTTTATTCTTGAGCTGATTGAACTGTCTTTCTGAATTTTCTTATAGGTCACTGAGTTTCTTTAGGTCAGCTATTTTAAATTCTCTATCAGTTAGATCACAGTCTTCCAGGAATTTAAGTTTAGTTTCTGGAGAATTGTCATTTTCATTTGTGATACCTTGTTACTATGATTTTTCATGGTGCTTGATGAATTTTTCCTCTGCTACTGCATTTGAAGTAGCAAACACTTTTCTGAGTTTTCTCTAGTTATATTTGAGAGCCAGCATTTTCCATTTTCCACAGCCTTTGCCACTGGTGTCCCCAGTGCCCTTGTTGTCACTACTTGTGCCTCCAAGGTTGCTGGTGCCTTGCTGCTTCAGTGTCACTGGGTTGCACGTGCTGTTGCTGCTCCTGGAGCCTCAGGTCTTGGGTGCCACTGAGATTCAGGAAACTTACTACTGCTGTGGGCATCAGGGTCTTGGGTGTATCCCCTGCTACTGGGAGGGCCAAGGTCAGAGTCACCACTGCCACGGGGCATGGGTGTACCTGAGTTGTGGGTGCTGTGTGGTTCCTGGAACTTCTGGTCCTGAGCACTGCTATGTATGCTGTAATCTCAGGTTGAGGGACCACTACTGCTGGGTACTAGGGTCTTGGGTGCAGCCTTCACTGCTGGAAGGGCCACAGTGACAGTTGCTGCAATGGTGGGAGCATGCCTGGGTCACAGGTGCTGCTTCCATTCCTGGAGCCTCTGGTCATGGAGTCTCTATGAGAAACAGTTTAGCAGTTCCTCAAGAAGCTAAACGTACAATTACCATATTACTCAGCAATTCCACTTCTAGGTGTACACTATTTTTTAATTGGGTTGTTTACCTTTTTGTTGAGTTGTAGTAAGGTTTTTTTTAAATATAAATTCTGAATATTAAAACCTTACAGATATATGATTTGCAAATATTTTCCCTGATTCTGAAAGTGGTGTTTTCACTTTCTGGATAATATTCTTTAATGCATAAAATTTTTAATTTTGATGAAATTCAATTTATCTATTTTTCTTTTGTTGCTCATGCTTTTGATGTATATCTAAAATCCTATTGCCAAATAAAAGATCATGAAGATTTACCCTTATCTTTTCTTCTAAGAGTTTTATGGTTTTAGCTCTTATACTTAATTTAGATCATTGACCCATTTTGGGTTAGTGTTTTTATACGCCGTATGTTAGACGCCCTACTTAATTATTTTGCATATAGAAATCTGGTTGTCCCAACAACATTTACTGAATATACTATTCTTTCCCAATTTAGTGGATTTGTCAACTATCAATTGGTCATATATGTATGGGTTTATTTCTGGACTCTCAATTCTATTCCATTGAGCTACATGTTTATCCTTATGCTAGTACCCCCACTGCTTTGATTACTGTGGTTTTGTAGTAAGTTTTGAAATCAGAAAATGTGAGTCCCCCAAATTTGCTTTTCTTTTTCAAGATTGGTTTGATGATTTGGGACTCTTTGCAATTGCATGGAAGCCTGGGGAAAAAAAGGCTTTTGGACTTTTGATAAGGATTGTGTTAAATCTGTAGATCACTTTGGGTAGTATTGACAACAATAATAAGTCTTCCTATCCAAGAACACTGCATGTGTTTCATTTATTTAGATCTTCTCTAATTTCTTTCAACAATGTTTTATAGTTTTCATTGTACAAGTCTTTCACTTCCTTAGTTAAATTCCTAGATATTTTCTACTTTTAGATGCTATTGGATATGGAATTGCTTTTAAATTTTCATTTTTTGATTGTTCACTGAAACTGTATAGAAACACAACTGATTTTTGCATGTTGAGCTCATACCCAGCAACTATGCAGAATTTACTTATTAGCTCAGATTTCTTGTAAATTATGGGGGGATTATCTATCTATAGGATCATGTCATCTGTGAATATAGATAACTTTATTTTTTCCTTTCCAATTTGGGTGTCTTTAATTTATTTTTCTTGTTTACTTGCTCTCACTAGAACTTCCAGTACAACATCAAATAGCAGTGGTAAAGTGGGCCTATTGTTTTATTCCTGGCCTTTCACCATTGAGTATTTGTTTTATTGATTTGTGGTATTTCTTTTTTTCAATGTATGCATTCACAGTTATAAATTTCCCTCTGAACACTACCTTTGCTACATCCCATGAATTTTTGATATGTTGCATTTTCATTCTCACTTATGTCTAAATATTTTTAAATATCTTTTGTAATTTCTTCCTGAGTCATTAATTGTTAAAGATGTGTTGTTTAACTTCCACATATTTGAGAATTTTCCAGTTTTCCTTCTGTTATTGATTTTTAGCTTCATTCCATTGATCAGAGAAGATACTCTGTATGGTTTCAGTCTCTTAATTTATTGAAACTTGTCCTGTGGCTTATAATATTGTCTGTCTTGGAAAATTGTTTCATGTACAAGTGAGAAGAATGTGTATTTGTTGTTGGGTGGAGTGTTCTGTATATGTTTGTTATGCCTAATTGTTATATAGTGCTGTGCAAGTCCTCTCTCTACTTCCTTATTAATCTATCTAGATATTTTATCTGTTATTGAAGGTGACATATTGAAATGTCAAACTATTATTGCAAAACTATTTCATCCTTCAATTCTACCAATTTTTGCTTCATATATTTTGGGGTGTGTTCTTTAGTGGTTTATAATTGTTATAGTTTCTTGATTAATTTGATCCTCCTTTGTCTCTTGTAATAGTTTTGACTTAAAGTCTACTTAGTTAGATACTAGTATAGTGTCCCTAGCTCTCTTTTGACTACTATTTGCATAGAATATCTTTTCCCATCTTTTTACTTTCAACATATTAGTGCCATTTAATCTAAAGTGGGTCTTTTGTAGATGGAATACAGTTAGATCATTTTTTTAATCCAGTCTGCCAATATCTCCATTTTCATTGTATAGTTTAATACATTTACATTTAAAATAATTACTGATAAGGAAAGACTTCCTTCTGTGATTTTGCTATTTGTTTCTGTATAACTTATACCTTTTGTGTACCTCATTTCTGCCATTAGTGCCATTTTTGTACTTAGTTGAAATTTTGTGGTGAACTGCTTTGATTCCCTTCTCATTTTCTTTTGTGTATATTTTTACAGATATTTTCTTTATGGTTACCATGGGGATTACATTTAACATTCTAAATTTATAATATCTACTTTGAACTGAGACCACCTAAACTTCAATATCATACAAAAACTCTGTTGTCATAAATTACATCTCTATACATGTAATATCCAAAAACATGATTATCATTAATTTTTTTCTCTCACTATTAACATTTATTTATATCACTATCAGGAAATTATAAATATATACCTCCTCTCATGAATGAAATATACAGAACAAAAATGAATCTTTCTATTTAAATTTTTATTTCTGTTTTATTGAGATATAATTGGAATACATAATTAATTTGTATATGTTTGTCTTTTAAATCACATAGTAAAAAATAGTGCGTTTCCAATCCAAACATACGATAATATCGGCTTTATGTATGCCCTTGTGTTTACTTTTACTGGTGATTGTTATTGCTTCAAATTACTTTTGATGTCCTTTTATTTCACCCTGATGGATTTTCTTTAGCATTTCTTGTAAGACAGGTCCAGTGGTAATGATTCCCTTAGATCTTGTTTATGTGAGAATGTCTTAATTTTATCCTCATTTTTTTTTTAAGCTGAGCCATCCAGCCACGTGTTGGCAGCTCAGCAGCTGCTCAGCTCAGGCTGGGAATCAAACCGCTGTTGCTCAGAGCTCAAACTCTTGAGCGAGCTCTTAACCAACTGAGCCACTCGGCCATTTATCCTCATTTTTGATAGACAGTTTTGTCAGATATAGAGTACTTAGTTGACAGGTTTGTTGGTTTGGTTGATTGGTTTGGTTTGACTTTGCCTTTCAGCACTTTATGTATGTCATCCCACTGCCTTCTGGCCTCTAGAGTTTCTAATGAGAAATCAGCTGTCAACTTTATTGAGGATACCTTGTACTTGATGAGTCACCTCTTTTGCTGCTTTCAAGATTCTCTCTTTTTGTCTTTCAACAGTTTGATTATAATGTATCTTGGGGGGTTCTTACTGAGTTTATCCTACCTAGAGTTCACTGAACTACTTGAATTTGTAGGTTCCTGTATATCATAAAATTTGAGAAGTCTGCAGCCACTATTTCTTCAAATATTTTTTCTGCTCCACTCTCTCTCTCTCTTTCTCTTCTGGGTTCATGCATACAATTGTTTGCTTGATTGTGTCACAGATCCTTTAGACTCTGCTGACTTTCCTTCATTCTTTTTCTTTTTGATCTGCAGGCTCAATTTTCCTATCTTTGAATTTATTGGTTTTTTTTTCTTCTGCCCACTTAAATCTGTTGTTGAATCCTTCCAGTGAAGTTTTCATTTCAGCTATTGTACTTTTCAGGTCCAGAATTTCTGTTTGATTCCTTTGTATAATTTCCTATCCCTTTATTGATATTCTCATTTTGCTTATAATTGTTTTTCTCATATCTTTTAGTTTTTGTCCATATTTTCCTTTATGTCTTTAAGTATATTTAAGACAGTTGTTTTAAAGTCTTTGTTTAGTAAGTCTGATATCTGGACACCCTCAATGATGACTTCTGTCCATTCATTTTGTTCCTTTAAGTGGGCCGTAATTTTCTGTTTATTTGTATGCTTTGTTTTTTTGTTGTTTTTGTTGAAAACTGTACAATTTACTATTATAATATGGTAACTCTGGAAATCAGATTCTCCCTCTTTTCCTTATTTGTATGTCTTATATTCTTTTTTGTCCTTCATTTCCTCCATTACTATTCTTGCTGTGTTTTTGATTGTTGAAAGCAATAGTAGTCTCTTTGTTAGTGACTTTTCCAAAATATTTTAGCAAATACTATAGTCTGTCATGTTTGGTATTTGAAGTATCTGTTCCTTAGCTTATGCTCTGCCAAAGTTTTGACAGAAATTTCCTTGAATGTCAGAGATAAGAGAAAAAGCAACTCTCCAAGTCTTTCCAGAATATTTCTGTGCTGGAAAACTCCTTTAACACTTAGCCAGGATTGCACTGAGCCTAGGAATCAACCCAAGGTGAAAGCTTAGGATCTTCTCAGGCTTTTTCTGACTATGTATCTTACCCTAGGCATGCACCAGGATTTCAAAATTCTTCAATGTACATCAGTGCATTTGAATGCCCCAATTTCTCAAAGAAAATCCCTCCTCTCTTTTCCTCCTGGGTCTTAGATGATTTAATGGATGTAATGACTGTAATCTTTTGCCCCATGTTGCTGTATGTTGTTAGTTCACTTTACCATGTTTTCAAGCAGTGCCCATTGCTTTTATAGTCTGAATTCTGAGTTAAGTGAAACACAGATGAGCACTTTGTGCCAGTCTTTCAGGTAGCCCTTACACAGGCTACAACAGACATATGAAATGATTTGTGAATTAGGCATGCTCTGCTTCATCTTGAACTACGGACCTGGCTCTCACTCTGAAACATGGATTACCATTTTCATGACTGCCACCATGCCAGGGAGGGGGTGGGGCAAGTTTGAGAAAAGTGCCGCAAAGATTTCCTACATTTTTTAATTGAGTAAGTAGTCGCTTGGTTTCTGTAAACCTTTGACTATTTCCCAGAATTCTGACAAAATTGTTTCTGACAATTTCCATTTTCTTTTCAATGTTTCTGTGGGGAGGAGGGGATAAAAGCTTGACTCTGCCTGCTCTGCCATTTTGCTCATATCAGTTTCTAGAGATTTTTAATAGGTCTTGATTTATGTAGTCTAGGTCCTCCAGTTTTATTTTTCTTCAAACTTGCTCTGACTATTTTGGCTCCTTGTTTATCAATTGGTGCAAAAAAAGATTCTGCTGGGATTTTTTTTTTCTACGCCGTCACCAGCGACTCACGGCAGCCCAGCTCCAGGTTGAGCTGAGCTGTTTGTTGTTCAGCATCTTAGCTGTGGAGGGCAGTGTCACTGGCCCTCATATGTTGGACCTGAACCGGGGCCCTCTGGCGTCCCAAGCCAGTTCTTAACCATTGCGCCACTCGGACGGCCCAATTCTGCTGGAATTTTGATTGATTGTATCTTATTTATTTCACTGAACCTGTAGCTCAGTTTGAAGAAAACTACCATTCTTCTACTACTGTGACTTTCCACAAACAGGGCATAGCTTTCATTTTTTTTTTTAAGTTTTCTTCATTTTATCCTCAATAACATTTTCAGTATAGAAGTCTGCCTTTCTTTTCTGGTTACATTTTTCTGAGGTAGTTGATGTTTTTCAATGCCATAATAAACAGAATAATTTTTATTTTCCAATGTCTGTTGCTAGCATATAGAAAAAAATGATTTGTATTATACAGTGACTTTAGATTGAACAGTGACTTGTTTAATTCACACGTGAATTTCAATGTAGACTCTTTGGGATTTTAAACTATGCAATCATGTTATAATGGTAGCTTTATTCATTTATTTCTAATACTGAAGGCTTTAATTTCTTTTGTTTCATTATTACACTGGCCAGTTCATCCATTACAATACTGAATACAGATGATGATGGCAATTCCTTTCTCATTTCTGACCTCAGGAGGAAATTGTTCAATATTTGACTCTTTGAGGGCCGGCCAAGTCGCATGTTGGTTAGGAGTTGGCTTGAGACACTAGCTCTGAGCAGCAGGACCTGGGTTCGAATCCCACATTAGGGCCAGTGACACTGTGCCCTCTACAGCTAAGATGGTGAACAACAGCTTGACCTGGAGCTGGGCTATGAGTCGCCAGCGACAGCATAAGCTGCAGTGGGGCTGGCCGGCAGTGGGCATAAGCTTTCATGAGCTGCCGTGAGCCACCATGAGTGGCTGTCCAATGGCTGGTGAGCGACTGCCTCACCAGGGAAGAATGCAATGATAACACCAACATGGGCCAGTGAAGCACCATCCTCCACAACTAGACTGAAGAACAAGAGGACAGCAACTTGTCTGTTCCCCTCCCCCAATTCTCCAATAAAATCATTAAAAAATATATATATATATATTTGACTCTTTGATATATTTGGTGATTTTTTATAGATAGACTAGCATATTATGAAATTTGTTTTATATTCCCTGCTTGCTAATTATGAAAAGGAGTGGACTTTTTATCAAACATTCTTTCTATACATGAGATTTTTATCCTTTTTAAAAATCTTGCAGTGAATCATATGGATTGATTCCCAGATATAAAACCATCCTTGCATTCCTAGAATTAATTCTCTTGATCATGATTTATTACCTTCTTACATATCTCTGAATTTGATAAGCCAATATTTCATTTAAGATATTTTTCATCTATGCATATGAGAGAGATTGGTCTGTAATTTTCTCCCTTGTAACAAATGTCCTTTTCAGGTCTTGGTGTGGTATGTTTAGGTGTAGTTTTCTTTTTATCTTGCTTGAGATTTAGTGAACTTCTTGAATCTGTGGCTAATTTTATTCATCAGTTCATTAGCCCTGGAAAGCTTGTCTCCTCATGGACATTGTCTCCTCAATTGCATTTTCTATCTCATTTTCTCTAATCCTTTTCTGAAGCTCCAATTACATATATTTTACATTATTTAACTGTATACCATTATGTCATATGTGTTGCCTTACAGCCTCATCCTCGACTGCACCCCCACACCAGCCCCTGACCTAACAAGGTCACGAGGAAATGTCTCAGAAAACTGAGACCCAGTGGAATGATATTGGTAAAGCTTCCTTAAGGGAGTGTCCTGGAAAACTGGGACTCGGAGGAATGATGTCGGTTATCTCCCTTAGTTCATGGCTGCAGCTGCAGCTGCACCATTCTGGAGGTTGTGTGTGTAGGAGTACGAAGGCCAGCATGTGTTGGAATACAATGGGTCTGGTTGATGGAAACTGGCCTTAAAGCACTTATCACACAGACTTTAGAAAAAAATAAAAGAGTTTTACTCCTTTGAAGTTTCTTAATAAAAGCTTCACGTTGACTCGATTAGGCGCTCAGTTCCAGAGAGAGAACTGCAGCCCTCTGGCCTCATGTTCTAAATCTATCTTTGTCTCTTGTATTTCTTTCACCCTGTGCCATCCCCTTTCACTCATCACTGCCTGTGCTGCATGGGATGTGACACATATGTTCTATTTTTTCCTCTTCTCTCTGTGCTGCAGTTTGGCTATTTTCTATTGGCCTTTCTTACAGTTCCCTAACACTGTCTTCTGATATATCCAGACTGTTGTTAAACCCATCCAACCTAGTTCTTAATTTTGGATAGTGTTTTACAGTTGCAGTGCAGTTGATATATATATATATATATATATATATATATATATATATATATATATATACACACACACACACACACANACACACACACACACACATTATATATATCAAAAAATGTATACACACATTTTAAGAAAGGGAAAAACTGTATTAAAATCATAATACTCAATATATGCCAATAACAAAGATGAATACAAGTCATGTGTATATATTTTTTTGGCACTCCCCATATATATCTGGGAAATATTCTACTTTTTCCTTTATATTCTTGCAGGTACTATTTTTGGTTATTTTGACATCCTAGTTTGTAACTTCAGTGTCTAGATAATCTGTAAATCTGTTTGTACTGTCTGCTATTCTCTTTATTGTTCATATGATCTTGTCTCTGCAAATATCTCATAATTTTTCCATTGACTACAGGCATTGTGTGTTTAAAAAGTAGATGCTCCTCATAATATATTCTACCAGAGAAAGTTTACCCTTTCATCTGTTAAGTAAATGTGGGGTTGAGAGTGGCAATTATGTTAATCCAATTATGGAATGACTTGCTTAATGCTTTGTTGTAGTTTTAGTAAAATTTAATCTACTTCTAGTTTTCTCCTTTCCTTGGGCTTGGGCCTCCAGGGCTTTCAAATTTAGATCTGGGCAGGTCTTTGTCTCCTTAGCATTGAGAGACAGTAGGAATTTCTGTTATGCCTTTCAGGGGGTTTAGCCTTAACTCTTAGCAATCTACCTTCTGCAGCTTTGGAATTCAACAGATATCTGGAGGAGAAATAGCCATTTTGTAAGACCCCTTAAAACACAAGTTTTGTCACTTCATTCCTGTGTGATCAATAAAACATCTACAGTTCCTCTGTATCCAGCATAATAAGTTTTTGCCTGAACCAAACCAAGATTTTCATACTTTATTCCCCACACGTATTATTATAATAAATGTCCATAGGGAAAAGGCAGCTACAGATCCTCACTTCATCTTGGAAAGTTATCTTTTAACTGGAACTTTATTGTCTCTAGTTCTTATTGTTTCTGAAGGTCTCTGATGCCTTTAAATGTAAAGATAGATGATAAATATAGATATGTAAATACAGATATAAATTTATCCAACTTACATAGTTGGACTAAGTAAGAGTAATTGCCTGCCTTGGAATACTCTATATTATTCACTATATATACATATTTTAAACAGAAATTGTGAACACCTTTAAATTATGGGTTGAATTGCTAGTCATTCTAATATACATTAAAATGAATATATGACTGTTGGTTTTTTATCTTCATTCATGGACTATGTAAATGAAAAAGAAACTCTGAAATAATGTATTTTTAAAAGCTTTGACAGTGTGACCACTATCATTGTTCTAAAGTCAGCATTTATCTCCACAACCTCCTATCAATATGCCCTACTAACCTCTGACTTCATCACACACTTTTGTGCTGTTAACTAATGAGGAAAGAAGAAACTCTGGGCTTGTGTTTTTGAAGCCTGAGGTGGGTGAGAAATTTGGAGGGAAGGAAGGGTAGATGAAAGTACAGACTGAGCTCCAGCCATAGGCCACATTCTCCTGCCATGAAACTACTCTAGTGGTGTCTTGTCAGCCTCTCTGGGTAACAAGGATCAGGATGTGGAGATGAGGGACACACATAAGCAATTAATATAAAGAGTCTGCCTTCTGAGAGTTACACCATAAATCAGCATTTATTGCACCTGAAAAATGGGGATTCCTGAATGCAAAGGTCACAAATTTAAGTGTTTGTAGTGACTTCGGCAGAGAATGCAAATTAGTGAAGTAGGACAGATGTAAGATCTTACTCTAGCTTCCACCATCTTGCTTAGATAGAAATATGTGTACAAAAGATATTTTGCTTTCTTCTTAATGGTTTCATAATAAAAATAGAAGTCTGGTAGGATAATAAATAATGATGTTTAATATCAGGGATAGGGACACATTGAGGGTGAAGGGGACTGTAGGGAACTGGAGAGAGCTTGCAAAAATGTTCCATAATTAGAGTGATGTATAAGCTTATCTGAAAGAAAAAGTTCAGCACCCAACAGAAAGTGCTGGCATTTCAGTACTGGGGTGTGCCTGTCACCTGGAGAGTAAAGGCTGGAGGTGATGGTGGATGGGGGGATATGAAAGAGAGGACAGAACTTCCAGTAAGATGGTGGAATAGACAGACGCTGTGCCAACTGCCTCCCAGATCACACAAAAATTACAAATAATTTATAAGATATTCAACCTCGGAAGTTCCCTGGACATTAGATGAGCAGAACCTCTAAACGAAGGACTTAAAGAGGAGGCCACGTCGAGCCTGGTAGGAGAGGCGGAGACTAGAGAGGGCGAATCCTGTGAGGTTCAAACCTCAGTGGTGGGGAGGCTTCTCTGGTTGGGGGAGAGACCCTCTGGCCCCACACCGCGCTCACCACCCCAGAGTTACTTTGCCGGGAAGAGGAGTTCTACGATAGCTGGAAGTAGAAAATAGTGAGGACTCTCTTTGCTCAACTCGGTGAGGCTGAGGGCAGCTGGACAACCAGCTGAGCTGGCAAACCAACTCACTCGCTGGTGAGCACTCACCTGGTTCCTAGTGGAGGGAGTAGCTTTGTGAGCAGGACTCAGGAGCCTGTGGGAAAGACTGAACTGAGTGCCTTTGGCACGGAAGCTGGAGGTTTTTGGAACCATTGTTCCCCTGGTGGGGAGCTTTACACACGAGTAGTGCACAAGAGGCCGCCATTTTTTCAAGTCTGGGCCCTCCCACAGAGGCTCAGGTCTGGGGCTGCATTGGTCTGCTGGAATTGGTGCAAGAGTGCATGTGTGCGTGCGTGGGTGCATGCACGTGCATGTGGCCTTGGATGCCCACCCTCCACACTGCTTGTGCTCCATAGCCAGGGAAACACCTGGCAGGCATGCTCCGACTCCAACAGACTGCTTATTCATACCCGGGATTGCGCGACTCGCCTTAGGTCCCTGATTTCCGCAGTGCACGTGCAGAGTTGCCTGGGTGGCAATTGGCTGCCGGGCTGCTCTACATGAACTTGAGTGGCTGATTGGGACAGGCTGAGACTGGGAGTTTTCCTGGGAGTGTAGGGCCGCGAGCTGTGCGCCTGGGTGATTCGGCCAGGGCTTTCCAGGTGAGTTTGTGTGGGCTGGCTGCCGATGCAAGAGTGCATGCTGCTCTAACTTGGTAGGGCCCACTGACCACACCCTGTGGTGCCTTGGGGGCCTGCCCTGCCCACTTAGAGCTGTGTTGCCAGGGGCACCCTGAGCCCCTAGTCCCTAGCACCTACCTCTGCAGGCCACAGAGGGTTTTTTGCAGCAGCAGACAGCCCACAACAACCTGTGAGGATTTTTGGTGGTGAGCACAGTTCCAAAGCACACAGCAACTAATTGTGGGAAGCCTACTTCAAGTCTAGAGGGAGGTCAGCGCATGAAGCACTGAGCCCTTCCCCCCAACAGCTGATGCTGAATCACCCAGAGTCTCTCTATTGCTGAGCAAGTGGTATGCAGATTAAAGCGGGTGGAGATCCCCTCCCCCCTTTTTTTTCTTTTTCATTTTTCCCCCTCTTTTTTCTTTTTCTTTTTCTTTTTTTTTCTTTCTAGGTGATCTAATACATCGAAGCAATCAGAGTGACAGCCAGAATGAAGAAACAAAGAAATATATACCAAGTAAAAGATCAGAGGAAACCTCAAGAATTGGAACTAAGTGAAACAGAGGCATCCAACATTTCAGAGACAGAGTTTAGAACACTGATGATAAGAATGTTTAAGGAACTTAGGGAGGACATAAAGAAGGATACAGAAATCTTAAAAAGCAACCAGATAGAACTAAAGAATACAATAACTGAAATGAAGAACACACCCGAAGGAATCACCAGTAGACTAGATGAAGCAGAGGATCGGATCAGTGATTTAGAAGACAAAATAGCAGAAATCACCCAGTTGGAACAACAAAAAGAAAAAAGAATAAAACACAATGAAAATAGTTTAAGAGACCTGTGGGAAAACATCAAGTGCAACAACATTCGCATCATAGGAATACCAGAAGGAGAAGAGAAGAAGCAAGGGATCAAGAATGTATTTGAAGAAATAATGACTGAGAACTTCCCTACCCTGATGAAAATCAACATACAAGCCCAGGAAGGGCAGTGAGTTCCAAACAAGCTGAACTCAAACAGGTCCACACCAAGACACAACATAGTAAAAATGGCAAAGGTTAAAGACAAAGACAGGATCCTGAAAGCAGCAAGAGAAATACAGCAGGTTACACACAAAGGAACTCCTACAAGACTAACAGCTGACTTTTCTACACAAACGCTGCAGGCCAGAAGGGAGTGGCAGGAAATATTCAAAGTGACGCAAAATAAAGGCCTACAACCAAGTATGCTCTACCCAGCATGGCTATCACTTAAAATTGAAAGAGAGACAAAGAGCTTCTCAGAAAAGAATAAACTTAAGGAATTCATTACCACCAAGCCAGCATTGCAGGAAATGCTAAAAGGGCTTTTTTAAACAGAAGTAAGGGGGAAAACAAGCTAACCCAAGAAGATAAAAAATACAAATAACAAAATGGCAATAAATATGCACCTATCAATAATCACTTTAAATGTGAATGGGCTGAATGCACCAATCAAAAGACACACAGTGGCAGAGTGGATAAGAAAACAGGACCTATGCACATGCTGTTTACAAGAGACTCATCTCAGATCAAAAGACACACACAGACTGAAAGTAAAGGGATTGAATAAGATATTTCACGCAAATGGAAATGAGAAAAAAGTGGGAGTAGCAATACTTATTTCAGACAAAATAGACTTTAAAATTAAGACTACAACAAAACACAAAGAAAGACACTATACAATCATAAAAGGATCGATTCCACAAGAAGTCATAACCCTGGTCAACATCTATGCACCCAACACAGGAGCTCCTAAATATATAAAACAGACTTTGACAGACATAAAGACAGAGATCAGCAGCAACACTATCATAGTAGGGGACTTCAAAACCCCGTTGTCACCAATGGACAGATCCTCCAGACAGAAAATCAACATGGAAACAGTGGCCTTAAATGACATTTTAGACCAGCTGGATTTAATTGATATTTTTAGAGCATTTCACCCCAAAGCAACAGAATATACATTCTTCTCAAGTGCACA
>NW_017732840.1:122050-134198 GCF_001890085.2 Hipposideros armiger
GTCAAATATATATAGATAGATAGATAGATAGATAGATAGATAGATAGATAGATAGATAGATATAGATATATACAGTCATGGAATGTGGAGTATAGTGTGGGAGTGGATTCAAGGGAATTGTAATAGATATGTATTATATTGGGTATTGGGGGGAAGTGGAGTGGTGGATTGGGGGAGGGGTGTTGTCACCTCGACGGGGAAAAAGTATAACTATTGCACTGTGTTGTACAGCTGAAACTAATTCTAAAAAAATGTGTATTTCAGAATAAAAAATAATTAAAAAATAAAAGAAAGACAGGACAAAAAGAGTCTATTCATGATCCACCATTAGTCATTTTTACTGCCTTAAAACAGAGATGTTGTAGTAGGAGCTGGGGAATGCAAATGGCCACACCAACTGAAAACTTGCTCTTTTCCTAATATTGCAGGTTTACCTCACTATCAAAAAACACTTCTCTAATAGAATAAAATAAACAGCATGAAAGTCCATTAACTGAAAAATATTTTAATTCATGGAGGTTTTAGGATCAATCAAAGGAGTCACATTATAGAAACAGAAACTGCATCCACAAACAGGCAAATGGGAAAGTTCAACTACAAAAAGACACCAACAGTGTAGAATCACTAAGAAAACATTATCACAAAGGTGAGGTATTAAACTCAACAAGAAGAAGCAATAGCATCCAAGAAAATCACAAATGACAAGACTAAAAATAGGAGATATATTCCCCAAACCAAAATAATGTTATTATGTAATAGGAGAAAATAAAACAGAATAAAGTAAACTTAAAAAAAAAAAAAAGAATATGACCCAGAATACTTCTACTCTTTCAGTGAGTTGGACTCCACCACATGGTCAATTTTGTAAATGTTCTAGGGGTCCTTGGGTAGAAATGTGCTTTTTGGTTGTAGTGCAAGTTCCATATATAGATCAACTTTATTATTCTATTATTCAGATTTTCTATGTCATACTTTTGATGTGTCAAGAAATATAAGAGGTAAGAAAAAGTTTTCCAGAACTAAGCTGATTTCTGTTCATTTCTCCCTGCACTTTGTAGAGCTCGTCATTGGTTTGTAAGCCTTGCACAAATTTTCTGATAGCTATATGGAGGCCTGTGAAGTTAAGAAAGCTTTGTCCTAATGTTGGTTTCTTATGAACCTATCAGGAAGAAGTGCTGAGTTTTATCAAATATTTTAGCACTTATTGAGAGATCTCTGTTAATTTAGTGAATTTCATGAGCAACTATTCTAATGTTGAACCATTCTTGTCTTCTTAGAACAAATGTACTTAATCACAAGTTATGTTTAAGACACTGCAAGATTTAATTAACTAATACCTTGTTTAGAAATTTTGTATTTATGAACATAAGAAAAATTAGCAATTTTCTTAACCACCCATAACGAATGTGTGTGTTCATACATAGAAAAAAAGAGAATAAGAGAGGAAGAGAAAGGAATATTTCATATGATTAACTTGGCATTTCAAATTAGTGAGAGAAGGATGGATTATTCAGTGTGTTGGAAATAACTAAAAATTTAAAAGAGAGAGAGAGAGAGAGAGAGGGTGTTCCAGTTTCCAGTCTGGCACATAAGAAGCTTAAAAGTCATCACTTCTGTCTCCACAACAAAAAAAAAAGCTGAATGAACAGAACACCAACAACTCTTCCTAGATCTATCAGAGAATTGTGGTCACAAAGTAAACTGCTGTTCCGAAATTGGAGAGACATATAGGTGTATACAGAAACTCACATTTCACCAGAGCAGAAGCCCAGGAGCAGAAACCTTTATGAGAGCCAGTACCAAGGTAGGAAAATTTAAAATGTAATGGCTGAATTATTAGAAACTCAATATGGACAAGCATGAGAGCTAAAACTTTAGGGATACCAGTCTGAGAAGGGCCCCCACATTTTTGTAATTGTTACCTCCAGGAGCTCTACCAGGCCCTCACAGTGAAGATCAGAGAAAATTTCTTTGCGCTTTTGGCAGATGGGGCGGGGTTAGTAGCCACTTTAAAATACACCCAGCACATTTTCTTCTTCTTAATAAGTCCTTCCCTCTAGGAAATCTATTTCACCAGACTAATGCTTTACCAGAGCCTAATGAACCTGCATTAGGGAAAAAATACCCAACTCCAACCCCCTCTCACCTTCCTGCCTCACCTAAAGTGAATGGTGCGGGACTGAAAAGCCTTTGTGAAGGACACAGTCAAGGATGCAGGCTCATTAACATTAATGCCTACTGTATTTTGCCATGTATAATGTGTTCCCTTATAGAATGCCCACCCATGTTTTTGGCCCAAACTTTCAGGGAAAAAAATCTTTTGTTTTAATTTTTAATTCAAATTTTACTTGTTTACATTTAGGTATTATTTTCTGTATTATAAAGGAATTTTAGCATTTATTTTTTTAACACATTATGGTACAAGAAATTGTATGTACCAGTAACAAATTTATGATATTTACACATCATAGAAGGCCAATAAGTCTTTGTAGTTGCAAGCTCGTCAAAAGTTCAACAAAACCAATTATCATATTCCATGATATTGCTTTGCATACAGATATTGTTATTGATTTCTAGAGTTACACTTTTAATTCATAAGCATAAGTAAAATAATTAAAAACATTCATATAGATATGGAATTAGTACTACCCATGTGTAGAGGTCTGACAAGTTCGTGAGCTTGTTGCAACAATGTTGCTAACCTTTGTTTGCTATCAGAAGGGTTATTCATTATGAATTTGTACTAACTGGACAAACAGTTAACCAAGTTTACTATTTGGAAATGTTGAAAAGGCTGCATAAAAAAGTTAGACGACCTGAACTTTTTGCCAATTCATGGCTCTTGCAACACAACAATGCACCAACTCACACAGCACTGTGTGTGAGGGAGTTTTTAGCCAGTAAATAAAATAAATTTATCAGAACACCCTCCATATTCACTTGATCTGGCCCCCAATGACTTCTTTCTTTTCCCAAAGATAAAAGCAATATTGACAGAAAGACATTTTGATGAAATTCAAGACATCAAGGGTAATACGACGACAGCGCTGATGGCCATTCCAGAAAAAGAGCTCCAAAACTGCTTTGAAGGGTGGACTAGGTACTGGCGTCAGCATTGCTTTCCAAGAGGAATACTTCAAAGGTGACTGTAGTGATATTCAGCAATGAGGTATGGAGCACTTTTTCTAGGATGAATTCACGAACTTAATTGTCTGACCTTGTAATGTGTATCCTTATTTTTCCCTCACACATTTGGGTAAAAAAGTATGCATTATAAATGGCAAAATGTGGTAATTATAAGACTATAAATTGCCTCCCCTCTCCCACACCTCACCACCACATCAGTAGGGCTCCTGTATAATAACAGAGAACTACAAATAAAAGAACTGCAGGCCTCAAACCCTACTTAAGTGTCTCTAGGAAAACAAGAGAGAAGATGAAAACAAGGACACCAGAGAAAATTTTAGCCTCTGACAGAACAGCTATAACACACAGTAAACACAACCTAATCCTTAGTCAGATGAAAAAAAAACCTCACATTAAAGTTCTATCTACCTTAGTTCCTTTTACCCAGTACATCATGTCTAGTTTTCTATAAAAAATTTACAAGACATGCTAAAAGACTAAAATACATAGTTTGAAGAAACAGAGCAAGCATCAGAACCAGACTCAAATACCACAGAGATGTTAGAATTATCAGACTGGCTATTTAAAATAACTACGATCAAAATGTTAAGGACAATTTAACATTGCCCTTAATGGAAATGGAAAAAGTGGACAACATGCAAGAGCTGATTGGTCATGTAAGCAGAGAGAGAAAAACTCTAAGAAAAAATTAAAAGAAAATTCTAGAAATAAAAATCTGTAACAAATATGAACAATGCCTTTGATAACTTCATCAGTAGACTGGATATGTCTGATGAAAGAATTAGTGAGCTGGAAGATAATCAACAGAAATTTCCCCAACTGAAATGCAAAGAGGAAAAGAAAAACAGAAAACAGAATATGCAAGAACTGCAGGACAATTACAATAAGTGTAACATACTTGCAATAGGAATTCTAGAAGGGGATAGAAAGAAATAGAAGAATATGTGAAGTGTTAATAACTGAGAATGTTCCAAAATTAAAGAAAGATATCAAATCACAGATCAAGAGAAAACCAACCAGAGTAAAATATCCCCCAAATCTACAAAGGCATATTATATTTAAGCTATTATTTAAGAAAATAAAAGACAAAGAGAAAATCTTGAAAGAAGCCAGAAGGGTATAAAACCCTTACCTATAAAGAGACAATAATAAGAATTACATCAGGCTTCTCTTCTTGGAATGAAATATTTAAAGTATAAAGAAAAATCCCACCAACCTAGAACTGGATCTAATCTGTATTCAGTAAAATTATCCTTCAAAATTGAAGAAGAAATGAATACTTTCTCAGACAAAAATTAAGGAAATTTGTTATCAACTTGACCCATAAAATATCTTAAAAGAGGTTGTTCAAAAATGGGAGGAGACAATTAAAAATGAGCAGAAGATATAAAGAGGCATTTCTCTAAAGAGGACATACAGATGGCCAACAGGCATATGTTCAACCTCACTACTCATTAGAGAAATGCAAATAAAACCACAATGAGATACCACCTCACTTCGGGCAGAATGGCTATCATCAATAAATCAACAAACAACAAGAGCTGGTGAGGTTGTGGAGAAAAGGGGACCCTGGTGCACCATTGGTGGGATTGCAGATTGGTGCAGCCATTATGGAAATCAGTATGGAGGTATCACAAAAAAACTGGAAATGGAACTACCTTATGAACCAGCAATTCCACTTTTGGGTATCTATCCAGAGAAACCCAAGATGCTAATTCGAAAAATATATGCACCCCTATGTTTATTGCAGTGCTACTTACAATAGCCAAGACTTGGAAACAACCAAAATGCCCATCAATAGACGACTGGATTAATAAACTGTGGTATATTTATATGCTGGAGTATTACTCTGCTATAAAGAAGAATGAAATCGTACCATTTGGGATGATATGGATGGACCTAGAGACTATTATATTAAGTGAAATAAGTCAGTTTGAGAAAGACAAATACCATGTGTGGAATCTAAAAAACTGAATGAACCGGCAAAGTAAACAGAAATAGTCTCAGAGATATAGAGGAAAAACTGATGGTTGCTAGTTGGAAGTGGGAGGGGGGTGAGGATGAGGAAGAAGGGGAAGGGATTAGACAGCATAAATAGGTAACTACAATATTGCCACAGGGATATGAAAGACAGTTCAGGGAATATAATTAATAATGTTGTAAATATTTTGTAGGGTGTCGGATTGTTACAAGTCTTGTTAGGGAGACCACTTCATGGATGAGGTAGAGGCTTGATCACTACACTGTACATCTGAAGCTGATGTTGTATACTATTGTATGTCAACTATAATTGAATATATATATAGTCATGGGATATGGTGTACGGTGTGGGAGTGGAGTCAATGGAATTGTAATAGATGTGTATGATATTGGGGGAGGCCAGTGGATTGGGGGATGGGCGTTGTCACATTGAGGGGTAAAAAGTATAACTATTGCACTGTGTTGTACACCTGAAACTAGTTAAAAAATAAATTAATTTTAAAAGGGGGGGAGAGGAAGAATGGTAAAATTCAGAAACTCAGACCTACATACAGTAAAGAAGAACATTAGAGAGGAAATAAAGGTAAAATAATTTTTTTATTCTGAATTGATTGACAGACAACAGTTTGTTCAAAATAATGATAGCAGCAATATATTCAGTGATTATAGCTTGTGGATAAGTGAAACGGCAGTATTGATAATAAGGCATGGGAGGAAGAAGTCAGGAATACTCTGTTATAAGGTACTTGCACTACTCATAAAACAATATAGTGTTATTTAAAAATGAACTTGGGTTAATTGTAAATGTGTAGTGCAAACTTTAGAGCAACCACCAAAAAAAAAAGCAAAAAAAAAAAAGAGTATAATTTAAATGCTAAGAGGGGAGAGAAAATAGAATCACACGAAATGCTCAGTTAAAACTAGAGAAGTCAGAAAAAAAATGGTAGACCAAAAAAGGTAAAGAAACAAAACGTAAAGGCAATGAACAGAAAACAGTAATAAATATGTTTGATATTAATCCAACTATATCAATAACCACTTTAAACATCAATGGTCTGAGTATACCAATTAAAACACAGAGACTATCACAGTTGATAAAAAATAAAAACCCAACTGTATGCGTCTACAAGAAACCCACTTTAAATATAAAAATACAGATATGCTAAAAGTAAAGGGATGGAGAAAGGTATACCCTCTTAACACTAATAAAAGATATGGAGTAATTCTATTAACTTCAGACAAAGCAGACTTCAGAGCTAGGAAAATTATTAGAAATAAAGAGGGATACTACACAATGGAAAATGGTTCAATTCTCTGAGATGATATAACAATTCTTAATGTGTATGTACCTAACAATAGAACAACAAAATATGTGAAGCAAAAACTAATAGAATTGCAATGAGAAATAGATAAATTCACAAGTATAGTTGGAAACTTAACACCCCCCTATTAATCTCTACTAATTGAGAGATCCAACAGGTAGGAAATCAGTTAAGACATAGGTGAACTGAACAACATCATCAGTTAGCTGGATCTTATTGACATTTATAGAATACTTCATCCAACAACAGCAGAATATATTATACATTCATCTGAAGCTCACATGAAATAGTCACCAAGATAGACAATAAAACATAGGGCCAGCTGAATGGCTCAGTTAGGTAAGAGCTTGCTCAAGACTGCAAGCTCTGAGCAATAGGGCCGCCAGTTTGATTCTCCAGCCCAAGCTAAGCTGCCACTGAGCCTCCAACAGGTGGCAGGATGGCTCAGCTAAAAACAAGAAAAACAAAAACAAACAAACAAAAAGACTATAAAACACACCCTAACAGATTTAAAAGAATAGAAATCATACAAAGTATGCTTTCAGGCCACACTGGAATTACTAGAAGTCAATAACAACAACACATGGGTCAAAGAATAAGTCTCAAGAGAAATTTTAAAATATTTTGAACTAAATGAAAATTAAAATACAACTTATCAAAATTTGTGCGATGCAGCTAAAGCAGTGTGGAGAGGGAAATGTATAACATTAAAATGCAAATATTGTGAAAGAAAAATATCTAAAAATCAATAAAATAAGCTTCTACCTTAAAAAACTAGAAAAATAAGAGCAAATTAAATAAAAAATAAGCAGAGAAAAAGAAACAAAAAATAGAGCAAAAATTGATAAAATTGAGAACAGTAAGTCAATAGAGAAAAATTACAAAACCAAAAGAAGTTTATTTTGAAACATAAATAAAATTGATAAGCCTCTAGATAGACTAAGAAAAAAACAGAAAAGACACAAATTACTAATATTAAAAATAAGAGAAAGGCCATCATTACTGATCCCATAGTCATTAAAATAATAATAAAAGAATATTATAAATAATGCTACACCCACAAATTTGATAAGTTAGATGAAATGGAACAATTTCCTGAAATACACAATTTACCACAACTCACACAAGGAGAAACACATAATCTAAATAGGCCTATATTTGTTAAATATATTGAATCAATAATTAATACCATCCCAAAACAGAAAGCACCAGGGTTCACTGGTGAGTTCCACCACACATTTAAGGAAGAAATTATACCAATTTTCTGCAGTCTGTTTCACGAAATAAAAACAGAAAGAATGTTTTTTAACTTTTTCTGTCAGGGGAGCATTGCTCTAATGAAAAATGAAAGATAGTATGAGAGAGGGAAAGTACACACCAATATCTTTCATGACCATATTTATTAACATCCTCAACAATATATCAGCAAATTGAATACAACAATGTATAAAAAGAATCATACATCACAAGCACGTGAGATTTATTCTAGGTATTGAACATTCAAAAATCAATTATTGTTATTATTGATCACACCAACAGACTAAAAAAGAAAAACCATATGAACACATAAATAGATGTTAAAAAAAGCATTTTTACAAAATTGAACATTCATGCTAAAAATTTTAAGCAAACTAGGAATAGAGAGGAATTTAACTTGATAAAAGATATCCTCAAAAACATATAGCTAACATCATACTTAACGGTGAGAAACTAGAAGCTTTCCACTGAGATTAGGAATAAGGCAAGGGTGTTCCCTCTTATTACTCCTATTCGACATCCTACTGGAAATTCTAACACAATAAGACAGAATAGTAAATAAAATGTATACAGATTGGGAAGGAAGAAATAAACTTTGTTCACAGATGACATGATTGTCTATGCAAAAAACTCAAAGAATCAACAAAAACTTCTGGAACTAATAAGCAATTATAGCAAGGTCACAGGATACAAGATTAATATACAAAAGTCAATTGGTTCTTAATATGTCAGCAATTAACAAATAGGATTTGAAATTTAAAAACACAATAACATTTATGATAGCATCAAAAAATGAAATTATTTAGGTATAAATCTAACAAAATATGTAAAATATCTCTATGAGGAAAACCATAAGACTCTGATGAAAGAAACCAAATAAAACCTAAATAAATAGAGAGATATTCCATATACACAGATAGGAAAACTCAGTATTGTCAAGATACCAGTTTTGTCTAACTTGATCTATAGATTTAACACAATGTCAATTAAAATCCCAGCAACTTATTTTGTGGATATCAACAAATTGATTCTAAAGTTTATATGGAAAGACAAAAGATCTGGAATATTCAATACAATATTGAAGGAGAGGAGCAAAGTCAAAAGGCTGAAACTATATGACTTTAAGACTTACTATAGATCTATAGTAATCACGACACTGTGGTATTAGAAAAACAGTAGGAAAGTAGATCAATAGACAGGATAGAGGACACAGAAATAAACTGATTTTTGACAAAGGAACAAAGGCAATACAATGGAGAAAAGGTAGACTTTTCAACAAATGATTCTTGAACAATTGGATATCTACATGAAAAAATGACTCAGACTCATTAATAAACCTAAATATAAAATTTAGAACTGTAAAAGTCCTAGAGGATAATATAAGAGAATATCTAGGTGACCTTGGGTTTGGCTTTTTAGGTACAGCACCAAAATCACAATTCATGAAAGAAAAAATAGAATAAAATAAATTGGACTTCCTTAAAATTTAAAACTTCTGCTCTGTAGAAGACACTGTTTAAGAGAATGAAAAGAAGTCATAGGTAAGAAAAACTCTTTGCAAAACACATCTCTGATAAATGACGGATATTAAAAAAATATACAGGCCTGGCCGAGTGCCTCAGTTGGTTAAGAGCGCAAGCTCTGAGCAACAGGGCCGCTGGTTTGATTCCTACATGGGCCAGTGACACTGCGCCTGAGCTGAGGTGCCGCTGAGCTGCCAACAGGGTGGCTCAGCTGGTGAGAGCATGTGCTCCTAACAACAAAGTTGCCTGTTCAAGATGGTGGGCTACGCCCACCCGCAACTAAAGACTGAACTCAGTATTTTGAGCCGAGTTGCTGCCCAGGTGGCTCAAGGGATAGAGCACGCACTCATAACAACAAGGCTGCTGGTTCAACTCCCGCATGGTATGGTGGCTACGCCCACCCACAACTAATTGAGCACAGCATCTTGAGCTTAGTGGTGTGACTGGACTTGGAGCTGAGCTTGCTGCACCCTCCACAGATAAGATTGAAGGAAAACAACTTGGCTGTTCCCCTCCCCCAATTCCCCAATAAAATCTTTAAATATATATACACACACACACACACACACACAAAGAACCCTTAAAACTCAACAACAAGATAACAAACTACACAATTAAAAAAAGGGGGAAAGACTTGAACAGACATCTCACCAAAGAAGATATGCAGATGGCAAAAAAGCACATGAAAAGATGTTCAACATCATATGTCATTAGAGATTGCAAATTTAAACAACAATGAAATACCACTACATACCTATTAGAATGACTAAAATCCAAAATATTGACAAGACAACACCAAGTGCTGACAAGGATGTGGAGTATATGAGCACTCTCTGTACTCTCTGCTCAATTTTTCTGTAAACTCAAAATTGTTCTAAAAAAATCTATTAATTTAATTAATTAGATAGATAAATAAATAAAATCTAGCTCTATAGTTCACATCTTAATCCAAAATACAGTTAAATTGGGTTAAAAATATTTAAAATATTAAATATATCAAGAAAACATGAAATATTAGAAAATACTGGTAAATACTGGGTTTTACAAGCCTTACACTAAAAATGAAATGTAAAAGAAAGTAACAAACTTTCATACATGAAGATTTTACATGTCTCTGAAGCAATGTGCCAAAAGAAAAAAACAACACTGCTAATAAATAAAACATGTTCAAATCACAAGTAATCAAAACTTGATTTAATAATAAAACAAGACTTTTTCTGCTATAAAATTGGAAGATATTTAAAACAATGTAAATATACCATATTGGGTGGGCTATAGGAAAATGGACAATCTTATATGCCACTGATCATGGTATATGATAGATGGATAACTTGGTGCACTGATAAATTGGTAATAAATATCAAAATCCTAAAAATAGTTCTTTTCTTCTGACTGAGCAATTTCACTTCTAAATTATGTTTGAACAAGCAAATAAAGACATGAGTATTTCAAAATGACACATTCACACTGGGTAAGCCATACAGCAGTTAGAAATGACAACGTACTCTGTTTCATGCCTAGGAAATTATAAACCAAAACACCTCCAACAGGAAAAACACCACTATAAATTTTTAAGGTGTGTGTGCAAGCACCTTACAATGTTTGTGTACTTGAAGTGTAAAAGCCTGAAAGTTGCTGGGTAGAGTTTTGTGGGTCTGTTTTTGTTCTGTTTTGTTTTTTAATGACTGCAATTATCTTTTTCTTACCAGAATATTGTTTGTTTTTTTTGTTTTCTACACTAGGTATGTATTCCTTGTTGAAAATTAAAGGAGTGCAAAAAAGACTTCTTGGAAGCTGGAAGGTAGAGTCAGGTAGCCACCTGGTGGGGCTGTTGTTACAGTTGAGAAGCAATGGGTGGGGCCTCAGCAAATTTGGCCCCTGGCCCTTGGCCACAGAAAGATCAGGTGCAATGAAGGAGAGGAGCTGGAAAGAGGGGACTCCAGAGACCCGCGTGGGCCACTTGGCTGCCTTCCAGCCTTTGCCTCTTTTCTGAGTTGGCACCACTCAGTGTCCTTGACCCAGGCAGTGTGTGGGTGTTACCATAGGCAGAAAGAATAAGGACTTGCGGGAGAAAGGGGGTACATGGGGACACTGTGGGCGGCCCTAGCAGCAGTAGGATTATAATGGCTTCCCAGGCCTCCTACCCCAAACCTCCACCTAGGACTGTCTCTCCAGGGTCCAACTACCAGACCCTACCCAGATGGGAGCTGTGCTGTGCTGTGCAGGAGCAACAGCTCTGAGTCACTTGTTCTCATGCTGCAGTCTTGCGACCCACCCAGGAATGCAGCTCTAGAAGGCCGCAGAGGCTCAGCTGAGCTGCCAGGCTGTCAGCCTTCATGCAGCCATAAGGTGTCCCATTCCTCTAACTGCCCTTTGGAGGGTGCAAAGCTGATTCCTTTCCTGCAATAAGTCTGTTCAGCTTGGCACCTGGTAGGCAGCACACTTGTCCCTCCCACAGCTGGGGTCCCCTGGGGGAGTAGTCTTTCCTAAGGTCCTGAACATAGGGGACAGGCCACAGTGCACTGCTACCTAGACCACCAGAGGCTGCAGACCTGGGTTCAACCTTGGAGAACGCTTCCATCTCTGAGCCTCATGTCTCCCAACATTGTTGCGAAAGTTAATAACCAGTCAACTTTCACAGAGGGCTTCCTAGGGCCAGACATGATGTGTAATCTCATGTAATTCTCAAGCAACCTTAGGAGGTGAGCACTATTATTTATTGCCCCTCCCAATTTTAGCCAAAGAAACTAAGATTCAGAGCTTAAGAAACTTGTCCAAAGTCACAAGAGTAGTGGAAAGTGGGGAGGGACGCTGGAGTCCATACCTCTTACCCCCAAGTCTGAGGCTACTTGCTAAATTGTCTCTGTCCTCACCTAAGGGAGAGTCCTGTCTCTCCTAGGCAGGTGGTAAATTAGAACC
>NW_017732840.1:134388-153418 GCF_001890085.2 Hipposideros armiger
CGTCTGGGATATGAGTAGGGCACCGCTCAGAACCCCGTTGTGGGATCCTGCTGGGTCTCCAGAGTCCGGGCTCCTCTTGCCCAGGACCAATCAGGGGGGAGCTTTCCCAATCCCGAGAATGGGGTAAGGGACTTAGGAAAGGGAGCAGCCCCCTGTCACAGACAATCGTGTCACCTTCGGCTTGTCCCTTTGTCTCTCAAGACTCAGTTTTCTCTTCTGTAAACCGGGCCTATAACGTCCACCCCACAGGGTGGAGCGGGCTGTTAAGCTCTGCCCCCCTGCCCAGTCCCCTGTCGCGGTCCTCTAGCCTGAAGATCCCAGGCCAGGCTGGAGGCTCAGCTGCCCCAACGGGAACCCGCGATCCGGACCCCAAACCCCACGTTCTTGGGGTGAAGCTCGTGGAGCCTCTGGGACCCCCGTAGGGGCGAACTGGGGTAGCCTGCCTTCCTCCGGGCGGGAGATCGAGGCGCTCCGGGACTCACCAAGCCGGGAAGGCGGTGCAGGCGTTGCGGACCAGAAGGGACCTCTGAGAGCCGCGGTCTGGGAACTGGGGCTGACGCAGGCTGGCCCTGGGCGCCAGAGAGGTGGGACCCGCCCCGGCCAGTCCGGGAGCCACAGTCAAGGTCAAAGCTTGGGAGGGGAGAGGCGCCTGGCCGAGGCGAGAAAGGCGGGGTACGCGGGACGAGCAGAAAGTGACTCTGGGTGGGGGTGGGAAGGACTCTAACTCTGAGACCACGGCCAGACGCATCACTCACCCTCTCTGGGCCTGCTTGCATTTATAGAGAAGACTTGCAGAAGTCACAGGGCTTTGAAAAGGCCCAAACGCCCCGAATTTATGAATATTTACAAGGCTGAGTTGGTAAGGGGAAATTCTCGCCAAACCAGGTAATTCTCACTCACTCACTCACTCACTCACTCACTCACTCTCTCACTCACTCAAAAATAATGTACCAAGTTCCTGCCGTATGTTGGACGCAAGGCAGAGCCAAACAAGATCCTTGCCCTTTGAACCTCCATGAACCTGGGAGAGGCACTAACAGAGTGTCTGGGGTTTCTGCCTGCACAATGCTCTTCCTGACTTGCTAGGCAAATCCCCTTCTTCCAGTGCTCCTTTCCACCTACTCTGGATGCCGGGGACCCCTCTCCTGGCTCCCAGCCTGACCAATCCTGCCTCAGGAAGGGTTATTTGTTCCCCTTGAGCCAAGGAAAGTCAGGGGGAAAAAAGAATACAGAGGAGAATAAATCTGCCTATTATTTCCTGACATCCATTCTTTGTTCAGGTGGATGCCCTTCCTGTCACACCAGCTGCTGGAATTCTCTATGCCCTTCCTACCCTCACTTCTTTGGAGGACTCTCTCAACATGAGTTCCAGCCACCTGGACCTCAATTCAGTGCCTGAACACATCAAGATTGCTCCAGCCTCAGGGCTTTTAACATTGGCCTCTGCTGGAACATTCTTTTCTCAAATACTGCAGAGGCACACCCTCTCTCGCCTTCATGTTGAAGCTTACATATCATATATCTGATGTAGAGCCTTAGAGAAGCTGTTACAGGTTACACAGTCTAAAGAAGTCCCTTAGCCACTCTCTGTCACATTACCCTGTTGTATTACTTTCACAGCACTTACTGTATATCTGAGATTTTCTTGTCTATTATTTCTTGTTTATTACCTGTCTCTACTACTAGACTCTAAGCTCTCTAAAGATAGGAAACTGGTGTGATGTATTCACTGTTGTATAACAGTGATGGCATATAGTAGATGCTAAATGTTTGTTGAATGACTTAATGCCCACATGCCAGGAAGAACATCCAAGATTGAGGTGACCCATCTCTACTGAGCCCTCTAGCCCATTCTCAGGAACTGTCCCCTGTTCTTTCTGCTCCAGCCTCCAGTGCTCCTGGCTATCCCTCATGTACACTGATCTTCTTGACTCATGAACTTTCCATATGCTATTCATCTTCTTCTCCAAGGGAATCCCATTCATACTTCAGGAGGTCCCTACTTAAATATCGCATCTTCAGGGACACTTTCCCTGGGCACACACCCACTAGAACACATCCTTCATTATATGATCACAGAGGGGCCTCTAATTTTCCTTCATGCACCTCTCCCCCCTCAATTGTAATTTTATCGTGGCTTCTGGGATTATTTGATTGACATGTCTCCCCCACTAGAACACGAGGGCAAAGACTATCTTAGTCCCCAGGAATTCCCCAACACTTAGTGTAGTGCCTTGAGTTCAGAAAGTGCTCAATAAAATTTGTAGAATAAATGACTGAATGTCAGGAGCCTGGAGTGGGAAAGCAGTGTGAGCAGAACTTTGAAGCTAGAATAGAGAAGGCAGAATGATAGGAAGTAACAGGAACCACCCAAAAAAATGACTTGTAGATTGGACACCCCAAAAATGTGTTTGAAAATCAAAGGAGAACCTATAGTCTTAAGGGGAATAGGAGCAGGAAAGCAGGGAAGTTTAAGCAGGAAGTTTAGTGATGCTGCCACCTGCAGTAACATGGAAAGTAGAAAATGTGCCAAGTGAACTGGGCAGTCTGGCTGAGGAAATTTTCAGGCAGAATGTTGAAGGTGTTCCTGGCTTTTTCTTGCTTCATATACTAAAATGTAAGAAATGAAAGATAAGCCAAAAGAAGGACTGTTAAGTAATTTGCTGGTTTTTAAAATCCACAGCTTCTCCAGATGTCAGATGATGCTAAAACTAACAACCTCCAGGCAAAGATGCAATTCAGGGCCATGCCAGGAAAAGATGGCCTAAAAAGGAAGCCAAAGGTGTGGCTGTAAATCCTTTGTTAAGTTCTCAAAATAAAAATCATCAGTGGCACCTCAAGAGTATTCAGTTAAACAGAAGGTCTTCCAAAAAGCTTAAAAGTTGTCATTCAGCCAAAGCCCAAGGTAGAGAAGGGTTTATTTAAAAGAGATTCCAGTTGTTTAAAGGAGTAAATCTCAAAAAGATTCACATGAGACACACAGCTTTTAAAAGATTATATTGGCAAGACAGTGCCAGCTTGGAGATTGGACTAAAAAGATCAGAGATAGTACAAAATGAAAAGAGGCTTCTGGAAGTCCCTTCTACTCACCCACCCCAATTCTACTGGCAAGAGGTTCCCTGACAAAGCACACAGATGCAAACAGGTGCTACATTTCATGGGGAAAGAAAGGATGACTTGAGATCACAACAAAGACTCCGAGGATAGAACCAAGAGCATGGAGAGGCCAGAGTCAGACTGAGTCCCAATCAAGGAACTTTCAACATCTGCCCAGCTGGATTTCAGAATCGCCAATCCCAGTTCCCTAGTGACACCTGTGTGTCTCCCATCCCTATCCTCTTTAAACAATAATATCCACAGTGGTCATGCTATACTTGTCCCACCATTGTATGTTGGAGTGGCGGACACAGGAGTGCAGACAACTGATCCCTGGAACTCACAGGTCTGCAAATTGAGAACTGTGTTTAAGGGGTTACATTGAAGGAAATACATCCAAGGAGCCTCTTTCACAAGAGAACCTGATTTGGACGCAGATTCTGGACTTCAAGCTCATTCTATAGTAGGGTGGGACTTTAGGAGGGAGGTTTGGAAGGGTGTGTATGTTTTGCATGTGGGAGGACTATAAATAATTTGTGGCCACTGGGTGAACTGTGGTAATTTAAAAATTCTTTGACACTCCCTCCTTCAAGAGAAGTGTAATTCTGTGAGCCCTTGAGCATGAACTGCACTTAGTGACTTGCTCCTAACAAATGAAATATGGTGGAAGTGACAGCATGTGGCTTCTGAATTCTTCATTTCATAAACCAGGTAGAGAAATGGAGCCTGAGGTCAGAGAGTGGCAGAAACCAGCTCTTCTGTGTCCTAGAACTCTATGATACTTTCGGAATGAGTCATACTGAACCCCCCTCTGCCAGTTCAGTTTGCTCTGCCAGGAATGTCTCTTCACTCATCTATCTGAGCTTATGCTTCAGGGATTGGCTTGTGTATTATATCTCTTTTGGGAAGTCTTTTCCAGACCTCTTCTCTTCGTAGTTCCCACATTTATAGCACAGATCACACTCTAATGTAATTTCCACATGTTTGTATGTCTGTCTCTCTGTCAACTGCAAGGCCCCTGAGGCCAAAGATAGGGACTACTTAATTTGTACACTCCGGAGCCCTGAATGGAACCTGACTCAAAAAAGGCCTGGGTGGTTGAGTGTGGATGGATGATGTGCCCAATAGAAAGGGCCTCTGTTTAAGCTTTCTGTAGACCCCTAGGTGGCTGGGAGGATAGTGGGTACTTGCACAGCCCTATGCTGTGGGTAAGGAGATGGGGCAGTTTAGAGGATGAGTCTGCTCAGGGCCATATGAGTAGGTGACCAGATGGACAGAGAGATGGACTCACTTTCTGTTGTGTAAGAATGACTCAGCTTGTCCTTTAGGAACTCAGTAACTCAGTGGGCATTTCCTGCAAAGGAAACATTAACTTGTCAAGGTCTGCAGCCTTTGGGAAATCAAAATGGGCAAAGCACATGACCTGAACTTTCTTTGCAAATTTGGGGCCAGTGTGCAACTTCTGAGGCCTCTTGTTCAGACACAAAGGGAGGCCACCCCATGCTTCTACTTTGCCTTGTGAATTATTCATGGTGTCACCTGATATCTCTCCCCTTAGAAACTCTCCCCAATGGGAACCTAGAATTCAGGATGGTTTTCCTTGATATTCCCTTTTAACATGGCCAACATGTGATTTTACATAATGTTTTATAGTCCATTCTGGCTGCTATAACACAGTATACACTGGGTGGCTTATAAACAACAGAAATTTATTTCTCACAGTTTTGGAGACTGGAAGTAGAGGTCTGGGTACCAGCATGGTTGGGTGAAAGCCCTCTTCTAGATCACAAACTTCTCATGTGTCCTCACATGAGTTCCATGGGGGTCTCTTTCATAAGGGCATTAATCTCCTTCATGAGGGCTTCACCCTCATAACCTAATCACCCCCCAAAGGTCCCACCTTTTAATAACCATCACCTTTGGGGTTTAAGATTTGAACATATAAACTTGGGGGAGAAACAAACATTCAGATCATAGCATATATAGAGGTAAAAATATGAGTTAACCTTAGTACAACCCCAGGCCTTGAACCAAGGCACATCTCAGAATCTAGAGTCACAAACAAAAATGTTTCTGAAGAGCTAAGTTGACAGGAAATTCACAGCCATTCTTCTATGAGGGCCTCACCAGCTTCAGGCAGAACCTGTTGACCCCTGTGTAAAATCAAACCTTGGGGTTGTTTTGTGTTTGTATTCCCAGTGCCTGGGACAGCTCCTGGCCTGAAGATGACCCCCAGGAGTTCATTGCCAAGGAATAAATGAAAATAGGGGAGAATCAGGTTCAGTCTCCTTCGGGTACTTATAGCCCAGTGTGGGAGATGAAAGTGGACACAGCAGAAATCAAAGATGGGGAAGTAATGTGAACTGTGAGAGGGAAAACATTAAGAGAGGAGGCCTGGGGTGCATTAGGATTCCTTGGGGAGAGGAGGCCTGGCAGGACTGGGATGAATTTAATGAGGAAAAAATGAGAAAGATTCCAGATGGAGAGAAGAGTAAGAATGAATGCAGGGTGCATGGAAGAAGGGACATATAAGTGGTTTCTAAGGAACAATGAGAAAGCATGACTCATTGTGCTCACCATGTAGCTGATTGAGAGGAACTGGAGAAGTCTGAGGTCCTGAGAACATGCAACATGGGGCGAGGAGACTGCATTTTACCCTGAGATCCAGTGGTAGCCACACATGTGATTTTATAGGCCAGGACCATTTCAGAAGCATTTGAGTGACATTGGTTTACTAACTTTTATTTCACAATGTAAGAACATTTTTAAAAAAAAATCAATTTCCTGGAATATTATTCATCCTTAAAAAGGAAGGAAATTCTGACGCATGCTACAACATGAATGAACCTTATGGACATTAGGCTTTGTGAAATAAGCCAGACACAAAAGTACATATACTATATTATCCCACTTATATGAGGTTCCTAAAGTAGTCAAATTCATTGAGACAAAAAGTAGAATGGTGGTTGCCAGGGGCTACAGGGAGTGAGGAATAGGGAGTTAGTGTTTAATGGGTACAGAGTTTCAGTTTGGGAAGATGAAAAAACTCTCAAGGTAGACAGTGGTTGGTGATGGTTGCACAACAATATGAATGTACTTAACACCACTGAACTGAATATTTTAAATGGTTAAGATGATACACTTTGTGTTATTTTGGCACAGTTAAGTTTTAAAACATCAATTTCCACTAGTCACGGTAATTTCATTTAAAAGGCTATTTAGAAGTCAGTCAGAGAAAGACAAATATCATATGATCTCACTTATACGTGGATTCTAAGGAACTGAATGGATGGGAGAAGTGGATGGAGATAGTTTCAGAGACACAGAGGAAGAACTGAGGGTTGCTAGTCGGGAGGGGGTGGGGATGAAGGAGAAGGGGAAGGGATGAGACAATACAATTGGGTAATTGTAATATGGCCGCAGGGATAGAAAAAGACAGTCCAAGGAATACAATCAATAATGTTGTAAGCATTTCTTAGGGGGCCAGATGGACCCATGTCCTTTTGGGGAGTCCACTTCATAGTTGATGTAGAGGCCTGACCACCGCATTGTATTTCTGAAACTGATGTTGAATAATACTGTATGTCAACTATAATTATATATACATATAACCTCGGGACATGGAGTAGAGTGCGGGAACGGATTCAATGGAATTGTAATAGATAAGCATGATATCGGGGGTGGGAGGGCAGTGGATGGGGGGAGGGGGGTTGTTACTTTGTGAGGGTGAAAAGGATAACTATTGCATTGTTCTGTACACCTGAAACTAACAATAAAAAAAAGGCTATTTAGCCCCAAAAAGCTTTAAAGAACAATTGACCTTGTGGAAAACTCTGTCCCAACTCACTGCTGGTCTTGGGCTTAGCATTTGGGAAATAGTGCTCTGGCTCTAAAGAGCAGCTGTGTCTACATTTGAGAAATATGAGATGGAGAGACTGAAAAGCAGGAAACCAGTAGAAATAAGCAGCACTCATCCCAGGGAGCATGGGGTGGTGCCCAGGGCCAGCGACAGCAGAGCTGTTACCACTTCTAGGCTCTAAGGGGCTAGAAATAGGGGCATACAGCATTTACCACACCCAAAAGAGGACAGTGTGGAGAGAGGGCTATATGAGATGAGTGGTGACCTTGGGAGAGAGAGAGCCAAAGGAATAAATACCTAACTCTCTCTCCTCCCTCTCGCCTTCGATCACCTTCCAGGACTCTCTAATTGTTGGGTAACTGGAAGTCAGAGGCAAAGAGGCTAATGGACGCAGTCCTTCCAGGTCAGATTCCTGAGCACCAAGCAGCAAGGGAAGGAAGAAAGTAGACCTAGAAAGACCAAAGATGAGCTGATACTGTCCAATTAGGAGAAAGCCCACCCAAGTTCAATGGAGGGAACTTAATATGAAGCAATAGTTATAGAAGCATTAGAAGAGCTGAGGGTGCAGACAAGAAATGGTGAGACAACCCAGAGATTAGCAGCATACAGGAAGTTGAGACCACCCTAAGGCCAGATAGACTGACAAAGAAAAGATGAGGTCACGGGTGTCTTTCTTGTTGCCAAAATCAATGCACATACTTTTCTCCCCATCCTGACCTCTCCATAGCAGTCAACACTGTTGGCCCCCTGTGTCAGTCATACCTGGTTGCTGAAAACACTTGCCCTGCTCTGCTCCATGTTGCAGAGTCCTGGAATTGGAGTCATCCAGCAGGAGGGGAAAAAAAAACATAAAAGAGGACCACTTGGGAACTGGGACTGGCAGGGCTGCCCAGGAAGAGCTGGGATCTAGGAGAACATGTGCCCACCCCTGGAGATACAGCCTGAAACAAAGAAAAATGATGTAGGCTCACTCTCTTCCTATCTTCCCCCCAGGCATTCCCAGTGTCTAAACAAACTGGAAGGCACTCACTTGGCAGGAACCTGAGAAATGTGGTTTGCTGGGGCCAGGCACCTGCAGTATGGAATGGGGTGGGGGACAGGCAAGAAACAGAGGTGAGCAACCAGGTACATGGCTGTCACAGGGGGCCAAGAGCTGTGACTGCTACAGCGAGGACAAGATGAGGAAGGGAATATGTGTATTAGATTTGGCAACATGAAAGGCATTGTAACCTCAGTGAGCACTGCATCTGGAGAAGTGGGAACAGAGCCATCATAGAAGGGGTGAGAAGTAAATGTGCAGTGAAGACATGGAGACAAGCAATTTTGAAATGTTTGGCTGTAAAGGGGAAGATAATGAGAGATGGCAAGATGGGAGAAAGACCTGGAGTCAAGGAAAAGGGTTTTTAATGAGAGAGACTTAAGAGTATAAAAAGTCTGTGGGAAGGATTCAGCTCAGAAGGAAAAACTGAATGTACAAGGAAGAAAAGGGAAAATTAGTAGTGTCTGTGGTTTCTGAAAAAGTGAAAAGGGAAGGCATCCAAAAACAGATTCAGGGAATGACCTTCAATGACCTTCAATGACACTGCAACCAGAGGGAAGTAAGGCAGGCAGAGAGATGGATTGGATGGGTGGGTAGGTAGGTGTATGGTTGGATGGATATATGGATGGATGGATGGATGGATGGATGAATGGATGGATGGATACGTGGATGGGTGGAAGGATGGATATGTATATAGATAGAAGGATGAGTGTATACATGAATGGTAGATTTCCTTTATCATGAACCTCTGTTTCATATTGATAAAATATGGTAGACCTCACCTCATGGCTTACCTTCTTTCTCTAAACAACAAGGTGAGATCATTTGTTAAGATGAGCAAGAGGAAAGAGTTGGTTTGAGAAAGATGGAGTAGCCTGAGCAGTGTTGAGGGCTCATTTGAGATGGGTGGTCATAAGTAGGACCCATGTGAGTACTGGTCAAGATGGCACAGTAGGTAAATACTGTGCTCACCTTCTATCACAACCACATCAGAATTACAACTAAACTACGAAACAACCATCCTTGAAAATCACCTGAAATCCTGCTGAACTGAAGCCCTACAATTAAGGACAAGTAGAAAAAGCCACCTCGGGCCTGGTAGGAGGGACAGAGACACTGAACAGACAGGTCCCACACGTGTGTGTGACCATTAAAAATCAGGAGCGATATCTCACCTGTGGAGGTCACACCCAGAGGAGCAAGGGGGCCCAGCCCTTGCCCAGCTCAGGGTTCCAGTGCCAGAAGAGAAGTCCCCATAATTTCTGGCTGTGGAAACCAGCAGAGATTGTAGCTAAGTAAGATGAAGGGAGGCTGCACTCCCAGGCACTCCTCTTAAAGGGACTGTGTATGGACTCACTGATGGAATCACTGGCTCTGAGCTCCAGTGCTGGGGCAGCTGCTGGAGAGGTGGCAGGGACATATACAGTGGGGAACTGACCTGTCTGGCTTCAGGATGGGGCCTGAAGGGGCACTTTCTCCCAGATGGAGAAGTTGGGAGGCCACTTTCTTTTGTTGATCCCACCCCCTTGCCTGCAAGCAGACAGAGGCAGCTGCCATATCTGTCTCCATCAAGCTGGCTCAGACCAATTGTTCACCTTGCCCTGGTGATTTCAGACCCTGCCCTGCCCAACTTTTGGGTACACCCAAGTCATATCCAGTGGCCTTTTTATACAAACTGCCTGACTTGGCTCATGCTGCAGGCTTTCCTAAGGTCTCTGAAAGCTTTATGGAACCCAGACAAACAGCATTTGGCTTGAGAGTGTCCCGTACCTCTGGCTGAGCTGCCCTAAGTCCATTATTAGCAGCAGCTGGCTTTGGTTTGTGGCTTGACCACTCAAAGCACATCCAACTATGGCATTCACAGCAGACATCTCTGGGTTGCTTTGTGGTTCCTGCTGGGTGGCCCTGGGTGAGGCATAGGCTGTGGTTGAACTCAACTTGCAGCACATCCCCTCCCAGGTGGCCCTAAGGCTGGAGTGTCTAGAGGCCAGCTTTGAAATGAGCTGAATCATCACCTAGCCACCTCCAAGGATGACACACCCAAGAAGCAGATTGGGCGGGCACCAGAGCCCTGCTGAGGCAGAATCTGCTCTGTAGGGTCAGTGCCTGCACCACAATTCCTCCACTGTAGTCATGGCCAGTCCCCACAACCAATGAGGCCCGGGGTCAGTTCCTCCCACTGATGTTCAAATGACAACCAAGGCTCAACTACAAGAGGAGGGGCACACATAACCTACATAAGGGACACACCTGGAGTGCATGGTTCAGGTGACCAGGAAGACTGCATCACTGAACCCCAGAGCACACCTACTACATAAGGCCACTCTACTAAGACTGGGAGACATAGCAGCCCTACCTAATACATAGAAACAAACACAGGGAGGCAACCAAAATGGGGAGACAAAAAATATATATTAAATAAAAGAAAGGAACAAAGCTCCAGAAAAAGAACTAAACAAAATGGAGACAAGTAACCTACCAGATGCAGAGTTCAAAACATTGGTATAAAGATGCTCAATGATCTCAGGGAGAATGTCAACAAAGAGATAGAAAACATAAAAATGAAGAAAACAAACAAAAAAATTAGTCAGAAATAAAGAATACAATAATGGAAATAAAGAATACATTACAGGGATTCAACGGTAGATTATATGAAGCAGAGGATTGAATCAGCAATTTAGAAGATAAGGTAGCAGAAAACACCCAATCAGAACAGCAAAAAGAAAAAATAATCCAAAAAAAGGAGGAGGGTTTAAGGGGTCTCTGGGACAACACCAAGTAAACCAACATTTCCATTATAGGGGTACCAGAAGGAGAAGAGAGACAGCAAGGAATTGAAAACCTACTTGAAGAAATGATGATGAAAAATTTCCCTACCTGGGCAAAGGAAATAAATATACAAGTCCAGAAAGTGCAGAGTCCCAAACAAGATGAACCCAAAGAGGCTCAAACCAAGATGCATCATGATTAAAATGCCAAAGGTTAAAAACAAGAAAGAATCTTAAAAGCAGCAACAGAAAAGCAGTTAGTTACCTACAAGGGAGCTCCCATAAGTGTATCAGCTGATTTTTCAACAGGAATTTTGCAGGCCAGAAGCGAGTGGCAGGAAATATTCAAAGTGATGAAAAGCAAGGACCTACAACCAAGATTACTATACCCAGCAAAGTTAACACTTAGAATCAAAGGACAGATAAAGATCTTCCCAGACAAGGAAAAGCTAAAGGAGTTTGTCACCACCAAACCAGTATTACAAGGAATCTTACAGGCTCTTCTTTAAGATGAAAAAAAAGATAAAAATATGAATCATAAAATGTCAATAACTGTATGGCTATCAACAATTACTTTAAATATAAATGGTTTAAATGCTTCAATCAAAAGAAAAGGGACTGAATGGATAAGAAAACAAGACTCTTACATATGTTCACTTCATATCAGAAGACACACACAGACTGAAAGTAAAGTGAAGAAAAAGATATTTCATGAAAATAGAAACAAATGAACAAAAACTGGAGTAGTAATACTTATATCAGACAAAATAGACTTTAAAACAAAGACTATAACAAGAGACAAAGAAGGACCTAGTAAGCCCACTTCTAGGTATTTATTCAAAGAAACCCAAAATGCTACTTCAAGGCGATGTGCTCATCCATGTGTTCATTGCAGTATTATTTACAATAGTCAAGATATGAAGGCAACTCAGGTGTCCCTGAATGGATGAATACATAAAGAAGAGGTGGTATGACTGAAGCTGATGTTGAATAATATTGTATGTCAACTATAATTATATATACATATAGTCATGGGACATGGAGTAGAGAGTAGGAATGGAGTCAATGGAATTGTAATAGATAAGCATGATATCGGGGGTGGGAGGGCAATAGATGGGGGAGGGGGGGTTGTTACTTTGTGAGGGTGAAAAGGATAACTATTATATTGTTCTGTACACCTGAAACTAACAGCAGAAAACATTAAAAAAAGAAGAGGTTGTACAAGGTATGATCAAAACATGATGAACTGTCAATAATATTGTAATAACTATGTATGGTGTCAGATAGGTACTAGCTCTATTGGAGTGATAGATGGGAGGGGCTTGGGGGCAGGGTGAAAAAAGGTGAAGGGATTAAGAAATACAAATTGGTAGTTACAGAATAGTCATGGCAATGTAAAGTAAGAATAGAGAATATAATCAATAATATGGGCATAGCTATGTATAGTGCCAGTTGGGTACCAGTCAGGAGGGTCACTTTGTAAATTATATAAATGTCTAACCACTATACTGTACACCTGAAACTAATATAAAATAATATTGAATATCAGCTCTAATTGAAAAATTAAAAAGGGGAGGAAAGATAAAGAAGGGGCCAAAAGGTTAAAAGTTCCAGGTATAAAACAAATAAGTCTTGGGAATGTAATATACAGCATAGGAAATATAGTCACTAATATTGTGATAGCATGGTACAGTGTCAGACAGTTGCTGGAATTATCATGGTGATCATTTCTTTAGCATGGGGAATATAATCAATAATATGGTGATAACTATGTGTAGTGCCAGGGGGGGTGCTGTTGAAACTAATATAATATTGTATGTTAGCTATATTTTAATCAAAATCTTTAAAAAAAAAAAGTAGAACCCATCTGTGCTGTTTTGAGAACCTTTTCCAGCAGCACCAGTCTACTCAAAGAGGAGGCACTGTGGAAAAGGAAACAGATTTTGGGTTCACCCATGGCTGATAATTTGCCCAGATAATCACTGTGAAGAGCAAAGGGCAGTAGTGTACTGCATTATCTAAGCTGGACAAGGAAACTGCTGATGGGTGAGGGAAATTATAGAGGTCAGTGAACTAGTGTTCCCTTTAAGGCCAATTACGTGGTTATGCTGGAACAGTTGAACCAGTGACTGAATGAGAGAACATATGGACAGAGAGTAGGATGGGGGATGCCTGAATCTGTGATTCTGGAAGTGGAACGGCCCCAGGTGACCATAATTGTAAAGAAGGCTCATGAAGAGGTTATAGCAAAAAGGGCCTGTTTGAGGCTGGCAATTAGAAGAGAGGACATTTTTGTATCCTCTATAATTGATATTTGCCTATTCCTGGACCAACAACTACCCTTTTTAATTGCTGTAGCTTTCTTGCTTTATTTTTTAATTTACTTTATTAAAAATAATTACACAGACTGAAAGTAAAGTGATGAAAAATATATTTCATGAAAACAAACAAATGAACAAAAGCTGGAGTAGCAATACTTATATCAGACATTTCACTCCCAGATATTTTAACCAAGTGAAAAAAACATACATCCACACAAAGATCTGTAGAATGTACATAGCAGCCTTATTCACCACAGCCAAGACCTGATCACTACCCAAATGCCCATAAATAGAAGAATAAATGAAGTGTGATATAATTTACAATAGTATATGGCTTATCAATGAAAAGGAAGGAATACATACAGCAACATTATGTTTAATAAAAAAAGCCAGACTCAAAAGAGTGTATGCTGTATGACTCCATCTATAGTATGGCCAAGATCAGATGAAAACTATCTATGGTGATAAAAGTCAGAAAGCAGTTGACTGGGACAGGGTAAATGGTGGGGTGTGTGTGGAGATTGACAGGAAAGGGACACCAGGAAACCTTCTGAGGTAATGAAAATATTCTGTAGTTTTTTGGGTGGTGGCTACAAAAGGTTATGCAATTTTCAAAACTCATTAAACTGAACATCGAAGATCTGTGTATATAAATTATTAAAAAGCTATAAATTAATACAAAATGAATATGTGCTCAGTATAAAATGTGAGCTAATCCAAAGTTGGATAAAGATTAATCTTGCCCACCCTATCCCATACACACATCCACCCACCGTGGACTTCCCTGATGTAACTGATGACACTATTGTTTATTTTACAAAATTCGAGTCATGTCACTGTGCTTGTTACTCAGCAATGCCTTTTCTTGTTTAAAAATGCATCATGGATGTCCTTGAAAGTCAGCAGATAGGGAATCTAACTTATGTTTACATAAGGATTTACAATGAGGAAACAATTCTAGGAAATTGTGTGAGTGTCTTTATTAACACTATAGGGCCATTGTCAAGTCCTTAACACTCTTTTACAGATCTTATCATCTTCAAGGCAGTTTTAAAATTTGTGGTGTCACTAGAAAATGTATCTTAAGCCACAGAACTCATTTGCCTCACATTGCAAATCCTTCTGCAAGTAAGTGTGTATTCATAATTTGTAGAAAAATATTATTGAATGCTACTAATTCTTGTATTGCATTTTCCAGGGCCCTTAACTAGGCTTGTTTATGAGGAAATTCAATAGGTAAAATGTGTTGGTCTCATTAATATTTACTAAATATATGTTATATTACTTTGTCTCCTTTTGGTTTAATTTTTATTATGGAACTTTTATACACATACAAAATTAGAGCAAACAGTGTAGCAAAATCTCATGTTCTTATCATCCCACTTCAAAAATTATCAGTTCATGACCAATCTTGTTTATCTGTACCAATTTTCTCCTCCCCAACATTAGCTTATTTTGAAGCAAAACTCAGACATCAAGTGACCCCATTTATAGTATTTCAGTATGTATCTCTGAAAGATTAAATTTTTTTAAGATTTTATTGGGGAATTGGGGGAGAGGAACACACAACTTGCTGTCCTTTGGTTCTTCAGTCTAGTTGTGGGGGATATCACTTCACTGGCCCATGTTGGTATTATCATTGCGCTATTCCCAGCTGAGGCAGATCAGTCACCGGCCACTGGACAGCCGCTCACAGCGGCTCTTGGCAGCTCAACTTGGCTCCCAGCCACTCACGGTAGCTTATGGCAGCTCACTGCAGCTTCACTGCAGCCTATGCCGTCGCCGGCGACTCATGGCAGCCCAGCTCCAGGTCGAGCTGTTGTTCACCATCTTAGCTGTAGAAGGCGCAGCGTCACTGACCATAATGTGGGATCTGAACCCGGGTCCTGCTGCTCAGAGTCGGCGTCCCAAGCAAACTCTTAACCAATGCTCCACTCGGCCAGCTCAGATAAAATCATTTTTAAGAAACAACTACAACCTCATATCACACATAAAAATTAATAATTTCTTAATATCAGAAGGATTTCTAATGCATCTAGTATGTGTTAAAACTCCCTCAATTGTTACATATAGTACATATATGTAGTACATATAGTACATATAGTAGGTCTGAATTAGGTCTACACTCTGCAATTAGTTGGTATGCCCCTTAAGTCCCCCCCCTTTTTAAATTTTATTGTACTTGAAATACGAGAGGTCAGATAAATAAGTTTGCAAACTAATCCTACAAATAGTGCTATATACCTCATTGCTGAATATCACTATGGTCACCTTTGAAGTACTCCCTTTGGGAAGCTATGCTGATGCCAGCACCTAGTGCACCCTTCAAAGCAATTTTAAAACTCTTTTTCTAGAATGGCCATTAAAACTGCCATCATATCACCCTTGATGTCCTGAATGTCATCCAAATGTTTTCCTTTCAATATTTCCTTTATCTTTGGGTAAAATAAGAAGTCACTAGGGGCCAGAACAGGTGAGTAGGGAGGGTGTTCCAATATAGTTATTTGTTTACTGGCTAAAAACTCCCTCACAGACAGTGCCATGTGAGCCGGTGCATTGTCATTATGCCATGAATTGTTGGTGAAAAGTTCAGGTCGTCTATCTTTTTCATGCAGTCTTTTCAGCACTTCCAAATAGTAAACTTGGTTAACTTTGTCCAGTTGGTACAAATGCATAATGAATAATCCCTCTGATATCAAAAAAGTTAGCAACATCATTGCAACAAGTTCATGAACTTGTCATACCTCGTGTGTGTGTGTGTGTGTGTGTGTGTGTGTGTTTAATTATAGTTGACATTCAATATTATTCAACTTCAGTTTCAGGTATATAGCACAGTGGTCAGGCATCTACACATTCTATGAAGTTTTTAACATCTCTCCCATCTCTTTTTTCCCCTTTTCTTCCTCTCTCTCTCTCCCCCTCTCCCTTTTCCTTCTCTCTGCACCCCCACTCTGTCAATAATTTGCAATTTATTTGTTGAAGAAACAAAGTGAATTGTCTTGTAGAGTTTTCTGCTGGATTTGGGGGTCACATCCATTGCTATAAATTGGTAGCTGAAGCTAGAGGCATGGTCAGACTCACATTTGTTCTGTTTGTGTGTTTTTTGGTGAAAATACTTCCAAAATTATGTTCTGAACTTTCACAGGAGACACATAATATCTGTGTCTCTTTTTTCATGTTAGTTGGCATTGATGTTCATTTCCCATATCCATTATTTCATTTTACCAGTTTCACTTGCATCTCTCAAAGGTGACCAATGACTTTTTTTAAAGCACCATTATGGATACTCATGGGATTTGCTATTTTTTGTGTACTTCAGGTATTTGCAGTTATTTTCCCCACTACTGTTCAAATATCCTATCTTTGGCCAGTGGAACCTTTACAGCAAGGCTCCTGAGTGCAGTTGCCATGCCTCCTATATTGTTTGAAAGTTCCTTGCTTTCTGTTATGAGAGTATGTTGCAGTTTTATTTTGTGCATCTCCTACCCAAGATCTGGAATTAGATATTTCTCAAAAGCCTCACCCCCAAATTACAAAATTAGTATATGCTCAGTGTACTCAGTGCTCAGAGCTAGGACACACTTTCAATACAATAGAATTTATCAAAATTTCATACTGAAACTTTCAGTTCAAATGTAGTCTTGCATCACTTTATTTAACCCCTTTGATCTCACTCACATCTGTATGGCTTTCCTCTAATGCTGAAGATTCCCATTCCCAAGGATGTGGATAGTAATCACCACTTTCTTTACCATAACAACACACAACAGTGTAGGAACGATTGTACTGACACTACCTCTATTTGATGGCTGAAAAGAGTTTAATTTTTTTTTAGTATTCCTCTTTATATCTGCATAGTAGTCCATTGAATGCATGCACATTCACTTCCTCACAAGCCCACAGCTGATGGACATAATGACCTTAGAAGGGCATGACATGGTGTAGTCAGCCATTCTGACACACATCACAGTGTTTCACTAACCCCACTCTAACAATATTGTAGCAAATATCTTTATATGCTAGAACTTATTTTGTAAGCTAGTTTTCCAAACGTTGAGTTGCTGCATTAATGGTATGGATAGTTTTGATCTTAATAGGGATTATCAAATTTGATTTTTAAAATATTATAACATTTTACCCCCTTCGTACACCCCAATGTAAGAGAGCAGTTAACTTGCCAACACTGGATGTTATCTAATTTTCATTTTTTCCACTCATAGCTGTGAAACCAGAATCTTACTATTGCTTTAAGATTGCAACTCAGTCAGCACCAGAGGAAGTTATCATCTTTTACTATGTTTATTGACAATCTGAATTCCTCTTCTACATTTGTCTGTAATTTGCCTGCATTTTCTTTTTTTCTCTTTGTCTTTTTCTTGTCAATTTATAGAAGCCCTTTGTATATTAGAGCTAAACCCTTTGCTTGTGTTATGTCTTTTACTTTTACACAGGTGAGAGTGTGCATACACACACATGCATACCAACGGAGTTAGAAACAGTGTAGAGGACATAGAGGACAAAAGAAAGCTCCAAACATTAATTAATATCAGCCAAGAAATAAGAAAGTCTCTTATGTTCTGAAATAAGATTCCAATGAAAAATAAATAATTTGAGACAGTCTCAAATAGTGGCACTATGTACCTTCTTAAGTATGACCCCTCCTCTTGCCCACATGCTTCCATGTAGGAATTAAAGGACCATGATATCCAGATGGAAAGGACTCATCTGATGCCACTGCAGTGAATGGATAAAGCATGTGTTCATATAATTTCAGAACACAGGAAAATGTGGAGATACTAAAAACCAAAACCCAAACAAGCCATATACAAAGAAATGGGGGGGTGCAAACAGTAGAATTCTCAAAGGCAAGAACCACTGCACTCAAAATTCTGAGGGAAAGTTACTTTCAACTACCTATTTTATTTACAACTCAAAGTGATACACATAGCGTGGAAGGAGTACATTTTAAGACAAACAAGTACGGAAAATTTACACACACAGACATACACCCCACATTTTTTTCTTTTTAAAAAATCTGACATTATTTATTTATGTATTTAAGATTTAGACACACTTCCTTTAATACAGATTTATTCACTCACTCATTCCTTCAGCAAATACTTATTAAGCAACCACTATGTATCAGGTACTGGGATTTCAACAGTGGACAAAACAGGCCACTATCTTGGCTCATGGGCCCAAGGTTACATTCTAGTGGATGAACATAGAGAATAAACAAAACAAATAAGCAAAACATATAGTATGCAGATGGTGATAAGTGCTATGGAGAAAAATAAAGCAGGAAAGGGATAGATAGAGTTCTAGGGTGAAGGAGGGGGATTCAAATTTAAATAAAATAGTCAGAGAAGACCTCACTGAGAACAAAGACAAAGGAAATTAAGGAGTGAATCATGCAAATATATTTGGGGAAAGAGTGTTCTAGACAGAGGAAACAGCAAGTACTGTGGCCCTGAGGTAGGAGAGTGATTAATATGTTAACTGAACAACAAGGAAGCCAGTAAGGCAGGAGCAGTAATGGAGAAGAGAATACAGGGAATGAGGTCAGAAAGGTAATGAAATCAGATCATATAGGGCTTTGTAAATTATTGTAAGGACTTCGGTGCTTACTATGAGGGAGAAGAGAAGCCACTAGGAGGGTTCTGAGCAGAGACACACACTATTGGATTTATGTTTTAAAAGGTACACTATGGAGGACTTCCGGTAAGATGGCAGACGCTGTGCCGACTACCTCCTAGGATCATAATAAAATTACAAATAATTTATAAGATATTCAACCTCGGAAGTTCCCTGGACCCTAGATGAACAGAACCTCTAAACGAAGGACTTAAAGAGGAGGCCACGTCAAGCCTGGTAGGAGGGGCGGAGACTAGAGAGGGTGAACCCCGTGAGGGTCACCTCAGCGGTGGGGAGGCTTCTCCAGTTGGGG
>NW_017732841.1:0-5439 GCF_001890085.2 Hipposideros armiger
AGCCTCCAGAGCTATGAAAAAATACATTTCTGTTTTTTAAACCACCTAGCCTGTGGTATTTTGTTATGGCAGCTTTCAGCAACTAATGTACTTATTTTACATTTTTATTTAATTTTAAATATTATTTTTTCTTCAGTTACAGTTGACAGTCAATATATTTTACACTTTTTAAGTTGTAGTTATTTTACTAGGTATGAAGTGGTATATCCTTGTAATTTTGATTTGCATTTCTCTAGTGATTAATGAGGTTGAATATCTTTCCATGTACTTATTGGTATTTACACATCTTCTTTGGACAACATTCAAGACTTGCTTATTTTTATAATTGGGTTGTTTGGTTTTGTTTTTGAGTTTTAAAAGTTCTTTATATATTCTAGATATTAACCTTTTATCAAATATGATTTTAAAATATTTTCTCCCATTATATATGTTGTCTTTTCACTTTCTTACTAATGTCCTTAAATGCACAAACTTTTTTTTTTAAATTTTGATGAAATCCAATGTATCTATATTTTCTTTTGTTTCTCATGTTTTGGTGTTGTTTGTAGGAATCCATTGCCAAATCCAATATCATGAAGATTTACCCACAAAATTTCTTCTAAGAGTTTTATGTTTTATCTCATATTTAGGTTTTAGAACTATTTTGGGTTAATATTTATTTTTGGTGTGAGATTGGGGTCTAACCTCATTCTTTTGTATATGGAAACCTAACATCATCTATTAAAGAGACTATTATTTTTCCATTGAATGAATTTTACAATCTTGATAAAATTCAAGGTGTCATATAAGTATGGGTTTATTTCTGGAGTATCAATTTTATACTATTGGTCCATATTCCTGTCCTTGCCCTGATATTATATTGTTTTGATTACTTTGATTTTAAAATAAATTTTGAAATCAGGAAATATAAGTCCTCAAACTTTTGTTCCTTTTAAGCTTATCTTGTGTATTTAAGGCCCCCTGAAATTTTGTATGGTTTGAGGTTCAGCTTCTCCATGTCTGCTAAATATCATTGGAACTTTGAAAAGAATGACATTAAATTGGTAGATTTTTTTTTGAAAACTTTGACATCTTGTCAATATTACATCATCTTATCCATAAGTAGGAGATGTATTCCCATTTATTTAAGCCTTATTTAATTTCTATCAGCAATATTTTATAACTTTCAGTGTAAAAGTCCTGTATATCTTTGGTTAAATTTGTTTCTTGCTACCTTTTTCTTTTGGATAATATTGAAAATTGCTTTCTCAATTTATTTTTCTGGTAGTTCATTGGAACTGTATAGAAATATAAATGATTTCTGCAGCTTGATCTTATACCCTGCAAATTTGTGAATTTGTTCATTCTATCTAGAATAGTGTGTGTGTGTGTGTGTGTGTGTGTGTGTATTCTTGGAAATTTTCTATATATAGAATCATGTCTTCTATGCATGTAGATAGTTTTACCTTTTCCTTTGCAATTTGGACTTTTTTTCCTTTGTTATCTAATTTCTCTTGCTAGCAGTTTGAGAACAATATTCAATTAAAATGATCAAAGTGATCCTCTTTTTTCATCCCTGATCTTAGGAGAGAAATCTTTTAATTTTTGCCATCGAATTTGATGTTATCTAGGTTTTTAGTTTTTGCTTTCCCTAAATGCCTTGTGTCATCTTGAGGAATTACCCATCTATTCCTATGTTTTCTAAAAAAAAATTATTATGAAACAGTGATGGAATTTGTAAAGTGCTCTTTCTTTATTAGTTGAGATGACTGTGTGTATTTTCCTTCATTCTATTAATGAATACTACAATAATTAATCTTTATATATCCAATGAACCTTGAATTCCTGGTCAGGAATTCCATTTGGTCAGGATATTTTATCTTTTTGATATGCTGCTGGACTTCGTTTGCTGGTATACAATTGAGGATTTTTATATCTATATTTGATAAGGGTCATTGGTCAATAGTTGTTTGTCATTTCTTATGATGTCTTTATCTGGCTTTGGTTTTAGGGTAACGCTGGTCTCACAGAATGAGTGCAGAAGTACTCTCTTCTCTTGTATTTTTCAGAAAAGTTTGAGAAGTATAATTTACTTTTTTTTAAAATCTTTAAATATTTGGTAGAATTCACTAGTGAAGGCATCTTGTCTTGGCATTTTTTTGATGGGGAGGTTTTTATTTACTGATTCAATTTCTGTATGATTATAGCTCTGTTGAGATTTTATATTTCTTTTTGAGTCAGTTTATGTCATTTTCTGTTTTCTAAAAACATGTTTATTTCATCCAGATTACCTAATTTGTTGGTGTTTACTTGTTCATGATATTACTCTTTAATATTATTTTGTATGATCATTATTAAAGTAACCTTTTTCATTTCTGATTTTGGTTACTTATATCCTCGCTCTCTTTTTTTTGTCAGTCTAGCTAAATGTCCATTTTGTAGAGCTTTTGAAATAACTAATTTTAGAGTAGTTCATTTTCTCTGTTGTCTTTCTATTCTTTAACTTGTTTCCATTCTAATCTTTATTATTCTCTTTCTTTTCTTGGCTTTAGGTTTAGTTTCCTCTTCTTTTTCTAGTTCCTCAAAATGTAAAGTTAGGTTATTAATTTGAACTTTTTTCTTCTTTTTTAACATAGGCATTTACAGTTATAAATTTCCTTCTCAACATTGCTTTTGCTGCATTCCATAAGTTTTGGTATGTTGCATTTTTGTCTTCATTTGTTTCCAAATATTTTACCTTGCAATTTCTTTTTTGAGCCATTGGTTAAGAGTATGCTGTTTAATTTCCGTATAGTTGTAACTTTTCCAGTTTTCCTTCAGTTATTGATGTCTAGCTTCATTCCATTGTCATCGCAGAAGATAATTTGTATGATTCTTATTTTTAAAAAGAAACATTGAGAATTTTTTTTAAGTAAAAACATTGAGAATTGTTTTTCAGCTTAATTTATGTCTATTTTGTGGAAGGTTTCTGTGCACTTAAGAAGAACTAAGTAGTCCGTGCTGTTGGGTGGTGTTCCATGTCCATATGTTGGGTAGGTCTAGTTGATTTAGAGTTACCACATTAAATTTATAACAGTCAAATTGAATTGATACTAACTTCAATAAGGTACAAAAAATCTGTTTGTATATTCTCCTATATTATTATAAAAATGACATCTTAATGCTTGTNAATAATGTGCAACATCACCACTATCTATTTGCATTTTTATTTATTACTCAAACAGAAACTCTATTAGTGTTAAGCAATAACTGTTCATCTGCATACCCTAAATATCTGGAAATCTCTAATCTAATCTCTCTTTGTCTCTATGAATTTACCTATTCTATATATTTTATATAAGTGGTGTCATATGTTTGTCCTTCTGTGTCTGGCTTACTGAACTTAGCATAATACTTTTAAGGTTTATCCATGGGGTAGTGTGTATAAGAATTTCATTCTTTTTTATGGCTGAATGATATTCCATTCTGTGTGTATTTCACATTTTGCTTATTCATTCATATGTTGATTGATTGTCAGGTTGTTCCTATCTTTTAGCTATTGTGAACTATCCAGCAATGAACATGGCATGCAAGTGTCAGTTCAAATCCCTGCTTTTAATTCCTTTAGATATATACCTAGGAGTTAAATTGCAGTACCATATGGCAACTTTTTGTTTCACTTTTGAAGGAGCTGGCAAATTCTTTTCTGTAGCAGCTACACAACCATATGCAAGGGTTCTAATTTCTCCACATTCTTGCCAATATTTGTTGTTATTGACTATTTGTCTATGTCTCTATAAAATTTATATGGTGAAGCCCTATATTGTGACTACAGTTGAAGATATGGCCTTTTAGGAAGTAATTAATTAGGCTAAATGAATTCATAAGGGTGACGTGATAGAATTAGTGCACTTATAAAAATAGACACTAGAGTTCGTGCAGTCTCTCTCTCTCGCTCCCTCTCTCTCCCTCTCTCTCATTGCCTTCATTCACAAAGAAGAGGTCACATGAGCCCACAGTGAGATAGTGATCACGAAGAAGCCAGGTGAGGAAGGCTCAGAATGAAACGTACCTTGCCAGCATCTTGATTTTATAGTTCCCAGCCACTAGAATTATGAGGAAATACATTTTGTTGCTTAACCAACCCTGTTTGTGGTATTTTAGCATGTCAGCCCTAGCAAAATATATATACATATATGTGTGTGTATGTGTGTGTATATATACACACACATACACACACACACACACACATATATATATATGTATATAACAACAATTGGGGTGATGCTATATCTACAAATACAGAAGTGATTTGGGAACTGGGTAATGGGTAGAGGCTGGAAAAGATTTGTGGTGCATGGTGGGAAAATCTTCGATTGTCATGAAGGGACTATTGGTAAAAATGCTAATGTTGAAGGTCATTCTGGGAAAATCTCCACAGGAAATGAGGAACAGTTTATTAGAAACTGGGAAAGGCAATCCTTGTTTTAAAGTGGCAAATATTTGTCTGAGTTGTGCTCTAGTGTGGAAGGTAAAATTTGCAATAGATGAAACTGGATGTTTTGCTAAGGAGATTTTTAAGAATAGTGTTGAAGGAGCAGTTTGGTTTCTCCTGCCTGCTTATAGTTAAGTATGAGAAGAGAGAGATGAATGGAAGAAGCAATTGTTAAGAAAAAAGGAAACATAACTTAAAAATTGGGAAAACTCATATCTTATCCATACAGTAAATTAAACGAGAGAGAGAGAGAGAGAGAGAGAGAGAGAGAGAGAGAGAAGCTTATTGTGAAGTGAGTACCAAAGGTGTGGCTGGACTATCATTCAATAAAGATATTATGAGATTATATGGGAAAAACCACTGCCATTTGAACTTTAAGGGGTAGAAAAGGATGGAACAGAGGAGGATTGTAGGACTTCTTGGCTTCCATAGGACAGGACCACAGAGCTATTCAGCTGTGAACATGCCTTATCCTGCATGAAAAAGGAAGAATGAACCCATAGGCAAGTCAGAGATCATCTGGGATGCTCCCTCCTCCTCACCCTAAGTTTTAAAGGATAGAGCCACTGATCAGGTTTCAATGGGCAAGCTGCCATCACCTAGAGCCTTGGGGGTGACTCCATATATCAGAACCACAGTAGCAGGACTGGCCCAGAGATCCTCCAAAGGCAGGACTGCCACCCCAGTGGGAGCAGAAGGTAGATTATCAAGCCAGAGAGAGTTATTCTCAAGCCTTAAGGTCTAAAAGGGATCCTGTCCCAATGGTTCCAGAAAGCAGGACTGCTTCACAAGTAGGTGAAGAAGGAAGGACCACGATTCCAATGGGTACAAAAGGTGGATCATCAAGCCAGAGAGGGTTATTCTCAGGCCTTAAGGTCTAAAGTGGTTTGCCTGGCTAGGTCATAGTTTGGATTGACACCCACAGCCCCTTTCTTCCTTTGATTTATCTCTTTCAGAATGGGAATTTCTATCCTATGTCTGCCCCA
>NW_017732841.1:9701-77533 GCF_001890085.2 Hipposideros armiger
TAATGCATTTTAAATGTTTTATTTTTAAGCAATTATCTTTTAGATAAATCAATAAGAAAAATAAATATTTAATTTTGCTTTTATTTATTACTTTTCTGGTATATTTTTAATTTCTTTATGTAGATCTGAGTTTCTGACATACAATTTGTGTTTTTTTGTTGGACTTAACATTTCTTACCTGACAAGCTTACTCATGAAAAATTTCCTCAGTCTTTGTTTTAGAAGCTGTCATTTCTCCTTTTTTTGAAGAATGCTTTCACTTAATATAGAATTATCTGTTTTTTTTCTGTGTGTTTCTTTTAGCTCTTTAAATATCTTATACATTAACTTCTTGCTTGCATAGTTTGAGACAAGAAATCTGGCTTCTATAGATAAGGTGTTTTCTTCTTTCTGACTTTTTTCAAGATTTTCTCTTTGTCTTTGGTTTTCTTTAAATATAACACACTTAGGGGTTGATATTTTGGTATATACCCTGCTTGGTGTTCTCTAAGCTTCCTGGAACTATAATTTGATTTTTGTCATTAATTTCAAAAGTTCTCAAATGTTTATTATTCAAATAATTATTTTGTTTGACTCCTTTTATTCTCCTTTTGATATTCCAGTTATATGTATGAGGTGTGATAAAATATAATGGTGAATGTTTAAATTAAAAAATATATATTACAATAAAAGATACAGTGCCATTAATCTCCCTCAAAATATTCTGCCTGGCTTCAGAACACACTTATCCCACCATTCTTGACACTTTCTGAAGCAGTTCTAGAAGTCCTCTTTTGTGAGTGTCTTTAGTTGTGCTGTCATGGCTGCTTCAATGTCCTGAATTATTTTGACTTTGGGGAAGAGCCAGAAGTTGCACAGTGCCAGATCCGGTGAATAAGGTGGATGAGGACACAATGTAATGTTTTTATTTGACAGAAATTGCCATATACCAGAAGCAATGTGTGACACAGAGTGCTGTCATGATGGAGGATGATTTATGGCACACTTTAAAACACACCTTCTCTCACACCCAACTGACTGCAGCAAACAAGGTGAAACTTGTCACATACTGTTACTAAGGTTCAGTGGGCTGCTTGTGTCCATTTAACAAAAAGGAAATGACACTCAAAGAAGAGAACATGAAAAAAACCACAACATTAGTAGAGCCCACAGTAGAAACTAGTTGGCAAAACCTGTAGTTGTATACTACATTAATGGTTCCACAATATGACTCTGCGTCATAATTATTTGGAGAGATAGTTTAAAAAACTCAATATACATGAAAGAGCTCAAGAAACCTGCATTTTAAACAAACAGACCAAATAAATTAATGTAGTTAGATTTTGAAATGACTGTATGCCACGCAATTAGTCAACAAGAAAATATTTGATGCATCTAGGCCCTCGTACAAGCTCTTCTTCCATCCCCCCCCTAATTACTGTAATTACAGAAATTTTTGATTAGGATAAAAAATGCTCTGATGCATAAGGTGCCTCACTGGCCTCACACGGTTGTTCTGATGCTCCTTCAGTTTACTGCACTCCCAACAAAACTGCAAGTTATTTTATTTTTCAGGAAGTCACTATTCTTTTAAGTCCAATAATCTTTTGTGGGCCTCATAGCAAACACCTGTGTGGTTAATCTATATTTGCACCCCCACCATCCATATCAATTATTCACTTTTCTCTGCCGTGGTCCGGACCTTGTGAATGAGACCTGGACACACTGAATCATTGATGTCTCCTTCCTCCCTGGCGCCAGAAAGCAAAAAAGAGAAGAGAAAACAGAGGGTGAGGTGTTTATTCCCTTACTCCCTATTGTTTGTTTGTTCTAACAGGTAAGTAGCTCTGGTTGGCTGCCCTTTTTTCATGTCCCTGATTCTAATGTACTCTGGTAGCATTGGTCACAACATTTTCACCTTCGGGGCGAGGGGTGATATGAGCTTCAAATAGTTGCTAACCCCTAGGGTCCCCAACATCTCTTGTTGATTCTGGGCTTATTTTTCACAGGTGTAGTAAGGTCCTTCATTGAATTCTTTTGAACTGCACACTTTTGAGGGCACTGTATTTTTCCTACTGAAAATCCTCTTGATACAACCCCAGTGGTGTGCATTGTATGTGTCATAAGCCACAACCCCATTGCATTTGAAATTAACTATAGACCTTGATCTCACCCCTGACCCTATTTGTCTAACCCCTGCCTATCCTTTCCACCTCTCCCTTCTGTACTCCTTTCTCACCCTCTACCCTTCTTTCTGTTTCTTTAAACTGCCAACATTAGTAGCGCCCCATTGCTTTGCGCTGCTGTATGTCTGCACTGGTTCTCTTCCTTCAGATCCTTAAATGTGTGCACCCATCTATCTGGCCTTTAAAATAACAATTCCCATGTTGTCTGCCAAGAGAATTTTTCTTAATCACCTTTCTCTACTAGGGGAAAAAACAGAACCATATAAAAATGTGTTAGAAGGTTTTAAGAGCAAACTTAATTGTTTTGAAAAGGGCTCGTCAAATTTACTCACTTTTCTTTAATCTTACCAGTATGTGCACCCTTGATGAATGTAAGCTGTGAAACTCCAAAGTTTTCTAATAGGCAGAAGCTTTCCACCAAAACCAATGAGATCTGCATTTTAAAAATAAAATTAAACAAATAGTATTTAACCTTTTATGACTTCAACAATATTGTTTCAACAGTGAAGGATTATTTGCATAATCTACATATGTATATTCTGAACTTTATTTTCCCCTCGTACCTATCTGCAGTATGAATGTGCTACAAGATTGTATCTTAATGATTCATTTAGCCAGTTCCTTAGCATACACAAGGGTATCTTGTCTTTTTTGTGTTATTTCCATCAAAATGTGTAAACATTTGCTTGATTTAATAACAACAGGAAAGGTATGAGAAAAGACAAAGTGTCTAGAAAAAAAAGCATCAACCCTCCATTATGATTTATATGATGCAATCTGAAACACCTTTGCAGTATGTTTCTATAAAAAAGTCTGTAAAAATGAATGGCTTTGTGGAATTCATTATAAAATGGGATTTGTATGAAAGGTGAATTTTCTGCTAAACAACAAAGACACTGAGAAAACTTCAGAAGAGTTGGGAACTTTGGAGACCTCCAAGTCTTCTGAGACTGACAAGCCCTACTATCTCAGCTTTATAAAGACGAGTGCCCTATTTAGTACCTCATGCAGGAACTGAGTTCAGTCCCCCCTGTAGCCTTGAGGTTCTGTCAGTGGCCCTCATCACCACCATACAGAGGCAAGGCATTGATGCCATTACTCATCAATTAAAGTGTGCAGGTCCCATAGAAAACTTTGAGAAACAGCAGCACCCATATTTGGGGGAATATGCTAACCAGTTGTAATATGCTGAAACCTGAGTTGGTATTTGAATGTGTTTATTGGTTTATAGATGTGCTTATCTATTTGGAGTACAGCAAAGAGTCAGCATCCACATGTTAGACTTTCTTTCTTTACTTCAACCCTTTCTTGCTGTTAAAGACAAAGCCAAATTTGAGACAAAATTAGCAGAGGCTGTTTATTCATAAACTTATAGCAAGGGAACCCATTTACTCTGACTTTTGTCTCAGCAATAGTTAGAAGGTGTTTAAAGGAGTGTAAAATTTTATAGGACAAAGAGAAGAAAACATTAACTGGCCAACATTCCATTAAGGTGGGACCTTAGGAAACCAGGAGACTCCTAATTGATGTTCAGGTACCGTTAGCAGCCCTTGGTGGCTGCAAGAGGGCACACAAACAGTTTGGGGATGTTTCAAATGAAGAGTGCTCATTAAAATTTAGGAGCAGAGGATTCTGTGTGACCAGCCATTTCCTGGAACAAGTAGGGGTTGATGGAAGTCTTTGCTAGTCAAACTGTCACAATAGTACTTATAGTGGTGGCTAGGGCAGGAAGTCTCTTATGGATCAGATATGTGATTTTTGCAAGGCTGGAGACTTTTCACTAGAATTTTCCCTTTCAGTATCTGACTACATTTTATGAGTTCCTTTTAGCATTTAGAAGCTGTGGCTAAGAGCACTGTCAACCCGGCACAACAGCCAGGTTACCATGCTCCCATTTCTCAAGTCAGGTGCCTGACGTTCACAGACTGACTTAATTTCACACTGCTTAGGAGACAGCAGGCTAGATCTGAATCTGTCTCTCTCTTTTTTTTTTAGCTGAGCCATCCTGCCACCTGTTGACAGCTCAGCAGCAGCGCAGCTCAGGCCAGAAATCGAACTGGCGACGCTGTTGCTCAAAGCTCACACTCTTGAGCGAGCTCTTAACCACTCGGCCAGCCCCTCTGAATCTGTCTCTTGCTCCAACCCCAAATCTTCCCCTGATACTGGGTTTTGCCTTTTCCCAAATCAAACGAAAATGATATATTGGGAATTTTGGGCAGAAAATTTCATCCTTACATTTCAGTTAAATAGTCTCTGGCCCACAATCAAAAGCAGATGTGTGGAATAGCATGCAGCTAATTAACGACAGATCACAGAGCTAACAATGGTGAGGATTAACATTGGATTCCCAGATGCCCGGGCTGGTCTGCTGCAGCTCCTATGTTATGAGCTGTGGGACATTTGTGTGGTTTATAAATGTAGTAGTCACGTGTCAAAACATATTACTTTGATTTTGCTGGCCAGAAGCATGGTGTATGGAGGAGATAACACCTACCTCATCAGGTTTTATGGAGATTAAGTTAAAATAAATACAGATAAAGCTGCATCACATTATCTGGGACCACACTGGGTGCTAACGTGGCATCTACTGGAGGACAAACAGGACAGCATCACTAAAAGGTTCTGGCTTTGCACTTTCTTGGGCAGCTGCCTTAATCCCTCTTATAGAAGGGTCTCATTAAATGCCCCATTTTTATTTATGACAGAAATGAGTGCCTTCTAGCCAATCTCTTGTCATCCATAGCCCAGTGCCAGTCCTTGGCTTTGCTTTGAATGTGCATAGCACCTGTATAAAATCTGAAACTGGAAGACAGTACACGTAGTGCAGGGGTTGGAGGGCATGACCCTTTGGGTTTCTGCTTATAAATGCAAAGGTAATGGCTTTCTGAGTCAGGTGTACTACTCTGCTCAGCCTGTGAGCTGGTTTTACTGGAGGGCAACAATTCTATTTATTAAATCAATACACACTGATTTATAGCTGATGTTTTTGTCTTTATATATTATGTCCTCCTAGAAGGGTACCTTTGCTTTATTGCTTAAATTTACTGGTTGCTCCAAAACGGCATAAGTTCCTTTCAAATACATGCTGAAGGCAAGAAAAGTGCTGATTTTACTCTCAGAGCAATCTGTGTGTAATATTAGGCTCAGTGGCTTCATTTCTGTAGTCACCTTTTTAATTTAATGCATTCCAACAGGCAGACTCCTTAACAAGTCAACCCTAAGGATTATCATCTGCATCACTAGAGATCTTTGAAATCTAAAGTCATTCAGCTTCTTCGTATACCGCCTAATACACACACACACACCCACCCACACACACACACCCACACACACACACCCACACACACCTTTCATTAACTGCTTCTGCTCTGATCCTTCAAACTGAGACCTTTTTCCGCAGCTTTCACTGTTCAACCAGAAGACAGACAGGTGAGTGCGTCAGCTATGGCTCTGTGTGTCTATATGCATGCATATTTATATTTATTACATGCACACTGCATGTATATGTAGATTATATAGCTTAGTTTTGCATTATGTCATATACACTATATATAAGCTACATGCATATGCAGTACATATATACACTTATATAATAATGCCCACAAATACCCCTCCATGTTGGAAAAGTTCACATAGTTTGGAGATGAATTACCACCTTTCCAAAATTTTTATATCCCTCATTTATATTTTAGGAATTTCGCACATTCAGTGGTCTTCAGCAGAAACCCAATCTTTGCTTTCTGAAAGCAACATGCTCCTGTGGAAAGTATACAAACTTGTCTGTATGTAAGTCTCAGTTTTGCAGTGTATTAGCTGTGCTGCCTTGAGCAAGTTACTTAACTCTCCTGGTCCTCCACTTCATCAGTAGAAATAGGGGACTAAATTTCCTAATTCAGGGCTTAATCATGAGAATGAGATGTCTCTTAAGCATCTAGCACAGTGTTGAGACTTCAGCAACGGTTCAAAATGGTTTTCCCTTATTGCAATGATAACAGGAGGGCCTCTTGGGCTGCAGACAGTGAGGAAGAAGCTGCTGTGGATTCTGTCCTGGGCACAAGCTCAGAGAGGCCTTGAGATTGTCACCTCTGCAGGCCCAGTGTCCCTCACTCACAGCCAAGTGGAGAGCAGGGAAAACAGGTGGGAAGGTGCTTTGGAAGTCAATGTGCTCTATAAATCTCAGCTATTATTCTTAAACAGATGGCTAAGCTTTTGATGGCCCACTCAGTCTCCCAAATCTTCAATCCTGCTGGATTTCATAGTACTGGATGCTTATTAATACACTGAGGATTTCTTATTTTCTTAGTTTTTCCTCTGCCTTAGACAATCCCCATTTCTACTTTTCCTATCATTTGAGTGTCACTCTTTCCCTGAACCTCAAGCAGAGCTCACATCTGCCACTGGGGTTCCTAGCAATGAAATAATGGAGTGAAAGGGAGAAGAAAAAAAAAACAAAAAAGCTTCCCCATTAATCCTCTATCAGGGTTCTTTAAAGGTGGGGGACTCAGACTTCTAAGCTTCTCCTTCTCCCCTGTCTTTGTGCTGCCAGCCCTGTAGTGGTCCGGTCCCTCCACTCCTCATCTGCAAGGCAAGCACCTAGCTACCCTTCCAGGGGTAGCTCAGGCATGAGCCCCGCCTAGGAAGGCTCTGGAAACTTTTGTGACCTGACATTTTCTGACTGGATGAAATTCCTCCCCTATGTCTTCTCACCATTTATTTGTCTTTCCCTCTAGATGAGCTGTTTTTAGGACAGAGACCATGGCTTGGTCTCTCTGATCTCTGGACGAGGTGTATGGCAGGTGCTCAACACTGAGTCAGTGACCAAGTCTGAAATTGACTGACTGAGTTACTCCCTACCATAGAAGCAGAAATAGGTACAGGTTGCCCTGGGCAGAGGCCCTGTCAGTTCTGTTCATGCTATTATTTTCACTGTTGAGAAAGTCTGTAGAATATAGTGGGCTCTTAATAACTTTTGAATATATAAATTAAAATACAAAACTAGAATTTCATTAGAAGCATCACTTTAAAAAGATGTATTTAGCCACTTTATTGAAATGGAGTTCACATACCATAAACATCATCCATTTAAAGTGTATAATTTAATGCATTTATAGTATATTCATAGATATGTGAGACCATCGTCACCACAGTCGAATTCAAAATATTTTCATAATCTCAAAAAGATACCCTGTACACTTAAGCTGTCACTCCTTTTACCCTATTTTCCTTTCCAGCTGTAAGCATCACTAATTTTCTTTTATCTCCATTGATGTATTTGCTCTAAAAATTTCTCATGAATACAGTAATATAATACATGCTTTGTGCCTAGCTTCTATCACTTAGTATAATGTTTTTAATATTCACAGAGGACATGTATCAATACTTCAGTCCTTTTTGTGACTGAATAATATTCCACTGTCTGGATATATCACCTTTTGTTTTATCCATTCATCAGCTGATGGGCACTTGGACTGCTAAGAACATCTATTTACAAGTTTGTGAGTGAATATTTGCTTTCATTTCTCTTTGATATATGAAGTGTGATAAAAATATAGTGAATGTTTAAATTAAAAATATTTAAATTAAATTTAAAAACAGAGTAAAAAACACATTGCCATTAAGCCCCCCTCAAAATAGTTCTCCTCACTTCAAACACACTTATTCCATCATTCTTGCCACTTTCTGAAGCAGTTCTGTAAGTCCTCTTTCATGAATGCCTTTAGTTGTGCTGTCGTGGTTCCCTTGATGTCCTGAATCGATTCAACAATATGACCCAGCAATTCCACTCGTGTTGGGAGCCTGCTGAGGACAGTTGGGGATACTGAGGCTGTGGCAAACTGCTACATTGCCTCTATGCAGGACCCTATGCCTAGAGGAGCAGCTGGATAAGAGAGTCTGCTTAGTAACTGTGTATGCAAGGCTTAAGACACCCCCAAAGGTACCCATTCCCACAGCAAGCCCACCACAGAGCCCACTGCATCTGCTTACTAGCCCACCACATCTGCTCACCACATCTGCTTACCACTTCTGCTTGTGTACAGTTTTAGAATAGGTTCATGGCTTGGGGGATTTCAGGACCAGCCCTAGTTCCTGGTTTCTGTATGCCTATATCCAAAACCCCCGGCAAAAACCCCCTACCAAAAACCTCTTTACTAAGAGGAACTTACTGCCTATATAATTAGACTTTTTTCAATAAACGAGGTCTCACTCTGTTACCCACAGCCTGAGTCCCTCCTGCTCCTAGCTTTTGTCTCTATTCTCTTTATTTCTTATCTCCCACTCAATCCTCTCAGTGACCCATTTGGTGAGCTCCTGGCTGACAAGCCAGGGGCCTTCAGTTAAACGAGCTGGTCTTGTTCACACTCGCAGGTATACTAGGTATGATCACAAAATATGGTGAATGTTTAAATTTAAAAAAAGAAAATATATATATATATATGTATATATATATATATGTACATATATATATATATATATATATATATATATATTACAGTAAAAGGCATATTGCCATTAATCCTCCTCAAAATACTCCTCTTGCTTCAAACACACTTTTTACTGGTTTCCCTGGATATTGAAATTAATGTCTTTTTTTTTACATAATAATGTTATTTCTTTTTTTTAAAGATTTTTATTTGGGAATTGGGGAGTGGGAACAGCGCTGAGGAATTGGGGGAAGGGGAACAGACAAGCTGCTGTCTTTTTGTTCTTCAGTCTAGTTGTGGAGGACGTTGCTTCACTGGCCCAAGTTGGCACCATCATTGCGCTCTTTCTGGGCAAGGCACATCAGTCGCCGGCTTCTGGACGGCCGCTCACTGTGGCTGCTGGCCGCTCTCGCTGGCTGCTGGCTACACACGGTAGCCCATGGAACCCACTGCAGCAGGGGCTGTAGCCTACACCATCGCCGCCGACTCACGGCAGCCCAGCTTCAGGTTGAGCTGTTGTTCAGCATCTTAGCTGTAGAGGGCAGTGTCACTGGCCCTCATATATGGGATCCGAACCAGGGCCCTCTGGCGTCCCAAACCAGTTCCTAACCAATGCACTACTTGGCCAGCCCTGCAATTAATGTCTTAATTTATAGCAATCTACTTTGCATTAAGACTAACATAATTTTAGATAAATGTGAATATTTTGCTCCTATATAGTTGTATTTATTCTACTTTCTTTGCTTTTATTACTACACAAATCAGTCAATCTTTATTATTCATGGCTTCTACATTTGCAAATTTTCCTCCATGCTAATAGATACCGGTAACTCCAAAATCAATACAAGTGGCACTTTTGTGTTGCTTTGGGGACATTCACATCATGGCAAAAAATTTGAATCACCCAACCTGCACGTTCCCAGCTGAGGTCAAACAAGGCAGTGCTCTGGCATCACGTTTCATCTCTTGTCTCTGTTAGGGAGACTGCCAAGGAGGGAGGAAGAGGCGGGCACAGAGCTGTGCACTGCAGGAACTTCCACCTCCAAGGCCAGTTGGATGGCGTTTGGACGCCAACTCTGGCACCTGTTATTAGGGAGGCCTCAGGCAATTCACTTAACACTTCTGAACTTCATTTTTTATTTTGTAAAATAAAGAAAATAGAATCTACCAGCATGTGTTGTTTTTAGATTTTAAGATTATAATCCATGTGATTGATCGTATTATGAATATATATGTGTATATATACATTTCCCTAGGAGCATTCACTAATTCAATGTTTACAGTGACTTTATAGAACATATCTATGATGAAGAATGAGAATTGACTGTATATCTGCACATATTAGTTGCCTGTATCAGCCATAGAGCACAAGAGAAACAGAACCAACTGGATATGTTTATTTTAAGGAATTGTTTCACATGATTGTGGATGCAAACAAGTGACAAATCCACAGGGCAGGCCATCAGGCTGGAAACCCAGAAGGAGTTGATGTTGGATTCCAGAGTCTGAAATTTGCAGAACAGACTGGCAGGTTGCAAACAAAGGCAAGGCTTTGATGTTACACTCTTGAAACAGATTTTCTTCTATAGGAAAAAGCAGGTTTCACGCTTAAGGACTTCAACTGATTGGATGAGGCTCATTCACATTATAGAAGATAGTAATATACTTTACTTAAGTTCAACTGACTGTAGATGATAATCACATCTACAAAGTACCTTCACAGTAACATTTATCATTTGACCAAATAGTGGGTACCATAACCTAGTTGGCACATAAAATTTAATCTTAATGATTCATAATTATTGTTTAATAGTTTTCTTTTAAATCAGGATTAAAAAGTTAAACAAAAATGCATTCATACTATCATATGCAATTACTTTTTCTAGTGTTCTTTATTTCTTCATGTCACTTTAAGTACTATCTATTGTCCTTTCATTTCTTCCTGAAGGACTCCCTTTATTATTTATTGTAAGGCGGTTTCCTAGTGACACATTTTCTGTTTGCTTGCTTATTTGTTTGTTTGTTTGTTTTTAATCTAGGACTGTTTTAATTTCTTCCTCTAATATAGTTTTGATGAATCTACAAGTTTTCATTGACATACTTTTTCTTTCAGCACTTTGAATATATCTTCTCACTGTCTTGGCCTCCTGCTCTTTCTGATGCAAAATTGCATGTCAATCTTTTGAGCATCACTTGTATGTAATAATCACTTGTCTCTTGTTGCTTTGATGATTCTCTATATTTGTTTTTCAACAGTTTTATTATTCTATATGTAGGCATGCATTAATCTCCAAAATTGCCTTTCTTTGAGTGTGTTGAGCTTCTTATAGAATTAGTCTTTTCATCAAATTTGGGAAGGTTTCTACCTTTATTTCTCCAATAACTTTCTTTCTCCATCTCTCTCTATATGCTCTATCTAGGACAATTATATGAGGTCCAACAATTAAGTTCACAAACTTGTAGCAATGATGTTGCTAACCTTTTTTTTTGATATTTAGAAGAATTATTCATTATGAATTTGTACCAGATGGACAAACAGTTAACCGAGTTTACTATTTGGAAGTGCTGAAAAGGCTGTGTGAACAATTCATGGCTCTTGTATCACAACAATGCACTAGCTCACAGAGCACTGTCTGTGAGGGAGTTTTTAGCCAGTAAACAAATTAACTGTATTGGAACACCCTCCCTACTCACCTGATCTGGCCCCAAATGACTTCTTTCTTTACCAGAAAATAAAGGGAATATTGAAAGAAAGACATTTTGATGACATTCAGGACATCAAGAGTAATACGGCAACAGCTCTGATGGTCATTTCACAAAAAGAGTTCCAAAATTGCTTTGAAGGGTGACTAGGCATTGGTGTCGGTACATAGCTTCCCAAGGGGAGTATTTTGAAGGTGACCATAGTGATATTCAGCAATGAGGTATGTAGCACTGTTTCTAGGATGAGATTGCAAGATGAATTGTCCATCCTCATATACATGTTGTTTCACTTGAAGGTAACACAGATTTCTGAGGTTCTGATCATTTTTCCTCATTCTTTTTTCTTTCTGTGTTTTGGGCTAGATAATCTAAATGGACATATCTTCAGCTTTGCTGATTCCTTTTTGAGCTTTCTTAAATCAGCTTTCAAGCTCCTCTAGTGAATATTTTATTTCACTTACTGTAATTTTAAACCCCAGAATTTCTATTGGTTTATTTTTATAATTTCTGCCTATTTATTGATATTCTCTAGTTGATGAGATATCAGTCACACTTAACTTTTATTCTTTTGACATAAGTTCCTTTATTTCTTAAAACATTTAAAACAGCTTATTTAAAATCTTTGTCTAGTGATTCCACTGTCTAAAGTTCCAAAAGGGTAGCTTCCACTGATAGCTTTTATCCCTGTGTATGGACCAAACAAGCCACCTATTTAAAATGTACAATTCAATGGATTTTGTTTGGTTGTTTGTTTTAATATAATCCACAGTTTCTCGTTTTTTGGTTCATTTTTTTGTTGTTGGTGGTGAGTACATGTTATTTTCAATAATATAAAGTAGCAACTTTGGAAATAAAATGATCTCCCCTATTCAGGATTTGCTGTGGTTGCTGTTTATTTTTGTGTCATTATTTGTTTGTTTAGTGATGTTTCTGAACTAATTCTGTGAAGTTTTTATTCTTTGTTATGTATACATAATGAAGGCTCTATGTCAGAGCCTATTATAGTGTCAGATAATTGGACAAAATTTCCCTTACATGCCTGGAACTAACAAGTCTCCCAGTATTCATTAGTAGGCTCTGTGTGTGTGTGTTGGGGCATCCCTCAAACACTAAGCGAGGCAGTTGACAATTCTGTCTTAACCTTCACTTCCGGTGTGTGTAGTACCTCAAGGTTTAACAGAGGTAGGAGTTCAGAGAGTCCTCAGGTATGGCCATGTGACCATGTGCATACCTGGGCATGTGCACAGTCCTACACACGTATGTACACTTTTATGTTCCCAGGAACATTTCAGAGATTTTTGAAGCCTCCTAATTAATATCTCATTCCAAAGCTTTTTCTTTTAAGCTTTTTGGGTAGCTACTATTTGTTCAAACTGTCATCCACTGCTTAACGTGGCTATAATGTTAAACAATTGTCACTTATTTTTTTCAACAAATGTCCCGGGGAAAAGGCTGTTCATACTGGGTGAGCTCCCAGGTAGGACAAATGAAGACAGTCTGGAGAGTGGGGTTTTTCACCGAACTGCCAGACAGGGCAATAATGATAATATTAGGAAATAGGGCTTGGAGTACCACCAATCCCATTCTGCCTCCTCCGTGGCTCCCATTCTGCTGGTTTCACTGTGATCACTGGCTGTTGGTTTTTAAGGCTACCATGGAGCTGGGGTTGTGGGATAGAAGTAGCACATGTTAAAATGCCACTGTTAACAGCTCACTGTTATTCTTAACATCCAGTCATCTTTCTTGAATAAACACACTCTAGATTGCCTCAAGCCTTTGGTTATTTTCTGGACGTCTTAAAAATTATTCTGACAATCTTTGCCAGTTTTCTTGTTACTTTTATGCAGAGGATTTTTGGAAGTTCTTAGTCTGCCATTTTTAATGACAGGCCCTTTGTCCCCAAGTTTTACATTTTTTAAGACAGTATTTCTGTTAACTGTATGTAGGTTTCACAAAATATTGAATAAACAGGAGTATCTGACACTCTATTACACTATTTCTCTGTTAATTTATTCATTTTTCCATGACCTCCCAACCCCCAAGCCATACCAAGCTACTACTTTCTCTAACATGATTGAAGCCTTGTGACACTGAACTTACTGTCTCAGCTCAAATGTCCTGTGATCTCTTCTATCTTTTACCTGGACCATTTCTACTAATCCATTAGAATTCTGATCAGATATCATCTCTTTTATTAACCCCTTTCAGCCAGTAACTTATGTATGGGAGTGTTTCACATACTGTCATAGCACCCAGTTTATCTCTATTACAGCACTTGTCGATAATACGATATTAATTTTTCTCCCTAAATGCAAAGCATATTCACTGAAAGATATTTTTTGAGCAAAATAGTGGCATAGTCCTAACAATACATACATACTTTGGCATGTATGTTTCCACACACACAAGGAAAACATATATAGGTTTAAAGAAATTTTTGTTCAAATTCCAAAGATTATTATCTCTGACTGATGATTGTGACTTTTCCTGCTTTATACTTATCTATATTTTTAAGTGTGATCTCATAGTTTTTAATATTTGTCTTTTTTTAAAAGAGATAATTTGGAAGACCTGGGGTCCAGCTTTGGAACATTCTTGTATGTCTGCAGTTGACTGATCTACCTTGGGAGGGCACTGCTGTCAGAGGAAGGCAAATCAATATCCACAGACAGTCCCTCACATGCTGAGAGCATGGTCACATGGGAAGTCTGACTTGTTCTTGTTTAATAGGCCAGAATTCCTCTGGCAGCCACCAGAGCACCCTCACACCATAGCAAAGAAGTTCTCTAAGCTGTTCTGCCAGCACAGCCACATTAACTGTTGTGAAAATTTCTGCCACACCCATATGACTGAATCCAAGTACCATGGCCCTTCATCCCTGATGCTCACCATGGAAAATTACCTAGGCAGCATATCTAAGATGCTGCCTTGTTTAGGATGCTTAACATCATAAAAACTTGACTGGTGACTACATAGCATGCGTTTAACACTACTGCCAATCTAGAAAAGACAAATGTCCTATCTTCAGAATTTCAATCAAAAAGCTATTTACTGTTACTTTACACACTATTTAACCAAGTTCCTAAATATAAGGATACTTAGTAAAATATATTTTAAAAAGTGGTAAAAGTTTAGGCATTTAGTAGTTCAATGATAGTCATCATCTGTCCCAGCATCTTTAGTCTTGAATAGTTTGGTGCACTGTATGGCCCTGTCCCCTCTTCAAATGACCTGCAAGCACTTTTGCAAGCATAAGTAGCAGTTTCCCACCATTCTTTTCTGATATGACAAGTAAGTACACTTGAACTTTTGTCTAGGTTTCCATGGGCCTAATTTCTTAACCTCTCTGGATATTTGATGCCTGAATCTTCCTTCAGTTTAGATAGAATTAAGATCATTACATTCTGTTAAATTCTACAATAGCATCTCCAGGCTATAACTCCAACTTTATATTTCCAACTAGGTGACATCCTTTCTATGTTATTTCCATCCTGTATTCCTATGTGTCGGGTCCGAGTTGCTCGGCTAAGGATGGTTTCGGCAGTGAGGTACCCAAATGGAAAAGAGCTTGCAGAGTCTTCGACATGAATTCAGAAACACTTTATTCAGCAGCAGCGACAGAGGCAGAGCTCAGAACTGGCATAAGTAGAACCCATCTCCGTTAAGCAGAGCTGGGGGTTTTATAACAAAATAACAACAGTGTCATGGTGCCAGCACACATGTGTACTAGGAGCAACTCACATAAGCAAGTTGTTTCCTTGCAGTCCCAGCTGGGCCTGGGGGAGTCAGGGCTGCCGGTCTCCAAAGCCTGTAAACATTTCCTGACCCTGGGAGGCCCTAACAGCTGAGCTCCCACACTATGTGTTATTCCAATTCTTTTTGACCAGCTCCCCAAAACTGAGGTTTCACCAGGATTTTATGCTTAGAACTCAATCCAAATATGCCCCTGAGCACTCTCCAGATCATCCTTGCCCTCCTGCTCTACATTCTGGGAACTCTCCATGCCCCTCCTCTGTGAGGAGGCAGGGTGGGTCCCGGAAGCAGGCTCCCTGAGCCCTACTAGCTGAGAGTAGAATAAGAAGCTCAGTCATCAGGCTAGTGTGTCCTGCCATATTTTCTGATGTCTTTGGGTTGCTGTTTCCAGGACATATGATCTTAAACACTTCCTATGTGAAAAATTCTGTCCATATTCTGTGATGAAAAAAACTAAAAACAATCAAACAAAAAATTAAAACCAAAACCAAAAAAATTCTTAAATGCATGGAATAACACCTTCAAGGTACTTACATGCTCATAGGGGGAAGGAAACGTAAAAATCACAACTCAATATAGTAGTAGACAACACAAAACAAGTAACACCTCAGAAGGGCTAGCGTTCAAATAAATGGGTGATAAAATATTCAGCAGTCAAAATATTTTGTTAAGAAGAAATGAAATACACAGCACATTTTAGAAATCATTCCATAGTATGTTTTCAGTAGTTAAAAGAACAAACTGTATCTAGAACCTTCATGTGAATGGAGCAGTTGAATGGTGGCCAGTCAATGTTGTACAAAACTCCTCCACGGGATGAGGTCCAATTCCATGTCATGGCTCTGCAAAAGTTTTGCCATCATCTGCCCCTACCTCTTTCTCTCTATTTTTACCTCTCCTTTCTTGACCTCCCCAAACCCCATGCTTAACGCAGAATGAGACATCACACTTCACCAAATGCAACATTCACTCGCTAAATACATGATTCTTTGTGTCAAGAATGTGCTTTCCTCACCCTCCTTTGTTCCCTGTTATCCAAACCTCAGCTCAGGTATATTTGGAAAACAAGAATCTTTTCTGAGCACTCCTCCAGGTGTGTCAAAGGCCACCTTGATGCCCCTGGTCCTCTCTCACTCTATTTCTGCTGCTAATTTGGTCACCAATATAATTGCTGTTTATATTTATCTGTCTCCACTGTCAGTATAAGATCTTCTTGAGGATATACCTACATTTCCTCTATATTCCCCAACAGAGACTAAATGCTTGACAGGATACTAAACTAAGACCTCATTGTATGTATTGTGGGAATGCATGCGCACACACACACACACAAAGGTACATATTTTAATTATCAGTGCCAGGCTGGGGTGAAGGATTTAAAGTTAACTAAAAATGCGTGTGTGATGCTCTCACACCAGAGCTTTTAATTCCCCAGAAAAGCGCAGTTTCCTTTCAATCTCAGTATCAATTTTAACCCCACTAGCCCAGTTCCTTTTCTTTTTCATTCCTTTTGCGCAAATCACCAGTCTTGAAAGAGTGCTGAAGAATGACACTGAACACAAATGAAGGGTGCCTGTGCAGAAGAGCCACTGCAGTTCAAAATGCATCTTAAATGGCAGGGCTTTGATGGATTCACTTTTCCTGTTTGTCCTTGAGAGCCAGCAGGGGTACCCATGTTGGGTAATAATTGCTCTGCCTTGCTTGAAGGCATAGCACTTGGCTTATAGGACATTGATTCATTTGGATCTTGTGTCTAGTCCAGCCCCAGGGCATTTCCTACTGTTGGAATTGACAAAGAACAGGAAGAGATAAATGTGAAAGGCTGGGGTTTTGGGGTATCCCGAAGCTGATATTGATGGGCCAGTAGCCATGGTGGTGGCTTCCCGTGGCTGTTCTCCAACACAAAGAAAGCAGCCTAAGTGAAACCGTTCCCACCAACACATTTGAAATCATCTTTGCATCACTTAAGAGGGAAACAGAAACATTTGTGAACTTGCAGAATTAACATATTGGGGCTAGAAATAAAATCAGCAAAAGAGAATGTGTATTCTTGAGCCCTCGAGCTCTGTGTTCCTTCAACATACGCTTCAGTCCATTAACTTTTTAACTCTGTGTAGCCCTAACATCTGACTAAAATCTGTTCAAAATTCAACGAGAACTGGAACCAGATACTTTCCTGTCCCTATGCTAAACAGTTCTGGGATGAAGAATATTTTCCCTGCTTCTGTTCTAACCAATACCAGAATAAGGCAAACATTGCTTAGGTACTTCCTCTGGGAAATACTTGTTCCTGGAAAATACAACTGTGCCTCCATTAACTTAGTTCACTCATTAAGGCTAACAACTTGCTCATCAATATTCACTGTGACAACTCGCCTCATGCACACAAATGCAAAACTCTTATTAAATTCTGCCCGGTCCCGGATTTGCAAGCCTTATCAAAAAATCACCCAGTCCACTCTAACAGCTTATTTGTCTATCTTGCCCTGACTGTTTTTCTTAGAGAAGAGAGAAGACACTGAGAAGGTGCTGTTCTCTCTTAGAGTTGTAAATTGAATTACCATTGTAAGTCTAATTAGCTTTGGGGAGCCAAGGAACCAGCATTAGTAATGATTTCTTCCTCTTTAACCAAAAACTATTTTCTTTTCCATACATTTTTTTTTGTCTCACTTACTTCAACCACACACTAGAGCAACCTCACCCCTTTAAACCCCTGCATGTGTGGCTGTGCCACACATGCTGTCTCTTCCCTTCAGACCTCTCCAAATGACTCCTCTCTCCTCTACTTAGTCATACCATTTTTACACTCTTTCCAGCAATGGTAAAACTCATTATATATGAGTTGAACACACCCTGGCTAACTCAGCTCCATGACTTTCTTCCTGCTGTTGCCAACATGTAGACTACTTAACTCTAACCCAAACTCCTGTCTTTCCAAACCTTGCATAGACCTCTTCTCAGATACCATCTGCTGGAACATGAACAACTTAAGCTTCTCTTCTTAAATGATTGGATTGCAACATATTTTACAAACACATGATTTATTTATACCCTTCTCTTCTGACCAAAAACAAAAAATAAGAGATACAGAATATCAAGCCACATGCAAACAAATTACATATCATGTGGAGTAAGGAACTTCTAGCTCAAGTTTGCTCCCTTTTAGGAGACATTCCAGAGTTTAGTGTTGTGGTGCTAGTTCACTAACTCTAGCTGCCCTGAGTGCTTGCACGCCTCTTGCTGTGTCTGCCTATGACTTGGTGGGCTGACAGACATGATCAGAATGGTCTTTTCACTTTACTTAGTCTACCATGTGATCATTGCTTTGACAGACAACCACAACTGACAGGAGGAGGGGTCAATGGAATGCCTGTGGTGTGGCAGATATCACAGCCTCTGCAGGGCAGGCTCTTAGAGGGCTTTCCTATTCCCAGGGAGGAAATCTACCACCATTTGGGCAAGGCTTGGAAGTCAGGGAGGTCAACAGTGGTCACATGGTTTGTTGCCTACTAAACATTCTCCATTTTCCTCCAATGGGTTGAGGGCAACTCAAAGCAGATCTGTGTTTCCATTGAAGTTCAGAACAGTAAAAAAAGTGTTTACTGGGTAAGAGGAAATACCAGGGACTATTTAGGACACAAGGCATGAGAGCACAAACATCAGGCTCGTGTGTTTTTCTTGTACATTGTCATATAGAATTAACTGTTTAATAAAAGCTTCCGAATGATGGCAGAGCTAAATATGTATCACTATAGGAGTGCTAGCCCCATGTGGACTTCCCCTGTAACTTAAACAATAAGATTTTGACATTTTGTAATTGCTGGAAGCAGGTTTTGCATATTAACACAAAATATAGTTATTCGTTAATAACTTATTGGAACGAGCTTTACTCTGATACATTAAATGAATTATTAATTGATGCTCTTATGGACAGTATTTCCAAACAGAAGTTGCTTTATTTCTCCTTCCCCACTTGGGTTTTATGTTAGCATAATGTTTACAGAAGAAACAGATGTCACAAATTTAATTATGAAAACAAATCAGAACTTTACTTTTCAAGATCCATCATGTTATTTCAAAATATATCAGAACTGGCATATTTATAGACAAACTAATTTAAAGAATGTGCTCCAGCCAAGAATAAAACTTATTTCAGGTCTTTAGAAGAACAAACCCGTTTTTCAGGCAAAGATCCTCTGGATGTAGTTCTAACAACAACAGAAAGTTTTTGTGTCAAAAACCTGCCCTTATTTTGTATGAGAACAGCTGCTAAATTATTTTCCTATAGAATGATAGATGCTACCAGTAGCTCCCATTCCAAGTGTTTCATAGCGAGGTCATGTGTCACCTGCGTGGAGAGGAGAGGGCTCTTCCTTTTTCTTCACCTCCCATGACTCCAGCTCCTAGAAAAGTTTCTGGTAGAGAAAAGGCTCTCAGAAATATTTTTATTTAATAATAAAACATGGTGTGATAGCTATCTTTTTAAAAGTTGCAGTCTGTCAGCTGGAGAGAAAATATCTGTCACTGTCAAGTTCAATGATGATTTTAAAACAAAACAAATGGGGGGAAGACACTTTGTTTTAATCAACTATTAGTTAACATGGTGTGTGTGTCTGCCATAGACACTTTGGTGTTCACTACAGATTCAGAATTGAATAAAACCTAGTCCTCATTTTTGAGCAGATCTGAACCTAACAGAAAAAGAATAAACAATTGAACCAAAATACTCAGAGAAAGCTGCCAGAATGGCTGTTTTAGGTTCCAAACCCAGTCACATAATTGCCTTGCTGAAAACACATCTTTCACGTTACAGTGCCTGCAAAATAAACACCAGGCTCCTTAGCAGGAGATCCTGCTAAACCATAGCTGACCTGCCTCTCCCCAATTATTAATTACTTACATTCCTCTCAATATCACCCTTGACTTCAATGTTATTTGCCCCTGGGTATTCAAATATACACTTTTCTCTTCATGGAAACCCTGCTTTCCACAGTAAACACACCATCCTCCCAACTCCCCACAACAATTTAGTACCTGTTAAGTTCTTAGTTCTTATTAACCTTTTAGACTCCACTGAGATCTGTCTTTCCCCAACAGCCTTCTCTGACACAACAATGACTGATTATATGAGTGAGTATTGATACTGTAAGTGTTAAATGTATTTAGCATAGCCAATAATTTAGAATAAAACTAAATTATGTAAGTTGGTAAGTGAAGATCAAATGGAAGTAGAGAAAACAGAGAAAGAACTAAAGTTATTAGAACATTAACCAAAGAGACATCAGTGGAAATAAAGGCAAAGGGTAAATATAATGATGTTGCTGATCAGAACTTTGCTTCTCTTGATGAAAGTTAGAATATAGAGAGTAAAAAGAAGTTATCACTAATCAAAAATACTGCTAGTAATAGATAGCAATAGGAAAATTAAAACTGGGAGGCTATGCCAGGAGAAGTTGCTAAATTAAGATGAGGCACACTGTGTTTAAGATGATGGCAAAATATCTGGATAAAGATGACTTGTAGAGTGTTTAAAATGTGGATCTTTATATTTAGAAAAAAAAACAGAGATAGATATGATGGTTTTGAAGTTTGAATATATTTGTAGCATTACAGCAAAAGTGATTTATTTGTCATGTATTTCCCCACCAGATTGTCAATTTCACAAGACAGGACATGGCATATATTCATTGCTATAACTCAAGCAATAAGAATAGTGTCAGACACATAGCAGTAGATTAATTAACAATGAATAAAATGTACTTCATGTAAGGGAACTCTGATATAACATATAATGTATAATATATATATTTGCTTTAGACATGCTTCTGCCTTAAGGAAATTAGTAACCCAGAGAAAATAGAGACATGCATAACAAACTCTAGACAGCTAGTACAATCCCCTCCCCACAAAGTGTCCAGAGCTGAAGACATGTGGATAAAAGACAGGGGAACTTGCTTTTAGCACTGGGAAGGGTAGAGGGAAAAAGAATTGTCAAAGAGTTCCTATTAGGTTTGGTCTTTTAATGAAGGAAATTAATATGGAGGGCTTCTCAGACTCAAAGAGTTATAATGTAGCCTATCTGGCTTTTTCTCATGTCAGGGTAGAACTGATGTTCTTTTCAGTTTTCCTAGATAGTCTATACAATATATTTAGATGGCCTTTAGTGACACTGGACCCTGCCCCTGGCCAGCTGGGCCACCAGCTTCCCTTTCCTTACTATAGCGGTCCACATCCACTTCAGGGGGTTCCTGTCCCCAATCCTCTCACACACAGACCTTTGCTGAATTAAAGTTTGTAAGTAAATGGTTTAATATATATATATATAGATAGATAGATAGATAGATATAGATACAGATATAGATATAGATATAGATATAGATAGATAATAATCCTTTCTTTTGTTTGTTTAAATTTAATTGTTATTTGTTCTTAGTGGGTATTCATATTTCATTGCTTCTTAGTGTAAAGGAAAGGTTGAAAGGTAAGAGAGTGATATGGACAGCGACTGGGCCATTTAGTCAGGCTTTTTCACTTCTTCTTATTTTCAGGTATTCCACTTATTCTTGCCCTGAGACTCTCCAGATGCCCTTCCTGGGTTCCATCACAGATGGTGTCTCCTCTGATGCAGAACCTTTCGACTAAGACTTCTTCTATCTATACTTGACTCTTCTGTCAACAACTTGACATTTCTCATTTATTGAAGTCCCGTTTCCCATTCTTTTTTCTATTACATATTTTTTCTCAACCTTCCTTAATTATAATTTCACTAGGAACTCAGGCAAGAAACAATAGCTCACATGCACACACACACACACACACACACACACACACACACACTTCAAAAAAACACCTTACTCTGGAAATCTAATTGTATTTTGTGAATAATTTGTTCATCTTATTTATTCACACAATTTTGATGGGAAAACTTTAATGACTAGGATTCTAGTTTATAAGTGATAAAGAGTTGGGAATCCAAGGTGTACAATTAATTGTTCCTGGTTTTTAGCATTTATAATTATGGGATGTATACTAACATCAGATTAATATAAAATGAATATTCAAATGAAGTTTTACTGTAATACTTAAAGTCTGTAAAATATATTAAAATATAAATATACCAGAAAACATTAATATTTGGCCTGCAACTCAACACTATTGGCTTTTTAAAAAACTTGTTGGTCATCAGTGTAATGTTCCAACCAAAATGTAAGTGTATACACACACACATACACACATAATTTAAAATTGTGTTATTATAAACTCTCAGTTTTTGTCTAAATATGTTAGCATCAGAATAATGAAAGCAAGAGGTCAGAGAACCTGTTTGTATTTTTGCAATAAATTTTGATATAATCTGAATAGTGGTAGTATGATTGGTTAAATGGAGGTGTTAGTGTTGGGTCAACTAACTCTTCTACAGTTACTGAGAATATCCTAACCATATGTAGTGGGTATCCTCTAAGCTCTACTAAAGCAGTGCCAAGTATAGGCCAAAGAAAAGAACTAAGGTCTGAGGCAGTACTTAGGCATGGAGCATATGTCTAACAAGGCTGGATGGAGAAGGGAGCAGTATAAAAAATGCAATCAAAGCTGTGGCAGATAATTGATTCTGAGGCAGGGAACCCAGGAGCAGCTGAAAAGTTCATGAGCAAGACGAGATAGAGATAAGATAGAAGATAGCCAGATAGGAAGAAAACTTAAATGACATTCATTTCTGTGCAGACTGTCCCATAATACACAGCATTCTACCTCAGATTACTGATACCACACCTAGGAAAGAGGCTGGGAACATGACGACTTCAGAGAGCAGTCAGACATTGTTCCCATAGTACCATACATCTAAAAGCTCAGAGAGAGGTCACCAATTCTGTTAATGGATCATGTTGTCCTTTAAAATTACCTATTTATAAATGTTTCTCTGTAGCCAATTTGGGGAATTCATATACACTAATTTTCTAAATTTAGGAACCTGTGAACAGCCCCAGTGGGACCAGGTACACAGCAAGACACTCAGGACTAGAAAGCTTCTATCATGAAATAGGAGTACTAGAAAACCTAACTGAGAGGTTTAAGCAATCATTTGAAGTACTTAAACCAATTGTAATAAAAAGCCTACCACTACTCCCTGCTCTCTTTCTGGAGATACAAGTCAGAGATCTGATAGAATTTTGATGGTCATGTCTGGATTTTCTGCTTCAAACAATAGAGGCAGTAGGTCTCATGGAGTTTTCATTGCAAACATATGAAGTCAATAAGAATGAGGTTGAGGGCTCCATGCAACATTTCTTGATGTTTCCCAGAAATCATCAGGATTCCTCCTTATCCCCCAAAGTGTCCTAGAGTGTCAATTGTTTCTGCATCCATTTATGGTACTCCATACAGTCCTACACAAAATGCCCCACAAAATGAAAATAATTGCTGTTGTTTCTAGAGAAGAACTCTTGTGCCTTGGGAGAAAATGTATGCCTTCACTGCTGAAATAAGTATTTTCTCCTGTTTTGTGGAGGAGAAAATCAGATGGAACAAACTAGCTGAATTTCATGCCAGGAAGGCTGGTGGACAATAAGCCGAGGAGACCATGGAAGAGAAAGAAGGAAGAGAGCAGCTGACTAGAGATGAGAAATTCACCAACGTCTATCCAAGGTGTGAATGGTGATCAAGTTATATAAAAGATTTAGTGCTCTTTTCTTATATTTGTATGATAATAAAGCTTTTTTTAATGGTAAGTTCTTATGTCCTCACATATTTCCAAATATTGTGTATGTAGCTAATGGATTAAATACTTGATTTAAGATGAAAATGGGTATCACTTCACTTGCTATATTGAACTTGAAGGAAATAAATTATTATAAATGCCTTAAAAGTGCCCCCAAAGATGTTCTTTTGTTTTTTCACTTTGAACCAATGATGAACAAAATAAATGACAATTAGGCAATGTCAAAATTTGTAGACTGTGAACCTTACAACCTACTGGGATTCATGCAGAATACATACAGTTATTTTTAAGAACACAATTTAAATGTAGCCTTTGCTTAATCACCCAGTAAAACTAGAATGAAACAAGAAGCAGCATGTACAATAAGCAAAGATGTGAGAGGGATATTCATTATCATCTGGGTTAAAACAGAAAATGTTAGAAAAGAAGCTGCATTATCTGCCTAGTTGCATTACATTCAGTTAATTCTGAAAGACCCATTGACTCCTCAATTTTCTATTGCTATTTTATTCTAGGTGATCATAAAGGGAGAATCTAAAAAAGAAAAATGGAAAACCAAAATAGTGATAGTTTGGCCCCAACTAAGTTCTTAAATGAAAGACTACAATATATCTTTCTCCACAAATTTCCAATACAAGAGAGACTTTAATGGAAATGCTCTTTGCAGAAAAAATAATATTTCTTCTATTGATGAAGAGTCATGTTCATAAGAAGTCTCCATTTGATTATTAAGCATTATAGGTTTATGTATTTATTTTTTGGAAAGGGAACAAAAAAGGTAGTGCTGAAATGTTACACGATGTAGGAGAGGAATTTAGAGCCATTGGTTCAACCTTTGGAGAGGGAGAAAGAAAGGCTATTTAAAGGAAAATCTCACAGAATAGAGAGAGGATAAAGTCAGATGAAATCAGAGATTATGATGGTGCAGAGATGGCTGAAATATTTTAAGAATTAAGGTGGGAAGTTAATAGGATATGTCCTGCATTGCTGTGATGTAAATTCCTCTTTTGTTTCCCTCAAAAATATTCACTGGAGTCATTCTTACTCAATAATTTGTTCAAATTTATTATTTTAAGTATATCACTGAAGAAACCATAGTGTGACAGTGGAATTTCATATAATGAAATATAATTCTAAGACATAGAAAAAATGAGAAAGCCAACCCTGGAAAATTTGGGAGTGGAACAATACACTTGCATGGATTGTGAGGGGGTAGAATGAAATGTTTAAAGATAGTACTCAGATCCTCTCACACTACAGCTTAAAACTCTCAAAAGACTTCCCCCAGCATGAAAGTTACACGTCTTACTATGCCCTACAAAGCTCTTAATCCCTAGAGATCTGACTACTTACTGTCTTTACCTACTTCTTTTCATCATTTGGTATCAGCTCAGGTCCACTGTGAAAGCTTTTAAAAGTCTTTCATCTAAAATACCACTCCTTACTCTCTATTAAATCACCCTGTTTTAGCTCTGGATGGCTGTGATTCCTAAAAATCATACTGTTTATATTTGTGTTTATTTTCTGCTCTTCCCACTGAAATGTAAGCTCTGTGAGAACAAAGATTGTGTGTGCCTCAATCTTCATCACCTCTGGCTAGCACATAGTAGGCCCAACATTTATGATTTTTTTTTATTTAACCGGCAGTAAACACAGATGCTCTATCTGACATATAGAGTTTATTCTTACTAATATCTTTTATGTATCTACTACCATTTGATGGGCTGTGTAGTCTACAATAGAAATTAGCAATAAGCTCTGTGATCTCAACTAAGTCATAAGGACACCAGAGGCATCAGAGGCATGTTAAGAAGGAACTAAAACTTTATTGGAACTTTCAGGACCATGCAGAATATTCCTTAATATTAAAGGAGATATAGAACTTTTAAGGAAAGAGGAAGAAGCAATGTTTCCATGATAGGATGTTAGTTAAAGCAACACAAAAACTTGTGAACATATATTAAGCCTATTGATAAATTACACTAATTTGGAAACTATTAAAATATATTACAATGATCATTTTAACATTTCATCATTCAGCATTTCACCTCATTTTCACTTAAAGTTATTTTTTTAAAAGGCAAGAAAATGTGAGGATTTCAGAAAAATGAAAAAACTTACACATCATAGAGCTCAGTAGTTCATTTTATGAATCATGAAAATAAAGCCTAGATGGTTCATGATTGGCCAGTCAGTTAGCATCCACACTTAGGTAAAACTTACTTCCCCTAACATTGCTTTCTCCACTCCTACTGGCCTCGTTATTACTCACCTTCACACTCCACTGATTCAGTCCATGAATGCAGGGGAGTGAGTCACATACACAAATTAGTGCAATGTAATGAGATAAGCACAGGAAGAACATTGAACAAAAGATGGTTGAAACACAAAGAAAAATGTCTAATAGCCTGGGACCTAGGAAAAGCATCACTGAGAAAGCATCTTAAGGAAAATGAGAAACACCAAGGTGACGTTTGGCTAAATCTGAGCACTCTAGGAGACAAAACAACACCAGCAGGTTCCTTAAGGGGAGAGAGGGAAGGCCCTGACAGGCCCATGGTTTGCACTGCAACAAAAGATGCTGGCTCTGTAAGCAAAGGAGAATAGGGCATTACTATTATAGATGAGAGAGTCATCTGACATGTGTGACAGCCCTGCAGTCTCCTGGATTGATTTGGAAGGAACATGAGAGGCCCCAGAGTAGGATGGGATGAGAAACAGGCCTTTTGGGGACAATCACTGTGACTATTTATTTAGCCACGATACAGTGTGCTCTCTGATAAGATGTCAGTACTCCGAGATGAGAAAGCCAGACTAGGGGACCTTAAATGATCTGACCATTGTCTGAGACTAAGTGGCAGAGCTGCGAACAGAACCCAGAATTGTCAGCCTCCAAATCCATTTCGGTTTTCTGTTCTATATACCACAATAACTTATTTTGGCCTCTACACTGCTGACAGAATTACCATTTCTCCCACTATTCTCTATTGGATACTTCTAGACCCAATCTGTTATTTAGAAGTTTTCTTCTTTTGTAATAAGATAGGTTTTCTGTCTGAAGTGAAATTGTGTCCTTTTACAAAATGTTTTCCCCTGAGACTGCATGAGATGGTACAGTCTTGGGTGCTGATATTTTAGCATTGTTCTTATCTGTTATGCTTTTTATTTATGAAACAGTCTCAATGAAAAACAGCAATGAAAATTCCTCTGGGAAATATGTTTCTGTCATGATAAGGGGATACAACTTTACTTCACTTAGCTGGAATACAGAGCATTTAAACAAGGCTGCATTTGGCCTCTCATGTTTAATGTTGAATTCAGTTTGGATTAATGTTTCTGTCATACATTTACTAATTCTCTTTTCTGTTATACATGTACTAAGAGCAAAAGATTCCATAGCTTTCTTTGTTTCATCAGCCAACAGTTGATTACCCAACCATTTCCCTCCACTCACAAATTCCATCAAACTGCTTATCCCTTAATGATAGATTCCATCAATTTTTCAAGGGCAAGCATACGTTGGGAGATTTTCTAAGATCCTATGTTCAAAGGCAAAACTTATTCTCAAATAAGATCAAGTTGAGAAGCACATGAAATTCGTCACTATGTGTGTAGGAGGGAAAAATGCAAAATGAGAATTGTGTAATTTTGGTTGCCTGTTTGTCCCTGGAATAGCCTGTGTGAACTTGCTTATCATTCCGGACAAAAACTCAACTCATCTTCAAGTTACATAGGTAGCATAGGGGCTGGAAATTCACCTGCTGTTGATGATCTGACTGCCATGCCTTTCCTGTGACTGAAACCTCTCAATTCAGGAGGTAGGCAATAGGTGCAGAAAGATGGTGTGCACATGAGCAAGGATGGATGTCGCAGATTAAAGGACAAGGAAGATTTTGGTTTTTATATTAACAGGAGGAAGTCATCGTTCAAATGATTTAAGTGGAAAATAAACAAAACAACATACAATTTTTAAGATATGTCACCATTCTAGAGCTAAAAGTATAGTTTTCTTCAGAGATAATAAAAGCAACGAGGTTCTCGCACATAGGGTATATTCACAGGTTACCCTGACATCTAGAGAGATGATAAACTTAGTCAAACCAAGAGATACATCTATCTATCTATCTATTATCTATCTATAATAGATCATCTAGCTATCATCTAGCTATCTGAGCATATATATTTGTAAGCCAACATAATCAACATACCATTCTAAATTGTTCAAGGCTAAAAGCATTTGATTTAATGATCTATGTGACAACTAAGGAATAAGAAAGAAAGAAAGAAAGAAGGAAAGAAAGATAAAGAAAGAAAGCCCAAAAGAAAGTGTGTAGAATTGAAATATTTTGTCGATTTACTGAGTTTTTGCACATCATTTCTCTGAGCTTTAGGACCCCAATCTATTAAGTGAAGATGACAATGTCCCCCTTTCCCACCTCACAGAGTTCTTAAAGTGAGAAATTGGGATTGTATTTGTTAAATCACTTGATATATTATTCATACTGTAAGATGTCAGTTAGCAGTTAGTATAAAGAAGTGGTGATTTTTAAAAAAGGATTATAGAATGTATGACTGAGTACAACTATAGATTTGGAGAAGGAAGGAGAGTTTAACATTTTTAAGTTTGATGTTTTTAGACCAAATGAAAGGTAGATGAGTTACCAATGTCATTTCCAATGATTAGGAATGGAGGGGTACAAATTCTAGAGTAAGTTAAAATAACAGTTACATATTGACTATATTGATTTTGAAGTATTGGAGACATCCAAGTGGACATATAGAGCACAAAAATGGAATTCAGAATCTGTTGCTTACAGGGCATATTATGCCAGAGGCAAAATTATGGGAGTCATGGTTTTATAAATGATGGAGGGAGTGATGGCAATTTATGGAGTGAATAAGGAAGAAAACATAGAGCATTGGCTTTCCATGTTGGCTACCCATCTGAAAAACCTATACAGCTATTTAAATCTCAGAAACCCTAGTACTTATTAAAGTTTCCCAACCAATACTTGTCTGCAAACTTGGAAATTTCTCCCATTTAATTAGGTTGGCCATTCTATGATCATAACCTCAAGAAAAAATGTGACGCAGAAATAAAAAATGGCAGCCTACTGTTGCTGGCTTTTATCTCTTGAGCATATGGCCCCTGAGAGAAGAGAAAGCCCTTAAGACTCAGATGATGAAAGCACCACCACCTCTCCCCACCTAATCAAGATTCTCTGGACTCTAGAAGGAAATGTCCTCCAGAAAAGCCTTGATTGGCAGTGATTATGGAGGTGGAAGGGGTCTTAGAGCAATTTCCAACACCCCTTTGTGGTGTAGGGGTTGAATTACATTCCACTCACCAAGGAGTGACCCACAAGTTTCCTAGAGAGCCATCAGGCTCAGGGCCCTTGCAGGCAAACACAAGGGTGATGCAGTAGCAATTTCAAGGACAAATGACCAAGCCATGATAGACTAGGACATGTCTTAGTAGACATGTAAACCACTTTCTTTGGACTAAATGTGTCCCCTCAAAATCCATATGTCGAAATCCTAGCCCCAGCTATGATATTATTTGGAGATGGAGCCTTTGAGAGATAAAAAAAGTTTAGATCAGGTCATGAGGCATCAGGATGGGACCTTCATGATGGGTTTAGTGGTCTTTAGTGGCTTTAGTGGAGTATAAGAAAAGAAAATGATCTTTCTCCACTTCTCCCATATGTACTCACTGAGGGACCATGAGTTTGCAAGACAGGAAGATGGCTTTCACCAGACACTGACCATTCTGATACCCTGACCTTGGACACCCAGCTTCCAGAATAGGTAGACATACATTTCTGTTGTTTTAGTCTCTCAGACTATAGTGTTTTTTTATGGCAGCCTATGCAGATCAATGTACTTCTCAAACCTGCATTCAAATTCAGAGTAAAAAAGAGAAACTCCAAACTACCTGTGATTAAGTCAACCCAGCACAGTGGAAAAGGGTCTTACATTAGATTCAATTAATCAGAATCTGTAGAAATGAAAGCCAGTCATCCTTACTTCCAAACAAACTCCACAGGTTATTCTGATGTAGAGTCACCAAGAAACAATCTTGGTAATTACTTACACTTAAAAAGTGTGGTGGAAAAGCAGAATATGAAATATGTAGAACAGAGGTCTGAAAGGCCCTGAAGATCTCAGTGCCTCTAAAGATTTCCCAAAGATGGGAGAGTTAACCCCAGAGGACTAGATGCTATACAGGAAAGTAAGATACAGGTGTGGGGAGGTGACAAAAGTAGAATGCACAATTCTTTGAAGAAATTAACCAAGATGAGGAAAATGATACCTGATTTAAGAAAGAGCAAATGCCAAGGAAATGCTTTTTTTCTGTATTTCTTTTTTTTTACGCTGTTTTAAAAATTTTGTTTTGAGAATAACAGCAGTCTTTAGTATATATTGAACTTTATGGAAAAGAGGTTAAAGATTTTGCAAAATGAAGGTATTACTAACATATAAATAAATAGCTAACATTTACTTATATAATGTATACCCTATGCCTGGAATTGTTTTAAATGTCTTGCTAATAAAAATTTACTTATTTTTTAAATAGGAAATCCACTACGTAAATATAGAGGTGCCAAAAAACTGTATACATATTTTAAGAAAGGAAAACTGTATTAAAATTGTAATACTCAATATATGCCAATAACGAAAGATGATACAAGTCACCTTTGACTTCTGCAATTATAAGAGGTGCTCAAAGTGGTTACCATCAGTGTCCAGACACTTCTGATTATGGCAAACTACTGCTTGAGCAATGTTGACCAAAGTGTCCACTTGTATACATTTTTCGGCACCCCTACTACTATAATTGGGAATGTTTTAAATGAAGAGAGAGAGAGAGAGAGAGAGAGAGAGAGAGAGAGAGAGAGAGAGAGAGAGAGAGAGAGAGACTAAATGATTCCTAAGGTACACACATAAGATGTGGCCAAGCTGGTGTTGGAGCTCAGACTTCCTGCTTTGAGCTGACACTTCCCCTGGTTGTAGTGCTCAGAGCATCACAGTGAATACAAAGGGCCACTGGGATAGAGTAGAGATTTTGAGATGAGCACAGTGATATGTGACAAATGCAAAGCACCATGTGAAGAACTTGGGGAAGAGAGTGGAGTTTCCTCTTTAGACTACACTGTGCTCCTATCCACATGAAGTGTTCTCAGTATTTGCTGCAATTACAAGCAACTACCATGGGGAAATCATTATGCAACATAATATGAGGGTGGTGGCATCCAGGGTGAGTCCATTGTTTGAGACACTGTACAATGCCCATCAGGCCCACCTATCTCAATAGTGAGTAACATGTTTTAAACAATAAAAGAAAAATGTTTGTTTTCAATTTATGTATATTATTTTCCTAGCAGATACGAACTTATTGGGGATAAATATTTTTTAAATTTTTTGGACTAAGATACTTAAATGGATCTTTTAAGGAATTCTTTGAGCCTGGGAGTACAGAGACCCTATCAGCAGTGTGAGCCTAGAAAGTGTGGAAACATCAGCTCTATGTTGGAAATGAGATAGTGGGTCTGGATGGAGACATTAACCGTGAAATTGAGAAGGGGTATACCTTATTCTTAGAGAGAAGCAGATGGTATCAGAACATGAACATCAACATTTTCAAATGAAGAAGAGAGACATCAGAAGAATTTCTTTCATGTGGCCAGGATCTACTCACTGAGTGGGTGGTGATGTTGGCTGCTGAAAATCAGGAGGTAGGATTGAATTAAAGGACAGATAAGACTGAAATAGTTTCTGAGGTTTAAAGACATAAAAATTATCTTCCTGCTGTACAGCTAGACATAAAATTAGTTCAATAAATTTGTGGTGATTTATTTAATCTAATATGATCAATTTTAACTTCTAGATAAAAAATTTCATTGGAACTTTTGAAAAAATATATAAAGGGAAATAAAATTTAAAAAAACAAAGCAATTATTTATCATGTCATATCTGATACAAACTGGTTCTATCTCTGTATGAGATGTGTGCTTTGTATACTAATACATGCACATATGTTTTCTCTTCAAATCAACAAGCACAAAAATGTTGGCTTCTGTGAGATGGATACATGTTGGCTCATTCTAGACATACCCGCATCTTCAGAGATAAGATGTGCTGGGTAAAAACATATTTTAAAAATTGTTTTAATTTGGCATTTCTGGCAAAGTACCTCTTAACACTGTCATCACCCACCTTCTGCCTGAGACTGTCAGTAACCTGAAAAAGTGAAGCCTTCTTCTCCCAGCTCATTTATTTTGAGGCCTGAGAAATGTCAGTGAGATTTAGAAACAGAAGCCCCAAAATAGGTATTCAACCCAAAAGACAGACAATGTTTACAAGAGATTATACAGAGGAACCGAAGAAAAAAAATGCCTTAGATTTAGAAATAGAACTTTAAATAGAAGTCTCATTTAAATAGAAGTTTCGTTTTAAATAAAAATTTCAGCCAAATGGTTTAGTCATATGCCCTTTCCAGCTTTTCTAAAATGGGCTCAATGTCTCTGTGCTACTTTCAGAAAAAGTCTGCATTTTTTAGGGTAGCATTTAAAACATTCAATTGTGTGACATTAAATGACACTCCAAGTATTGGAGCTGGGAAAAACACAAAGTGTGGGGGTACATTGAATTAAATCACCTGTGTTGAATGAGCAAATGTGGAAACTTCAGCATGTTGTTAAAAAAAAAAAATATATATATATATATATGTATATGTATATGTATATGTATATGTATATATGTATATATTAAAATTTCTGCTTCCAGGAAGATGGAGTAAACCTATGTATCCCTATTTCTCCTGCTATGAACAGAACAATCCTAGAAAGTATACACAAAATGACAAGAAGAAACAAACAAATAAACAAAGAAAAAAATAAGAAAACTGAAAGGTAGAGAGAAGGTAGATCAGCTGGGACCTCGCCACATAAGGAATAACAGAGCATTGTGTTCCCTGGGTCTTATTTTGGTTTCATGTATCCCAGATATAGAGTGGAAGAAGCTGGTAATATAATAAAAAAAACTCCAAAAGGTGCAGATTAAAAACCCAATACAAGTGTGCTCTCTCTAGCCAAAGAAGAAGAAAAGGGGAAATCTAGATGACAGAAAAAATTTTAGACGTAACTGCTCCACTCCAGCTAACACCATAGAAATGCTGTAGACCCACCTCCACCCAGCACCTCCAACACAGAAGATGAATGGGAGCCTATAATGGGTGGTGCCAAAAAAGTCTAAGCAGGAAGCAAGGATTTTTATCCCTGCTGGTAGTCATGTGCCATCCCCCTTTGGTGTTAATGGGGACCATATAAGAAACCTGGACTTCCATCCCCATTGAGAAGTCTCAAGGGATATTGGGATGGAATTTCAGAAGACTTAGTGAAGGCTCAAGAGTTTACCACAGCCCAGAGATGAGGAGACCACCTCCCAGTATGTCAATGAAAGCACATGGGGAATAGCAGGAGGGTACTCATGTACCTGCCAGCCAAGTTGGTATCATCAGAGGCCTAGTGGAGAGTGGGAAATCTCACCTCTACCCAGAAGTAATTAAGGGGGCATCCTTCATCCTCAGATGTCAAAGGAGGCTAAGTGGAGAACCTGTACTTCTATCCACGTATGGCAATACCAAGGCAACACAAACCCTTTCCCTGCCAGAGTTATATCATAAAAGGCCAGTGAAAACAAAGCAGTTACAATCCAGAATCTCAAAGCATTTTATTCTTGATGTCCACATTTCAAATGAAAACCACTTATTATGTCAAGAACTAGGGAAATCTCAACTTGAATAAAAAGAGTATCCAATAGATGCTATATTTCATATTGCCACTATAACAAATTAGCATAAACATAGTGGCTTAAAACAATTTAACATTATTGTCTTACAGCTATAAAGGTCAGAAGTCCAACATAGCTTTCCCTGCGTGAAACTAAAGATGATGACAGAGCTGCCTTTCTTCTGAAGGTTCTAGGAGAGAACCCTTTCTTTTCCTTTTCCAGCTTCTAGAGGTTGCCTGTATTCCTTGGCTTGTATTCCACTTTTACCTTCAAAGCCAGCAATGGACACTTAAGTTGTTCTCATGCTACAGCACCCCTTTTCTGCTTCCTTCTTTCATTTATAAGGACTCTGGTGATTACATTGGGTCCAGATAATTCAGGATAATTTTCCCACGTCCACATCAACTAAATAAAAACTTAATTCTATCTGCACTGCTGCACCCTTAATGCCCCTTTGTCACATAACCTTGCATATTCACAGTTTCCAGGGATTAAGACATAGGCATCTTTGGGGACATATTACCAGTCTACCACTGAAGAGAACATTATAAAATATAAGAAATCTTTTTAAGATTTTAAAGTTATTTATTTTAGTTCCCTCGCTGAGATGGTAACTATTTGGAAGTGTTATGATGTTACTACTCTTTTCTACTTTTCGGATCAAGGAGCTTACCACATGTCTCTATGCCTGAACAGCTCACATAAACGTGTCTCCACCATGATGAAAGATGTTCCTTAATTATAAAGGTAAAGAAACATTCAGTCAAGAATAATAAGTGCCTCCTTGTTTCAAATTTATATGCATATTTTTATGGGCTTCTATAAGAAGGGGTAACAATATTTCCTTCAAATGAACAGTTCTCAGATACCCCTTGTAGTTTTACTATTTGTTTTTAAGAACATATATGTAAATATGAAACAATGTCAATATATTAACTTTCTATCCAAAACAAAAAAGTTAATTTTTTTCTGAATACTTTCTAATATAGATAAGATTTCACATTTTAAACATGTAAAGAGTAATGGGCCATAAAGGGAGGTAAAGCATCTATACCTCACTTATAGTGGTAAAATGTTGACATCAAATAACCCACCTACCAGGAGGAAAAATAGAGAAACAAAAATAGAAAACAGAGAAAATTTTAAAAAACTAACATACTAATAGCAATATTAAGGCAGTAGCTTGATTCAAGATGGCAGAGTAGATAAACACTGTGCTTACCTCCTCCCATGACCACATTGGAATCACAACTAAATTATAGAACAAACAACATGGAGAACCATCTGACATCTAGCTTAACAGAAGATTTATAATTAAGGATATAAAGAAGAAGCCACGTTGAGACCAGTAGGAAGGGTGGAGACACAAACTTGCTGTCCCCACCCCTGCATGTGGTGTTTGTGATTCCAGAGGGATATCTCACCTGTGGAAGTTTCCTTCAGAAGAGTGAGGGACCCCAGCCCTACACCAAGTTCCTCAGCCCATAGTACTGGTGCCAGGAAGAGGAGCCCCACAACATTTGGCTGTGAAAACAGTAGGGATGATGGGTAATATGGAAGGCTGTGGAAAACCTAGAGCTGCACTTAAAGAGCCTGAACACAGACTTACTTGCCTGCAAGCACTCACGCTAGGCTCTGGGAGAAGGACTACAGCTCAGAAGGCTTCAGAGACATACAGGGAGAGACTGAGTCATGTGGCTTCAAGGTGAGGACTACAGGGACAGTTGCCATTTCCCTTATGTAGAGTTCTCCTTCCATTCAGCTGGCAGGCAGGTGCCATTTTACCTGTGTAGAGCCCTCTCCCACAGGATCAAATGTGAATCTGCATTGGCCTGGTGAGTTTCGCTTGCTCCATCTTGGTGACTCCCTGGGACCCCACCTCACCCAACTCATGCAACGCCACAGGGACTTTCGCAGCCAGCAGCCAGCCCTTCCTGTATTGCACTCTTTCTTAGACAACTTTCAGGGTTCCATGGGCACCCAGCAGGCTCTAGGCTCAGCATTGGCACCAAACCAAAATCTATATTAACGTGGTGAACACTTGTTCCAACCTAGTGACTCCCTGAGAGCCCACCTCACCCAACTTGTGTACCGCATGAGGCTTTATTAGCAGATGAGCTTTACAGGAGCTGGCAGAGGCAGCAGGCCTCAGGGTGCCCTGGGATTTTTGCACAGCTACTTCAGGGCCAGTGCTAGTGGCCGCCATTTTTGGTTCTCATCATGGCCTCTCCCACAAGCCTCCAGGTCCAATATAAGCAGAGACTAACTGCAGATCACTTTGTAGCTCCTTGGATAGTGACAGGGAGTGGTTGACATGGGTCTGCTCCAGAGCCCCTCCAAATCACCCCAGAACCAACATACCTAAAGGTCAGCTTCAGACCATAGCAGAACACAACCCAATTAACCCCACAAATGGCACAACCGAAGGGCAGTCTCACAAGGCACCAGAGTTCACTGGGACAAATTCTGCTCCACAAGATAAATCTACCACACAGCAGCCTGTAAACTCTGGATGTGGCCAAATCACACTGCCAATCAGCCTGGGGTCAAGCCAACCCACTTTTGTGCCAATAACAATTAATTTTCAATTATAAAAGCAAGGCACATACAACCTACACAAAGGACACAACTGAAGCAGCCAGTGTAAATGACCAGGGGGACTGCACTACTGGGTTCCACAAAGCACCTACTACTAAGGCTACTCAGCCACGGCTGGGACACATAGCAGATCTATTAATACATAAAAGCAAACACAGAGAGGCAGCCAAAATTAGGAAACAAAGAAATATGTCCCAAATGAAAGAACAGGAAAAAACCTCAGGAAAAAAAAATGGAGGCAAGCAAGCTACCAGTACAGAATCCAGAAACAATGGTTATAAGGATGCTAAAGGAACCTAGTGATAACTTCAACAAAGAGATAGCAAGCATTAAAAAGGACATAAACATCATAAAGAAGAACCATTCAGAAGTGAAGGATACAATAAGTGAAATAAGGAATGCACTAGAAGAAATCAACAGCAGACTACATGAAGCAAAGGATCAAATCAGTGATTTGGAAGACAAGGTAGCAGAAAATACACAATCAGAACAGCAAAAAAAAAAGAGGATAGTTTAGGAGACCTCTAGGACAACATCAAATGTAACAACATTTGCATCATAGTGGTACCACAAGGAGAAGAGAGAAAGCAAAGGATTGAGAACCTATTTGAAGAAATAATGACTGAAAACTTCCCTAACCTGGTGGAAGACATAGATATGCAAGTCCAGGAAGCACAGAGAGTACCAAACAAGATGAACCCTAAGAGGCCACACCAAGACACATCATAATTAAAAGCAGCAAGAGAAAGGCAACTAGTTACTCACAAGAGAGCTACCATAAATTAGTCAGCTGATTTCTTAACAGAAACTTTGCAGGCTAGAAGGGATTGGCACAAAATATTGAAACTGATGGAAAGAAAGGACCTATAATCAAGAATACTTTACCCAGTAAGCCTATCATTTAAAGTTAAAGGAGAGATAAAGAGCTTCCAGACAAGAAAAAGCTAAAGGAGTTCATCACCACCAAATGAATAGTATAAGAAATGTTAAAGGGACTTCTTTAAGAACAAGAAGGTGGGGGCCTTTTGAGCTTCCTTTGCTTGGCTCACTCCATACTCTTTGGAGTGTACTTTCTTTTCTAAAAATGGCCCTTGAGCCATTCTCTACTGCTTGGGCCTGCTTCTGCTTCTTTGAAATGTATTTTTACTTCTAATAAACTCCTTTTCAGCAACTTTAAAAAAAAAAAGCACAAGAAGGTGGGGTTGGGAGGTGGGGAGGAGAACATAAAGATGAATAATGAAATGAAAACAACTATGTATCTACCAATAATTAGTTTAAATATAAATAGATTAAACGCTCCAATTGAGAGACAAGGAGTAGCTGAATGGATGAGAAAACAAGACCCATACATAGGCTGTATAGGCTCTCTATCTGAAACTCACTTCAGATCGAAAGACACATATGAACTGAAAGTAAAGGAATGAAAACAGATATTCCATGTGAATGAAAACAAGTAAAATACTGGGGGAGCAATACTTATATCAGACTAAATAGACTTCAAACTAATGGCTAAAATAAGAGACAAAGAGCGACATTACATAATGAAAAAAAGATAACTCCAACTAGAGTAGGGGTTGGCAAACTTTTGAGATGGAAGAGCCATCAGGGCTCAGCAAACTGCAGCTCACGAGTCACATGCGGCTCTTTGGTTTCGTACATGTGGCTCTGAAGTAAAAATGAAAATGAAAATAAAACTATCACAGTTTCATTTATAATATTACTTTAAATTTTTCTTATTTGTAAAAATATATTATGACTCTTGAATGATTTTTAAATTGTTGTGAAGTACAGGATTGGCTCTTCCAGGGGTCAGCAAACTTTTGAGATGGAACTACCCAAAGAACCACATGTGGCTCACGAGCCGCAGTTTGCCGACCCCTGAACTAGAAGATATAACTCTTGTAAACATTCATGCACCCAACATAGGAGCACATAAATATACAAAGCAAATATTGACAGATATAAAAGGGGGGGATTGAAAGTTATATAATCATATTGGGGACTTTAACACTCCACTACCATCAATTGACATATCTTCTGGCAAATCAACAAAGAAACAGTGGCCTTAAATGACACACTAGACCAGACAAATTTAACTTATATTTTTAGAACATTTCACCCCAAAGCAGTAGAATATACATTCTTTTCAAGTGCACATGAATCGTTTTCCAGGATAGACCACATACTGGGCCACAAAACAATTCTCAATAAATTTAAGAAGATTGAAATCCTATCAAGTGTCTTCTTTGACTACAACGGTTACAACAAAAACAATCTGAAAAACACACAAACACGTGGAGGCTAAATAACATGCTACTAAACAACAAATGAGTCAACAATGAGATCAAGGAAGAACGCAAAAGATACCTTGAGACAAATGAAAATAAAACACAGTGACTCAAAATTTATGGGACACAACGAAAGCACTGCTAAGAGGGAAATTCACAGCAATACAGGCCTACCTCAAAAAAAAAAAATCTCAAATTAACAATCTAACCTTACATTTAAGGGAAGTAGAAAAAGATCAGCAAACAAAGCCCAAAGTGAATAGAAGGAAGGAAATAATAAAGATGAGAGAAGAAATAAAGAAAATAGATTCTAATATACAAAATTTTAACCAAGAAGGTAAAAGACTTGTACTGGGAAAACTATAAGACACTGAAGAAAGCAAATAGCACTTTAAAAAATGGTCTCAGTCAGTATCCTGACTGGCAGGGAGGGAAGACTACCAGAAATTCTCAGGTTTTGGTCCCATATGGGTAGAATCCAGGCATTTCTACAAGCGATGATGCTTAACAAATGGGCCAGATTTAGCCACAGGTACTGTTATGACATTGCAGTGATCCAAAGCTTCTCCTTGCAGGTTGGATGCTTCTGGTAAGCAGCCGCTCTCTCATGTACTAGGGTTTTGAGATTCTGTTCTGCATCACAGTTTTCTACTAAATACTGGGTAGTCTCTGAAACAGAGTGTGGCGAGAAGCCCAATCCCAAATTCCTGAAACCTCCACCAATCATGGATGCAGGCTCTAATGAATACATAAGGTGGAGTGTGTGTGCATGTGAGTTAGATAAATATTTCAACAGACTTGTATTGCTAATGTCCCTTTGTTGATTGGAGCAGGTCTATCACATTGTCTTCATGAGGATGCTGAAGATCCCTTTTATTATTCTCAACAATACTAAAAATAAGAGTGGTAGTGAAACAATAATGATAGGCAATTAACACTTAGTACTTCCATATGACAAACCATTTTATGCCCACACAGCCCTGTGGATTGTCACTGTATGGGCTTTTTTTTTGGGGGGGGGGTATGTATTTTATACATGAAGAAATTGACTTAGAGAGGTAAAATGTTACCCAAAGTTAATCAAGTTAGTGGAAAATTATAATTCAGGTCTGATCCAAGCAAACAAGAATTTTTTGCCCACTAGGATAAATGATCTTAATTATTTTCTCCAAGGTCAATCAATTCCCTCATCATGTCCTCCACTGCAATGGCAGAATGAGGCAGACACACTTGCACTCAGGAAACATAGAGCCCTTCTCTGTGTATTGTAGTGTGTCTCTCTTGCCAGCTTTAGGCCTCCTTTTTTCCAGAAATGAAGGGTAGAACATCCCAGGTCCTTCTCAACAGTTTATCATGTAGGAGGGAAGAGAAGAAAAATAATAAGGTAAGACTCTAAGCTTTCTCTTCTCCCACCTGAATGACTTACCCCTTTCCCCAGTCTAACCTGCCCGAAGAAACCAGCACAGATTCATATCTATCTGAATATCCTGGGGGATCTGTACCCTTGTAGATGAATGAGCAAACAGAGGGTAAAGACAGCACAAAGTAGGTCATGTAGCGATGCTGAAAGACATTTAACTTCCCCTTAGAATGCCATGGTTTCTGTTTAGATAAAAGTTTTTCCGCTGGCCAAAGGCAGATACTGCATTCTGCCATGGTCTGTCCCCATGTGTTGTAGACATAGATGAAGCCAAACAGTGACACAAAGGAAGAGGAAGGACCACACAACCATGCCCCTGTGACCTCACTTAAACCACAAGCAGCCGAACAGCCTTTCCCAGAAAATAACACTATTTATTGCTCCTTTATATACCATATGAGACAAGGTCATCAAATTCCCATTTATTAATAGCAGATGGCTTCATGTGTTGCCCAGGGCTTTCGTGTAGATGTCTGCTTACATTTCAAAGTAATAGAGTCATTTATTTCCTTTATAGCTACCCAGAAATTTAAGGTAGCATTTTTATATCTTCTCTCTTGTGAAGACATCAGTACTTTCATTCAGCATACACCAAGGCTTGGGAAGGCAGGCAGCCCCTTTTACTGCAAACATCAGGGAAATCACTGATTTTGATTTTGATAGATTCGGGTTCTTTTCTCCATCCGTAATTCACACTTTCTATTTAAAAAAAGTCTCAATGGCCTTTGAACGTCTGCTTGGAATATAGAAATCCCAAAGAAAAATGCTAACAGGACAAGAGAAGCAGTCCTCCTGATTTAATTAAATAGACACTTGAGAAGAAACAAAGTATTCAAAAATAGAAGAAATTTTCACCATCCCAATGCCAGTGTGGTCTTTCGCCCCGTGGATTTTCCCTTCTAGTTCATTCTCTATAAGGATTTCTTAGTGAAACTTCTGAAGACAAATTTCACAAGTCTGATCTTAATTTAAAATCCATCAATGATTAATTTTGAGGCTGAGTAAAATAAGCAGCACACCTTAGCATGTTTGTAAGGTTCTTTAGTTCCTGTGCTTGGCCATATCTTCCATCTACTGCTTATGCCTTCACTCATTACCTTACCTTACCAGCCCAATTAGGAATACACCCTAGCAAAGAGAACCACACTATTCATATCTGTGTATCTTTGCACTCAATGGTGTTGTTTCCTTGCATACCTTCCTTATCTCTGGCCTCCTATACATGGAGATTGAGTCTGACTATCTCTGTGCTTTCTCTTCCAGGCCTACATTTAGGATTAGGGAGTTTTCATTTGTGGAGTTGTTTAGGAACGGACCGGGTAGAGCTTGGAAGGCTGAGCCTAGCCATCTTTGTAGGAGTCTCAACCTAATAGCATTTATTTAGGTTTCTCTGTGATGATGGAGTTTTAATCCAGGGTCAATAGGAATGTGTAGTAATTGACCACCATGTGGGAGGTTCTGATTCTATGAGAAGTTGAAAACATGGTACCTGTCACCCAAAACATTTACAATACCAGAAGTAGTACATACACACACACACCACACACACACACACACACACACACACACACTACACAAATGCATTTTTATTGCATATTATATAACATAACAAATATAAAGTATGAGGTGTAGGAATGATGGCACATGAATCTGAGAAGCTACTGCAGATTGCATTGACCCCACAATCCTTCCAGCAAATGAGAGCATAACTTGTCATCGAGCATAGCCTCTAGAGGGCTTTCTGACTTCCTCAGCACCTGCTACAATATTTCCTGTCTTTAACCTGTATTCCTCTGCTCTAATTTAAATCATTCCCTTGGGTTCTTCCTTTTGGAACCTGAGTTCTGAAAGAGTGAAAGGGAATAATGACTTCTAGAAAGTTCAAGAAAAAAGGTTGAAGAATGGAGCTTGTCCATTTAAACTACAGTGGAATTTGGGAGTAAGCAGAAAGCAATTACATAGTTGGCCAGGTCCCAGGGCAGTGGGGCCAGCCACTCCACACCACTGCTCCATCAGCCACTCCAGATATGTAGTAATGGTTGATTGTAATGTCATTATTTACAGATCTATCTTTTATGGCACTCTATTTAACAAAAAAAATTCATTCAGAATACCTGCTGCTAATCATCTGCTTCAGCTACTTTAAAAAGGAACAATTCTATTGTAATAGTATGTTTACATTTTCTAATTAAATATTATGAGTGTCAATTAATGTCTTAATTACATGTCATTATCTACTCCTGACACTGGTGAATTATTTGAAACCAGTATTTGATCACTATATTGATATGTGTTCTATTGTTTTTGTTTTTCAAAAACAAGCATTTGGCTTTTTTTTTCTATTTCGGAAAAGCTTCTCTGCAACTAATCATTGCTGCTTCTCAGCAACATTTTCTGTGGTGTGTTTTCTTCATCTCACTCCTGCCCAGCTTCTCTCTTCTCTTTGCTTCTTACCTGCTAGAGGTCTTGATCCCAGAAGTCCACATGTGGGCTGCCCAGAACCCCCCATCCTCTTTAGGCAACCCCACTGAGCTGGATTTTCTCTCTGGGAGTAAGTGTCTTCTTAATAATCACAAAAAGATTGGCAATGAGGACATAGAAAGGAAATAAATACAGAATCTGAACTAAAGAATGGCAAATGCCTACCGTAAACAAATGAACCACACTATGACACACTTTCGGAATGACTAATGTAAACATTCCTGTCTATCTCAAAAGATTGAACTACTTGGCAACATCACTTCCAAAACAACCTTCACTGTGAAAGACTAGTGTGGTTGAGAAGTAGGTACAGGTGGGAGCTGGGGCCAGTACGCTTTCCAGACAAACATGATGATGGACCCCTGATGTGAGTCCTGGAAAACAATGTCTTGTCGAGTTTGGGATTTATGAAGTAACTCCTCAAGTAAATAGAAAAGGAAACACTTTCTGCATATTTTGTACATGTAGTTGGAATAAAACACTCATTTTATATAATTCTAAGTGTTATGTGGTCATACAAACAAGGAAAAGGCTGTGAGGAGCAGTAATTTATGAAATATATATAGGAAAATGTGTTGGTTCTTGTGATGTATGTGGTTGATTGGTGTTTTACTTCAATCCTATCCTCTTTCAAGAATGACTTTTAGGACTAAAATGGCTGGGAAGCTAAAACTGTATTTTACAGATGCTTTTATTAGCCAGAGTTCCAGATTTAATTTAGATTGGGTGAATCAGAGGCACATGCATGCATTTTTTGTCTGATGCAGATTGTAATAAGTGTGGCCCATAGCACTAAAGTCAGCATCCTGATTTGGCAATGTCCTAACTGGTGATGTCCTGACTGCAAATGTTTTCTGGTCACAGCAGCCACCCAGGTCTGCAGAGGGGTTTGGGAATAGTGCTTAGAAGCTAAACACAGAATACATTTTTAACTCTCCTGACCCTCTGGAAGCAATGTCATACCCTTGTAGTAAGTTCCTTCCAACTTAAACTACCTAGAATAAAATCTTCTCTCTGCAACTGAGCTGTTATAAGGATGGTTTTAAATCCATTTCCATATCAAGACTTTCTACTTTTATCCATTATTTCTTAGTTAGCTATTAGAACCAGCAAACTGATTGTATAATTATCACAAAATTGGAGTGATTAAGTTATTTTGTTTTTCTCAGAAGAAAATTTTTAATTTAACTAATGAACTCCAGGAGATGAAAGTCATAATCACATAAGGAAAACATGTAGATAGTACATGGCCAGCTGAAAAGGAAACAATTTTAGTCTGGGAATCACTATTTGGGTTTTCTTCATACCACCTCATAAGTTAATCATTTCATCCATATTTGAGATAGCTCAGAGTGATAAACTGTGATACAATGACTATTTTTGTGCTTTGTATGATGAAATATATCAAGCATAGGAAATAGTATAAGTACTATAAAAAAAACTCCCAGATACTCATAAATGACACTTAAAAATTAAGTCATGCTAGTCTTATTTCACCATCACCCAATCATCCCAACTTTGGTTATTTCAAAAAAATCTCAGATCATACCATTTCATCTATAAGCATGTGAGCATGTATTTCTAAAAGATAATGCAATTTTTTTTCTTCTAAAAGAGCCACATTATTATGCTCATTAAAAGCAATAGCTTTTTTGCTCAAGTGCGAGCTTTGAGCAACAGCGGTTCGATGCCCGACCTGAGCTGAGCTGCCAACAGGTGGCAGGATGGCACAGCTAAATAAAAGAAAAAGCGATAACTTTTAATATCATCAGTGATTTAAGTAGTGTTCAAAATTTCCCCCTTTTTTTTTTTTAAGTTTGCTTGTCTGAATTTGGATTTCAAATACATAGCACTTGACTAATATGTTTCTTTTAAGTTCCATTTGAATTATTGATTTACCATCTAGCCCTTTTTACTTCCCTTTGCAATTATTTGTTGAACAAACCACATATTTGTTACATGGAATTTTTGTAGTCATCTCCCTGATCTCATGTAATGTGTTCTCTGTCCCCAGTATTTCCTGTAAATTGCTTTTGAGTCCTATAGGCCTAATAGAGCTTTTGGCAGAAACTCTTTATAGGTAGGTTATATAAATTCCATCAGAAAACACAGATATCAGTAGATTATCTTTGTAGTGGTTAGCAGCTAATGATCACTGTCTAGATACATTACATTATTAGGATTTGGAAATCAGGTATTCTAATTTTGTCACTTTTTTTGTTTGTTTTTATTCATTAGTTAAAATGCATCAGAAGTTTATACTGGTACTTCCAATTTAAGTTCAAGATCTTTACTCAGCTTCGGCGACCTTGCCTCTTACCTCTTTTGTCCTGGTCCTCTAGGACACCAAGAAAATTACTCATGGCTTTATTTCACAATATGTATTCAACAGTCTCAGGATAATAATACCAACATCACTCTCAACAATATGACTTATGAACTAGTTAATATTTTGCTTTATTTTGTTTTGCAATTCATTTTTTTAATGGTAAAATTCGCTGTAACACCAGTACAATTATTGCATTTTACATACTTTAAAATAACTTTTCTTAATTCAGTTATGTCACCAACATGAGACACGTGTTTATTTCAATTTCCTTTTTAGGATATTATTTTATTTTATAATCATGTAAAATCATCATATGCTTACAAAGTCAAATCTATGAAACATATATTCAGAGAATTCTAGCTACTATTCCTATCACCTTTACCTGTTTCCCTTCTTCCTACAAAATAATCTTCTGTTTAATTTTATGATTTTGGTTTAATTTTTTTCTTCTAAATGTAAGCACATTGTATATGGGCTTGTGTATAAACACATAGACACTACACACACTTTCTCAGATAAACAATAGTACAGTATTTTATTTATTTATAGTAAGCTATGTATTTTTCTTCTTTGTTTCCTTCTTCTCATATTTGGGACATAACTCACAATATCATTCAGAAGTATTCCTCATTCCTTTCAATAGCTCCCTATTCTCCTCTTTGGTAGGTCTATCAGAGTTTATTCAATGTTCTTATAATGGACATTTGGGATGTCTTCATCTTTTGACATTAACAAATAAGTTTTCTGTGCATGCATGTCTTGTGCATATGCCCCACAACATATTCTAAAAATAGGGATTACTTGGATTAAACATAAATGCACATTTAAAATCGATAGATATTGCTACATTCTGCATCGTAGATATTGTATCTTTTTGTGTTACCAACGACACCATTTCCCCATGATCTTGACAACAAAGCATGTTGTCAACTTTAAGGCTTTGTCAATATGTTGGGTAAGAAATATATATCCCTTTATTTTAAATTTTCATTTACCTCATTATTACCCACTTTGAGAATCTTTTTATATGATAAACTGCAATGACATTTTTTTTTCTGTAAAATATGTATTCACAACTCTAGCCCATTTTTTAATAAAAGTGTTTATATTTTTACCATGTTATACTCTTTTTTAAAAAGATTGGTTTTGTATATTAGGCACATCAACCTTTTGTCAGTGATATAAGTTATAAATCACATTGAAGTTTCACTGACACATTTAAGTCTCTATTATTAATACTACTGAGAAGCAAAGAAAGCAAACATTAATGAACACCTATTTTTCACAACATAAGCTAAACTTGAGTTCAGTGAAGAAGTGTAAATATAAACCTTAGACTTTATGGTTGCTTGAATTTATAAAACAAGACATGGTCAGTCTTCCAGGTAAAAGAACAGAAATTCCAAAGAGGGAGTCCAAATTCCTGTAGTTTATATTTTTATGGGGTTCTTGAAGAGGAGAAAATAATGTTGTACAGTTTTTTTTTCTCTCTCTTTCCTTTGAAAGATTTAGGTATGGTGTGTGATCATAGAGGAGTCAGTAAAGTGCTTGTAAGAAGAGAGAATAACTTAAAAGCACAAACATATCTATAGGTCCATCAAATGACCTGTATCACAGACACACAGAAAAACAGAACTCCAAATAAAATGCCATTTATTCTCAAGCAAACAGATATAAATGCACCTGAAGTTTTCAACCTCATCAATAGAGACAGGCTTTTTAAAAGTGAGATCTAAATTTTGTGTGAAAACTGGGAAGACAAAGCCCCATAAGTTTGTGTGGTTTGTTTTTTTTCTATCCCCCTAACCCTTTCTCTTTGGCAACCATCAGCTTATTCTCTATACCCATAAGTCTGTTTTTGCTTTATTTTGTTTATTCATTTGTTTTATTTTTATTTATCTTTTATTTATTTATTTAAATTTAAGTATAGTTGGTACACAATATTGTATTAGTTTCAGGTATACAATATAGTGATTCAATATTTGTATACTTTACAATGTGATCATCACACTAAGTCTCATAATAATCTGTCACCATGCAAACTTATCACAATATTATTGAATACAGCCCACATATAAATGAAATCATATGGTATTTGTCTTCCTCTGACATATTTTACCTAGCATAGTTCCCTTTAGGACCAAGATTTTTAATGTTTATTTTAAAAGGAACTTGCTATTATTTCCTTGATCTTAATAATTAATAATAATTTTACTTCTTGCTTTATCAAAATTGGAGTGAAAAACATTCTGGGTTTTCTCAGGAAGTATCACTAATCTTTTCTGTTTGCCTGGATAATCTTATAGATTGAATCAAATGCTATCTGGGATTAGAAACGATGTTCTTTCCCAAATGTAATATGTTTTTTAACTCAAGTTTATTCCACTGTGTGGTTGATTAATATCAGACTTTCTCAAGAGCTTCAGATTGCACTTTCCTGAAAATTCTGTATGTCACAATATGCAACTACATAGAGGATATAAATTAGAGAACCATGGAATTTTTTTTAATCTGACATGGAATTTGGAATTTTCTGCTCTAATGTCCTAAATACCAATGAAAAAATAAATAACTGAGTCCCTTGGGTTGCATTTTGTGTCCCTAAGCACAGTGCTATTTATTGGAATAGCAAATACATAATTTAGCTCTTTTAGTTATTGTATAATTTGATGTTTTCTCCTATACCAAGCTGCTTCTACTAAATAATGTCAATTATAATCAGAAAATAAGCACTACAGAGTCACCCTTTGCCAGAGACCTAATACATGTCAGATAATATTACTGACTTTAATATGGACCATCAATAGTTTTATATTAACTCTCGAATTTAAATAATACAAGCTTCTGTATTTCACAGATAGAGTCCACAGAGATAAAAATTTTGATACCTAGTCCATTCTGGACCTAGAATTAAAAATCCAAGCCTGACTAATTCCAATTCTCCATCCCACCTGCAACCTCATTGTTATAATTAAGTTGGCTATTTCCTTTTAGTCTTGAGGCTCAAGGACAACAGAGAAAAGGTCATGTACAAAAGCAGTCATTATGATATCCTGAACAAAGGAGTTCTACACTTGGGCAATCTGGTATAAGCTGTTGGTTTGTGCCTACAGAGGCCCTCTTATTCATCTGTCTTCATTAGCAGTTCTTAAGACATCAAAAGGATTTTAAGAAGTGCTACAGTAAGCTTAAAAGACAGCAAACTAAACACAAGCTTCTCACTAGTCAAGTCTTCAAAGACATCATTTTGATGGCCAAGTAATGCATCTGTGTGTGAAGGTGACATATGAGTTCAAATTGTTTTCAAAGCATTGTAGACATTCATAGAACCAACACCACACACTTTGTTGTCCCTTTGTGATGTCTGGTAAGGGTCTGACCACAGCTCTGAAACAGCACAGAATTCAGTGGTTCTCTGAAGCTCAATATCCACTGTTTATCATTGATAGTGCCCTAACCACACTGCTAACAAAATAACTTTTTTTTTAGATGAAATGGCCTAAAATCAGAAGCTGAATTACTTCCTCAATGCTATGTTCACCTGCTGCTTCTCTTTTGAAATATGGTCAGTACAGTGAGGAGGAAAAAATCGATCATAGTTGAATGGTTCAATTTGATGTAAAGTGTGACGAACTTTATGTAATGGTTTTAATATCCTAGATCCTATAATGTGAACTTAAAATGCATTAAATAAAGCAGAGGCTGGGGTCATACAGGCCTGGTTACAAATCTAGCCTTCCTAACACCTCAGGAAAATTTGCTTCAACTCTTTGAACTTTATTTTCCTTACCTCTGAAATTAATGAGGTTTCCTTTTCCTGGAATTATTTTCCCCCTAAAGAAGCTTTATTGTCTCATCTCTTTTAGTTCTTGGCTCACTTGTCCCAGTATCAAGGAGGTCTTCCCAAACTTCCTGTTAAAACTAGCATGCTGTCTTTACATGGCATTCTCTAGTCCATCTCCCTGATTTGTTTTCAATATTACTTATCATATGAAGTGCTATATATTTCACATGTGTATTGTATATATCCCTTACTGGGATGATATTTTATGAAGGGCAGGATTTTTTTCTGTGCTGCATTAAAAATAAAAAAACCCTCAAGCTGTAGAATGAATCTAATAATTATATAAAATATGAAAAATAATATCCTTCTTTATAAGATGTTGAGATGACTAAATTAAAAAATTTTTTGACAAATATTATCTAGCACCAATTTAGCATGCACAAGAATATTTTCAGCTGTTACAGACACTGGTTAAACCTAGGTGGATTTGGTTCCAGCGTTCATTGATCTTAAATTTTAACAGGTATAATGAGACATTAAGATACAAATTCTATGGTAGATTATTTAATTATTTTTATATTTACTATGAGAAAGAAGTATATGTTGAATGAGTGTACAGCAGGAAAATATTAATGAGTTGGAGTCAGGGAAGACTTCACAGAGTAGTAATATTTAACTTGAGACATAAAGTATAAGAAAGTTTGCAGGAGTTAAATGGGGAGCCATTCCACACACTGAATAGCATGTGTAAACACACTGAGTTAAAAGAAATGTGTGTGTTTGGGGACCTGAAAGCAAATCAGCATGGATGGAGTAAGAGAGTGAAGACAACTGTCCCCTGAGGTGAAAGTAGAGACAGGTAGGCTGGAGGACATCCATTACAATATCTGATGCATAGTGGCTACTCAACAAATAGTAGCCTTAAATAATCAATAAATACAAGCTCCTAAGATACCATGGTTTCACAAATTGAAAAGAAAGTAATGATAGCTGGATTTCTAGGGTGGCTGTGGAATGTGACAAAAATGATCACTGTATGAGTCAGCATGTAGTCAGGGAAATAGAAATGAATCTAGGCACTTTAAGTAGAACAAATTTAAGGCAGAAAATTGGTCATATGGTGATGGAAGACCTGAGAAAGAAAAGAAGGACCTAGCCATTACAAAACAGAAAACCACTTCCACTAAAAACTGGAAGTACCAGAAAAGATGGTGTTACTGAAACCTGGTTGAGACTGTCTACAATGCAGCTATCTAGCAGGTCTGGGAACCATACAGGGGACTTGCAGTGTCTTCCACAGAAGACACAGGTAAGTCAGAAAGAGAAAGAAGCAGGTGTTCTCCCTTTCTTCAGCCTTCACATAACTCGCCTGTACCTCCTATTGGCTGAACCCAGTGAGAAGCCTGTTGGCAATACATCCTGGGAAATGTAGTTTCTGTGAGAGACAGCAGAGTAGCAAAAAGTCAGGGGATGTTGCTGAGAGCAGTCCCCTCACAAATAACACCTGTAAAATGATCTTGTATTAGAAACATTGATGCTAATTCTAGCTCCCTGCTCATTAGGAGGTGAAACTACATTTAATAGGTTGCATCCCATCTCCATAGCAGTCATGGAAACACATGCTATATTACACAAGTAAAATAATTGCTTCTAATGAAATAATATATGAATGTTATGTACAATGAAATGAAATAGATGTTAATAAACCATACTGAAGAATCTTTTAGCTATCTCCTAATTAAAGCATCTTAGTTTTAATACCATGTGTGTGTGTATATATATATATATATATATATATATATATATATATGAAAATTTGGAAAGCTCAGAATAGTAGCAGAAAGAAAAATATATCACCCATAGTTCCACTATTCATAAATAATTACCATTAATGTGTTGATATAGAGAAGATCCTTCAGATTCACAAATTTGTGTAATTTTAACTATTTGGATAAAAACACTGAATAAGTGTTTTTCCTGGAATATGATTTTGAATTGTGCTGACATATAGGAGCACATTTTTTTGTTGTTGTCATGAACACTGGACCAATCACCAATGTTCTCATTCAAATATGGCCATTATTTTCTTGTCCCTGCACTGTCAGAAACAGAGGAATTGTAGTTACATAAATTTGAAAAAAAAATAAAGCCTCATTTCATTGTAGGAAATACAATACTTTAGCAAGTGACAAAATGTAAATGAAAGTTAAAGTGTTAGTTCATGTTGCATGAGGAGAAACAAACAAACAAAAAAGCTCCTGATGGAAACACATCTTGGGACTAAGCCAAGATCTTGCTTAAATGTTTCTTTATGAATTAAAAACTAATTAGAAAATAATCCTGATGAATATGAAAGTTGATTCATATTTTCTGACCTTTCTCCATATATTTTCTAAAAGCTAAGCTTTATTTGTGGCTAAATAAGAAAACATTTCACAGAGTATTTACTTAAAACAATCAATAAGTCCCTAGCAGGTATAAGTCAATATATATCAAGTCAAAGTGCACTATTACTTGGAAGTCAATATGTTTCATTAAACATACAAAGAGTTTACATTAAAAGAGTCCACTGATATTTTCAATCCATTTTTTTTTCTTTTGGTAGTATAATGTCTAGCAACTCAAGAAAAATCATGTTCATGTTTACTCAGTGACTCAATCACTCAGTAAAAATTGCATTTAGCCAGCCTTTCAGGAAAATGATACTATTTAATTTGCTCCAAAAAGCTTCCTCAGATTAAGTTAGTTCATAAGCATATTTGGGAGCATCCCTTCCTTCTCCCCTTACCTTTTGGTAACCATGGAGAAGGCAAAGGGGATGACTGCATATGTCAGAACCATACACCTAGATTCTAAGCTCCAGTTTGGCACTTACTAGTTCTGTGATATTAGGGTAATGATTTAACTTCTTTGAGCTAAGAGCTTTTAGTCTTTCTTCTTACCCCCAGCACTGATGTGCTTACACTTTTCTAGTACCTAAATACAGAGTTCCAAAAATATGTATACATATTTTAAGAAAGGAAAAAATCTGTATTAAAATTATGCTGATGGTGGGCCAGCCAAGTGGCTCAGTTGATTAAGAGCTGGCTCAAGAATTTGAGCTCTGAGCAACAGCGGTTCGATTCCCTGCCCGAGCTGAGCTGCTGCTGAGCTGCCAACAGGTGGCAGGATGGCTCAACCAAAAAAAAATATTATGCTGATGGTAACCACTTTGAGCAACTCTTGAAATTGCAGAAGTCAAACGTGACTTGTATTCACCTTTGTTATCAGTATATATTGAGTATTATAATTTTAATACAGTTTTTTTTCCTTTATTAAAATGTGAATACATTTTTTGGCACCCTCTGTACTTCTTGATGGTCTGCTTTATGAGAAGGAAACATCTGACAGCTGAGGAACAGAAGACTCACTTGCCTCACAAAGGCAGTCTCTCATTTACTCCTGCACTTGTTTCTATGCACAACTATGTTTAACCTATTCCCTCACTAGCAGGCACCTGACCTTGGATGTTTTTTCTAACTGTTGTCTGAAAGACCAGACTGGGCTGGAGGGTCATTGCACAGCAATGGAAGAAGCTTTGTGGGAGAGCAACAGAACTGACAAATCAGGAACTCAACTCGATCAAAGCTGATATCCATACATGTCTAGATTATCATATCTTATGTGTTAAAAATAATAGAACTCATTTTTATTTTTTGAGTTGTAGAGTTATAATATTTGTTACTTGGAAGTGGAAAAGTAGGCATTGTATTTTCTTTAGGGCAGGAGATGATCTGCATTACCTCAAAGGCAAAACTCATTCCTGACCAGCATTAGTAGGCAAAGGAGCCTGTGATCCCCGAGGATGGGGAGCTCTGATAACAAGACAGGCAGTGAGGTTAGGGCACCAAGTTGCTTGCCCAATCACCTCACCCTTTGAAAGTGCTAATAGCCTGGTAGGATAAAACCATGAATGTGCTACATTATGGATGACAGATCCCAGAAGAGTGCTATGGAGACACAGGAAAGGCAGCATTCACTTATGGCTCTAAAGATCAAGAATGACCACATGGAGGTTCTTGACCTGAATTCCAGCACAGTAGGGAGAGTTTATAGAGGCAGAGCTGGAGAAAAAGGATATTCTAGTGACCAACTTCCAGGATATGTGCGTGCTGTAATGGCTTGTGGGAATAGCAGACAGTACCATTCTACTGAGCTTGTGATTAGAGGAGCAGTAGAATATAATACTGGGGAAGTAGTTTCCACAGGAAAAAAAACCTAAAAGGCTCTGGTGTGCATTAGAATTTACTGTAAAATGGTACACCCTTGACTATTTGTATGTGCTTGATTTGAAATTTTTTTTTAAAGCAGAACCTGTATAATCTGACCATTCTTTAAGAAGGGCAATCTTGACAATTGTATAAAGGCTGTTTAGATAAGGGAGGAGAAAGATAGAGATATTGTTTATGAGGTTGATAAAATATTTTTGGCTACAATTTCCTAAAATGTATTTGAAGGAATTCTTCACAGAATTGTACTAAGTGTTTTCTGTAAAACCAAACCTAAGTCATGTAAAACATATTTCCTTACTCCAGGATCTAATTAGCTAATATTTACAACATATACCATGTAAGAGCTAATAGCATATAGCACTCCCCAAACTTCTTTGATTGCAAGCAATCCCCTTTTAAAAAGCATCTTAAAGAAACAGGACGGCCAGTAATGAACAGAACTGATGAAAACATTGCAAAAATTCACTGAATTTTGCATCAAAATTGTCAGCTGACTTTGAGAGGCATAGCAGACCAAGTAAACATCAATAGAGAAACAATTAGGAAAATCCTAAGAGAAAATCTTGGCATGAGAAAGGTGTGTGCAAAAGAGGTCCCAAAGGAGCTCTTGCATCACGACAATGCAGGAGTTCACGAGGCACTGTCTGTGAGGGAGTTTTTATCCAGTAAACAAATAACTGTATAGGAACACCCTCCCCACTCACCTGATTTGGCCCCCAATGACTTCTTTCTTTACCTAAAGATAAAGAAAATATTAAAAGGGAGACATTTTGATGACATTCAGGACATCATGGGTAATATGATGAGAGCTCTGATGGCCATTCCAGAAAAAGAGTTCCAAAATTGCTTTGAAGCGTGAACTAGGCACTGGAATTGGTGCATAGCTTCCCAAAGGGAGTACTTCAAAGGTGACCATAGTAATATTCAGCAATGAGGTATGTAACACTTTTTCTAAGATGAGTTCGCAAACTTAATTGTCAGACCTCATATGCTTAAGTGGAAAATATATGGTATTCTCCTGCCTTTATGTACATAGTTCACTCTTTTTCTAAAGAGATTCGTTGTCCTCAAGAATATCTGCTGTTTTTATCTGTGCCATGTTTTTTGATGGAATGAGCTGTCCAGGGACGTCTACCTCAGACTAAATCGTATGCTATTGATGTGCTTTTGGAGTCTCTGCGTCTGTTATTTGTTTATTTTTTCTCTCTCATTATTAGATTTTTCTCTTAGCTTTTCCCTCATGCTTTTCATCCTGCCTTTCAATAAGCAGTGCTGTTTACCCCACACTCATTTACACTACATTTTAAATTACACTTCTAATAAATTATTTCATAACTGAAAGGAGTTGAAGGGCAGATAAACCTACATGAGTGTCATTGTCAGTCCATGTTAATTGTTAGTTAAGATTATTTTCTATTCCACAACGGCTTAAAATATAAACATAAATGATGGTGTAATATTTTCTTCTAAATAAGTAGTCTGAAATTTTTTTTTCTGGGATACTATGGTAGGCAGATAATGACTCCCAAAGACTTTACAAAGGCCTTGAACAGGTAAAAAGTGGTCCTGCTCTCTCAATAACAGGATTTTAGTAGTGAATCTCATCTGTAAATCAGTCCTCTTACCCCAACCCCACCTTGCCCTGAGCAGTAGGGATGTGCATCAACACTGAGGGTGTGTGTTATGGTCACCCCTGTCCTGAGTCCCTCCCCTAGTCTTACTTCCTTTCTATACTGGCTCCCACCTGGCATTGTCCCTTGGTTTTCTCTCCTAGTTAATGGCCTGTGTATGTCTTCAGAATTGGTGCCTGTTTTCAGTGTCTGTCTCTTGTGTTTCTCTCCTCTTCTCTCCAAAAACCTTGGTTCAGAATCACATCACCAGTCTCTCCTGCTTCTAACTGGCTTGTTGTATCAAAGAACCTGATTTCTTTCTCCAGAAAAGTGGTGGGTGCTCTTGTCTGACTACCTGACCTTACTGTGCACAGATATTCGTAGTCCCAGGAAAATGTAAGATCTTATGAGTTTTCCAAGTCCAAAGGTTCTTTAGAGTCAGTCTGATTTTTCTAGTCCAAATAATACACTAAGTAATAAGCCAGCTTATGTTCTAGTGAGTTCTACAAGGACACACACACACACACACACACGCACGCGCGCGCGCGCACACACACACACACACACACACACACACACACACAAGTCCATTGCCAATTATAACTATGCTAATAGATAAAAACACAGCACAGAAGTTGAAGAGGTAAGAAAGTGACTAACTGCAGTGAAGGAACAGGAGAGTCTTGTTGAAGAAATAAAAACTGACTTGATTTTTAAACAATGAGCAGGATTTTTCTAGACAGACAAAGAAAATACTACCTCATTTGAAGGAAAAAAAAACAAGAGTAACAGAATGTGAAATAGTGTGGCCGCTTGGACAATTTTAAAGAATTTGGCGTTACTAGACTAGCAACAAGCAAGGATTTCAGAAACACAGACTGTCAGCCTTTAGGGTCTCTTGGGCTAGGAATTCTGCAAGTCCTTAAAGCATCAAAATTTAGGTATAAAACCACAACAATGACTCAACAAAGATATTCATAAGTTTCAGTTTAAAAAAAATTTAAAACTTCACTTTTTCTGAGACATCAATAAAAGAATATGAAAATGCGTAACCCCATCTTATAGACTGTGTAGGGCTCATAGAAAGTGCTGTGCTGTCTTTTCTGTCTTTTTGCTCTCTGGTAACTCTTAGCTATGGAATGTTACAAAACTGCAGTTAAGAAATGGGGCTCCTATATTTCTAGCACACTAGTAATTCAGATTTTTTGTGGAAACTGTGATAGTTCCATTTCTGATATTTAAAGGTCCAGCTCTTCATCTATGCAGTGCCTGGATTGGTGATAGCTAAGTGCTTTTCAACATTCACTTGAAAGATAAATACCATTAGAGGAAGAATGCATTCAATACCAAACATAAACTTCAAAGTTATGGAACCACAGCAAGGGGGAATACTTCTGGATTTTAATGGGAAATGCATTTACTTTGTTGTTAGTTATAACTAGATTCAAACCCCAATCGTTCCACTTACTAGATGTGTAACTATGAGAAGTTTGTTCAAGCTCTCTGAGTTTTCATACCTTCAACTTTAAAATTGAAATAGAAACCCACTATTAACCTAAAAATAAAATAAGCTAAAATGAGAGGCAACTAGGATTTATTTGTGATCATAGAATTGCAATCTGGAGGCATAGATTCAGGCAGAAGCTCAAATTATGTCCTGATTACAGATGAAGGCAAAGGGGTTTTACAAGAGAAAGGAGGGAACAATCACATGAATAGAAGAAAGCAATTTCTATTGGTGCTAGCAAGATAGGTTGCTCTTTAGCTATGCACAGGTGGTTACTGATTCTAAGTAATGTCCATAATCATCATTTCTTGTGGTCAGGATGGCTATATGCCTATTTGCTTTACAAATAGTTGTTTGGAAGACAATGTTGGTTTGGCTCAGTGCTAAGGTTATTTTTTCCAATTCAAACACTCTAAAGTTTCAAGGAATAAGACATGAAAGGTGGTTCATAAGGAATGGATACTCTGGCTCTATTTTAAAATGGCTCCACTTATGTCTACTTTTCACATTTCCCCCTTTTGATTGAGATATGTATTTAAAAGCATTGCTGATAAACCAGTGGAAAACATTGCTGGTGAGTTATTAAAAGCATTGTTGGTCCTTCATCTCTGGAAATGCTTATTCCCAGTATGTCATGCCCCATGTAGGAAGAAAAGTGGTTTCCTTAGGTGCCTTAGGCTACATCTGAGCATTAAGAACACCAGAACAAAGAAAGGCTTCACTGTCATGTTCTTTTGTGGATAAACATTTTCTGCAGTTTCTTGAGGTTTTTCACATGAAGTTTCATAGACCTTAGCAATCGTCTCAAAGTACTGAGCAACCATGTAGTGGTGCTTTTATAGCATCAAGCTACATCAAACAAAGTTTTATAACAACAAAAGGGATAATCTTATGAATACTCAACTGAATTTTTTAATCTCCATTATTTATGCTACACTCTGTGGTAACAGCAAAGCATTCATTTCTTGTTATATAGCTAGAAAAATCTGAAAAACCTTAGAGAAAGTGGTCCTTAGGAAGAGCTATCTCCACTGATTTGGGGAAAAGAGTCATTGGATGCCTAGCTGTTTTGTTCCTGCTGGTGATAATATAGTACTTCTAAAGAGTCATGAATAGCTTTCGGCAACATAATAAATATGTTTTCTTTCACTACTCGCAACTAATTACCTAGCATCATGCCAGAAGTGTGAACTGTGCTGAATTGCATAGATAGATGGCAGCACAACAGATCAAAAAAGATAAAATATAGCTGGAGAATAAAGCTAGAGACAGTGAATAAAAGTTTATTATACCCAGTAATAACCCAAATTGGGATAGAAATATACATTGGAAACCGAGTAAGTTCCAGAACTTTGATCAGAAAAGGTAGAAAAATCAGAAATCAGAGAAATATTCAAGTTGCATCAGGCATGTTGGAAAACCGCCTGAGAGATGTGGGCTTATAGGTAGGGGTCCCAAGAGGCTCATGGGTCCCCTGAGAGTGGTTGTCCAGGAAGACTGTGATACAATGTAATGGGGCACCCAACAGGCTGTATTGGCTCCCCCATGTAGAGCGTGGTGCCAGGCCCTGGCCTCAGGAAACAGTGTCTACCCCACAAAGATTCAAGAAGATTCTGAGAAAGCAATGATTGCTAAGCTCTGGGGTATGTAGTTCAGTATTAGGACTTTGAACTTAAAAATCCTTGTAATAATGACACAGAGCCTCTGTCATCACTGAAGCTCTAGAATACTGCTTGGGGGCTTGGTCATATTTAAAAAGACAAAAGTACACCGCAAGTAGAGTTAAAAAACAAACATGGTGGATAACTGGTAGACAGTGATAAAAATTCCAAGTTCCTGGTCTGAGATTCCTTCAATTGTTCATACCTTGCAGAGGCTAGGCAGAGCCCCATACACTAGAAGGAAAATGTGTACTCCTGGTTTTAAGAATTAGTCGGACACAAGGATAGCGAGAAAGGATGGATGTTGTAAAAGCAATCACAATTAGGGAGCACCAGAGCAGAGTCCAACATGACAGCATCAGAAATAAGGCAAGTTTCTAGCACAGAGCAGCACTGACCTGGATACCAGGAAGCTGAGGCCTTAGGAGGCATGTCCAGTGTTAGGTATGAGCAGTCTTACTCCTGAAAATCAGGATGGATGAGCCAGTTCACAGAGTATTCATGTGTTAATAGGACTGAAGTGTGCAGGTAAAAAGGCAGAGCTCAGGCATGGACCATAATTTACTGACTTTTATTCTCTCAGACATTTGGAGTGGTGTTGCCTCTGAGAGTGTATATCTCCAATGTAGAGTTAGGGTTGAATAGGGATAATCTCTTGTCTCTTCCCATACTTCTTCTTCATTCTTAGCCCATTAACAAAGAAAAGCAGTCTAAATGCTTCCTTTACCCAAGGTCTCAGTCCTTTGTACTGTTACCCCTCCTGTTTTTAATAGGGCCATTGTCAGACCAAAAGATTCAATAGTTTTGGTCTCTGTGGATTCCCTTTGAGTTTAAGTTTATATTTTAAAAAAGCTTAATTGTGATCTTTTAAGTGCCCAATTAAAGATTTAAAGAATTAATGAATATTCTGAGGTGTCTGTCTGCCCAGGTTTCTTTACAAATGAGAGAAATAGACTTTTCAATCAGTGGGGATCATTTTAAGATTTACTGATTTTATTTCCTGTTCTTCTTCATCTCCACTTCCTTCAGTTTCCTCTTCCATCATTCTCTGTTCTTTCACTCTCCAGCTCTAAAGACTGCTCGGACCAACACCTGACCCCTTTCTTCCTTTTTCTTTTCTTCCCTAAGGAACCACTGACCCTTTGCTGTAGAAGCAAATACACACAATTCCACAGTCCATGGGTGTTCCAAGCCCTCCAGTGAAAAGGGGCATATGATTGCCAGTGAGCTGATTCAGGAGCCCTACGAGTGCAGCCATTGTCTTTGAAGTAGTTCACCTAAAGTGCCACCTTTCCAAAATTTTAGTCCTGAGGGATTCGAGGCACCAAATTGCTGTGTAAATGAAACCCTGCAAGTAGTTCTTCTCTCAGCAGAGAATGGAATTACTGTTCCAAGTCTGATGTACATATCCTTCCTTCACCCACAGGCCATGCTATGGTGTTTTATCACAGGCTCTGGTCCCTATTTCCAGCCATACAGCAAGTCCCTTGAGATCAGGGGCTGTGTCATTCATGCATTAGTTCATTTGCACATTTAACCAACACTTGCTGGGTACTTCCATGTGCATAGTACTCTGTCAGGTGGGGATATAATTGTTACCAAAATGGATGTGGTTCTGGTCCACATTTACCTGTACAGTCTTCTAGAAAAAACAGACATTTATTAAATGATTACATGAATAAACATCTAACTATAAAACTGTGAGCACACAGTGCTGAGTGTATAATTTGAGATATTTAGAGAGGTCAAGAATCTCCTGTGAAGTAGCAACTCATTCAAGGTCTGAAGTTTAAGTAGAAATACCTTGGTAGAAAGAAAGGGGAAGTAATAACATTGGAGGGAGAAGGAGGACCAACTGGAAAGGCTTATGATGACATGGTTTATGTGCTTTAAATCTGTTTATCAGCAGACGGGGAATTGTGCCTGCACTAGAAAATATTTGATATTTCTGGCCTTCATCCAATAAAAGGGCCCAAATCCCACTCTGCTTCTTATGACAACCAAATGTTTTCCCATATTTTGAAACATCTCTAAGGTAGCTTAACATCTCAAGTTAAGAACCACTACATAGGGCTAAAATAAAGGTTTTTGTGTTTCAGGGTGATTGACCGGGTAGGAGAGAAATTGGCATGAAATGAACTTGAAAACAGTGGTAATATGCATATCTTTCAGAGCCCTGAGAAAAGAGATAACAGGACAATTCTCCAGACACTAATTCCCAGGGTCAGATGTCCTAAATCCATGTGCTGAATGACCATTCACCTATGGAATGCTTGGTCTTGCTGCCATCTCCTTGTTTGTCCTTTCCTGTGTGTTTACTCTGCTTCTGTATGTTTTTCTGAATCAGCTGTTTTGTTACTTATAAACAAAGAGCTTACAAAAAGGTAGGAATGGGCTCAAGGTCAGGTATAAGGGAAGGAGCAAAGGAAAAAACAAAAATACAAAAGAAATTCTCATTATTTAGCAAATGGGTATTTGGTGAACTGCTTTTGCAGCTAATTGACTAGAACTGTCATGTACACTTTATAAAGATAACATTTTAACACTATCTTAAAGTGTTATCTTTCTGATTAATCAATGGGCGGATGGAAGGAAGGGTGTTAAGGAAAACATTACTTGTGGGAAGGAGAATGTATCGGAAAAAGTAAGAGCAAATTCAGGGAACACCAGTTAGAAGGTTCCTGTAAAAGAACAGATGAGAAACAATATTAGCTTAGACCAACCTGACAGAATGGAGATAAGTGGATGGATTCAACAGATATTTAAGAGGCAAAATTGACAAGACTTAACAATGTATTACACATGAGAATAATACAGATGAATGTGAAGAGCTTGGTCATAGCTAGATAGATGGACAGAGAGAATACTGGAAATAGTACCATTTTTTAATGGGACAGATCTTTAATTTTATAGATGTAGCTTTGAAATATCCAAAATATCTTGCATTTGTATAACCAGATCAATTGCTCAGAGATCTTATTTAGAATCATAAATTTGGGCATTAATCACATATAAGTAGTATATTCGTTTCCTAGGGCTGCCATAGCAAAATACCACAGACTGGGTGACTTAACCAACAGAATTTTATTTCCTTACTGTTTTAGAGGCTAGAAGTCCAATATTAAAGTGTTGGCAGAGTTGGTTTCTTCTGAGGCCTCTCTCTTTGGCTTATAAATGGCTGTCTTCTTCTGTTATCATCACATGATCTTTTCCTCTTATGCACGTCTGCATCCTATTCCATCTTCTTAAAAGAACACCAGTCATATTGGATTAGGGCCCATATAGTATATGATTTTGTTTTATCTTAATAAGCTCATTTAAAGCTCTATGTCCAAATATAGTCAAATTCTGAGGTACTGAGGGTTAGGACTTCAATACATATTTTTTTTGGGGGGGTGACACAATTCATTCCACAATAGATGGCAATTGAAATATTGTGGTGCATTATTACCTAGGGGAAGAACATATAAGAGGAGAGAGCCTGGGATTATAACATGAGGAATCCAACACTAAATACCCAAAGAAAAAAAGGTGAAAGAGGAACCATAATCTTAGAGAAGAACCAGGGGAGAGCTAGGAAATTGAATGTCTTGATAAAAAAAGTTGCGAAAAGTATAGAAGATTAAAGAAGTTCAAGTAGAATGAAGACTAAAAAAAGAATCTTGTCTTCTGTTTTACCTACTCAATGTCTAACTTAGTGACTTGTGTCTAGTAGTCATTAAGCAATGAATTAATTATGTACTGCCATAGTTGAGTGTTAAGGGAAGAGAAGAAAGGCAAGGCTGAATATTATAGAATTGGCTAAACATATCAGTGCAAACTTGAAGAGGTTAATATCTCAGAGTCTCATTTCCAAATTATGTAAAATAAATGTGATAATTTCCATCTTCCAAAGTTGATTGAGATTATATGCCTGGCACGCATATCAAATAAAAAATGGTGGTATTATTCTAGCTACTCATCAAGATATTTTAAGCATTGTATTAAAATTGATTAGAGATAGAAAGAAATAGAAAATTAATTCATATGAAGCCAACTCCTTACTAAAGAACTACACAAATTAAATCTAGAAAGGCTTTTTTCAGATGTCAATTTCAAAGGACAATTTTGGATGGGAAATGGAAGACTGTGGAAGTATAAGAGAAAGAATGCAATGGCAGTAGGGTCAAAGCGAGGTTGGGCAAAGGAAGGGTCCTGCACAATGACATGAGAAGCCCAGGATGTGCACAGCTCACTGTGACTATGTCTGAGCAGGCCTTATTTTAAAATCAAGTGAAAAATAAACAACTCAGAAATAAATATAGTTTTATTAATATAAGTGATGTTTTTACAAATCAATTCATCAGTCACTCAAAGACATGGGTTATGGACTTAATAAATGTTAAGTCTTTAAGAATGGAAGATATTCACTGCCTTTACCCTGAGAGAATACTCCAATATTTTGGTGGCTGAAACATTCACATGTAAAGACGCATCACACAAAAGGGCCTCTATAGAGCATTTGTCAATGAAACCAGACATTTCCCTCACTCAAAACCTGGGGTGTGTATGTGGGTGAAAACTCATGACATGGCCATTGGAATGTGACCCACTGGAACAAAGACAGATGGCAAGAAAATACAAAATTTTCCCTTAAAAATAGATTACAATACTAGCACATTTAACCCTTATAACTTCATGAGAGAATTGTTGCTAACTCTATTGCACATATCCAGTTTTTGAAGCCCAAAGACAACACACACAGCTGGCAATGAGCAGAACCACAGTGTGTGCTCTCAGCTTCTAGCAGAGCTCCTGGCATGTAGTGGGCTCTAATTAATATTTATTAGAGTAAATACAAAGCCAGATGTGAAGCATTAATTCCCTTGACTTTTCTTCTTTGCAACAGTTTTTTGGAGTATATTTTCCAAAGGATGATTTTCATAAATCAATTCCAAGTCTGTTTCTCACCCTAATCTGACCCATTTTAAAATGGAATTTGATAGACTTGGAGAGATAAGTTTGTGTTGTTGTTTGTAATAAAAAATAATAAACAAAATGTTTAAACAGATATGGAGAGGGAGATAGAGAGCTGCTTCTCCAATGATTTGTTTGTTTACCCCACATAGCCTCTTACTGTCTGGCATTCCTTTTCAAAGTAGACCTCCACAAAAGTAAAACATCAGTGAATTAGCCACACAAAATATTATGATACAGAGCCAGTCCTTAAGGAAGAGGGAATAACTGTTTGTTTAGAGACACAAGGGTGCAGCCCCCAGACTTGTACTACTGATTTGGTTCAGCCTTATGAAATATAAAAAGAAAATCATCTCTCTGGCTTTCTTCTGGTCTCCCTCCAAGGAAGACAGCCTCAATGCCAGAAGGCTTCCTGCCCTAGGTTCACTTTCTTTCTCTTCCACGTTGTTCTGAAAGCCTGGGGTGTGGGGGTTGAGAGATATGAGTAGTTCTAGCATTGTCATCACATTCCCAGGACCTGGGATAAGTCTCTCCCTTGCTTTGGGTCTCCATTTCCCCATCTCTAAAGTACTATAAGGAGAGATAATTAGATTATCTCTAAAATTCCATCCAAATCTAGGGTATTGTGACCCAAAGAGTCTACAAGAATGCCCATGCTGAAAGGTTTAGCTATTGTCTCTGAGCAATTTTGCTGTTGCAACCTAAAAAGGTCCTGGAAACAATTCCAGGAATATCATCACCATGACAACCATTGATTTCAATGTGGTTGATGCACCGATTTCCTAAAGTTAAGTGAATTTCGGGCACTTTAGAAATTAGATGATGAGCCAAAGTAGACACAGACATCGACCACTTACTTTTGTTCTCTAGGAGCACTGACTTGTAGTAGTATTTTCAAAAGTCTCCTTGATTTTTTTAAAAAAAGTCAATTCCTCCTTTCTTCTAGCCCTGATTTCACTTTTCCTAAACTAAGAAAAACAACTCTGGTATCCAACGTTACCTCAGGACTAATACCTCTTTGCTGATAATGAAGCTTTCCTCACTTAATGAGGACTGCCTGAGTCTACGTTAAGAAGGAAATACAAACTAGCCAAGGTTTTCAAGCAATAGAGTGCCCACTAAATAGCTGAGCACTGTTTTCTCTTGAACGTGAGATAATTATACACCAGCTAAAATGCTCAGAGGGCTGTGTAAATGGATATCCAATTTGCTTCTAACCATTTTCTCTCATTTTAATTATGAATGTGCTATTTTAGAAAATTAGCAAAAAATGATGTTCTTGTATTTCATTCAACACTGCTTCCTGGTCTTTCTTTTCCAAGATAGGCTGGAAGATATTCAAGTGATTAGGGGGGAATAAAAGACAAAACTAGCAGGCTGAAAACTGATGATGATTCCTCAATGACCTCATATTTAGGTATGCCCCTTACTTTTATGTTTGCTCTGATTTAAATTTTCTTCAGTAACATCTAGATGCTGTTTTGATACTAAAAACAAATACCATTATCCATGTGTTCCACAAAATCCAAGAAACCTTTTGATTTTTCAAGTGCTTCCTCCTCCTCTCACCATTAGTGCATCACTCCCTCCTTTGTACCCCTGCACATCTTCACTGTACCTGTTGTAATTCTTTCTCTCTCTCGCATCTCTCCCTGCCTTCCCTCCAGATGCCTCTTTCATTGCTACTCCATTTGCTTCTCCCAACTTCTCTTGATCTCTTCCTATTCTCTTTCTCCTTTTCCTACTTACTGCTCCTTTTTCTATCATTCTTCACCTTTTTTAATTTTTCCCAATCATAATTCATAAAAATAATCATGTAGGATGGCATTCTTTATAAGTGAAATTATTTAAAGGGGCTTTCTTAGATACAACTCCTTATTTTTGTAAATAATGTCAATGACTTCAATTCAGTAAGCATTGAATTTGTGAGGCTATGTTGGGCACTGAAGTTATGAAGATAAATAACACACAGCCCCTACATGAATAATCTGATGATTAGTGATGTTGAGCATTTTTTCATATGTCTGTTGGCCATCTGTAAGTACTCTTTGGAGACATGTCTATTCAGGTACTCTGCTCATTTTTTAATTGGATTGTTTCTTTTATTAGTGTTAACTTGTATGAGTTCCTTACATATTTTGGGTATTAGCCTCTTATTGGAGGTGTTTTTCACAAATATCTTCTCCCATTCTGCTGGTTGCCTCTTTTGCTGTGCAAAAGCTTTTTTAGTTTGATATAGTCCCATTCATTTATTTTAGCTTTTACTTCCCTTGCCTTTGAGGTCAAATTCATAGAATGCTCTTTGAACCCAAGGTCCATAAGTTTAGTACCTATGTTTTCTTCTATGCAGTTTATTGTATCAAGTCTTACATTTAGGTCTTTGATCCATTTTGAGTTAATGTTGGTTCACAGTAACAGATAACAGTCTAGTTTCGTTCTTTTGCATGTGGCTTTCCACATGATTTCACTGATATGTGGGATTTCAGTTTTATAACTGAAAGCAACAAAGGAACAAGACAAACAAAGAAACAAAAACTCGTAGACATAAACAATAGTTTAGTGGTTACCAGAGGGTAAGTGGGGAGGGGAGTGGTAGATGAATGTAAATGGGATCAAATATATGGTGATGAAAGGAGAACTGACAGGGTGGTGAGCACACAATGTGATATGTAGATGATGTATTACAGAATTGTACACTTGAAACCTGTGTAACCTTACAAACCACTGTCACCCCAATAAACTTTAATTAAAAACAACAAAAGAATTGGGTGGGGGAAAGGCACTTGTAAGCGTTTTGATTGAGGTGCCACAATTTGTGATGGATAATTATGAAATACTGTTATTTTTCCAATAACTTTCACAGTTGTGTTTTGCCAATCCCCTTTTGCTGCTGAAGACTGAACTCATTGAGTGTCATGTTTTTCCCCCAGGACTTTAGCTGATATTCATTGCTTTATATTTTCTGGATATAAGTTTTTGTACCAAATGTTGTTTTTGTTTGTTTGTTTGTTTAAAGAGTTGCAGATTGATTCACCATAATAAAGTCTGTTCTATCATTATGGAGGTATTTCTAATCCCAACTCTTTTTGAACTAAACATGAGAAAAATCATATGCAAAATTACAACATTTTCTACCATTTAACTGTTACCAGTTGAAAGCAAGGTATCAACGAATGTGCCCATGGACATAAGAATGGATTCACATATTTGAAGATAAAATAAATTGAAATTCTTATTTTCCTTCTGTGTCTAGATTGCTTTCTCTGCCTGAGCTATCCTCCCTCAGGACAAATTTCATACATTAAAACACCAAGAAATAAACCATCAGATTTCAACCTTAGTCACCTACATGTTTCAAAAACATGTGTTTTACAAACACTTTATACTTAAACAGCTACCTGGAAGATGCATGCCTGTGTTCAACTCAGTACCTGTGACAGGCAGGATTAAACTTAGTTTGAATCTGACCCCATCATTATCAGTCATTTCACATGGTAGGCACCTACTGCAATTGTTCCAGTCTGACCGTACAGAAGGTTTCATGTGATGCTTCATCAATCACAGACACTGGTTACTTGGGTCCCATTCAATGTATAAAAATCCGACTTTAAAAGTTAGGGTATTGGCTTCTGGCATCTGTTTATTTTTATTTATTTGTTTATTTTGCATCTTTAAATAAGTGCCTAGCTGCACATTGATTCTTAAAACTGTGCCTCTGCTAAATTCCAGGCCAATGGCTTAAGATATCTAAATAAATAGGGCATGATCTTCTTTGTCAAAACAACCTGCAAAAGTTGTGATAGAATTACAAATAGGATTGTGCAAGAGACAGAAAAGAACACTAACTGACCTGTGGTCAGAGGTGATGCATACCTTGATTGTCAGAAGGAATTATCTAAGCCAAAAAGATAAAGAAATGCATTTCCGGGAACTGAAGCAAGTGTGAAAAGAGAGGAAGAGATGGTCAGATGCTAATGGTTGAGTTTAACATAAATAGATACAAAGACTCAAGTCAGACTATCTTCCTCTGAGGTGATTATGGATAAAAATAGGGATAAATGTATTTCCTTATTAGGTAGGAGAATGGTAAGCCTTCATGTGTCATTCTCCAGTCACTGCCAAAGTTCAGGAAAAAACAAAAGCAGCTCTTGAGGAGGTTATTCTGTGAAAACATACCCCCTGCTCATATCTCACTAGTCAACAGTGTTTCACTGACTCTCTTCTCCCAATGAGAGCTATTACTGGGGCACTGCAAGAGATAGGAAATCTTGTACTTGTTGATGAGATCCACTGGGCATAATAGCCTCATCAAATTTGAACTTTGTTGTGTAACTTTTATGGAGAATAATATTCCAGAAAAAGGCCATACACAAATAATTTAATGAACCAATATGAGTCTTTCAAGTACTCAATTTGAAAACTAGTCTTATGTCCCTTGCCTCTGATAAGATCACCTTCCTCCTGTCATGACCAATTAGTTTCAGGAAGAAAACTCTTCCTTACACTGAATATCAACTTGCAATGGCTGCCATTATTCCAAAGTTATTTTTTGTGAATTAGATCAAGAAGTACAGAAGGAAAGGGAGTGCTAAAGATGATGATTTGGAACAGGGGGTGAATGAAGAGCTAGGAGGGAATCATAACCTCTTATTTTTTATTCTCTGCTGCTGACTTAATAGGTTGCTGCTGGGGGAGAAGCTGAGTCCCAGGTGCCAATAGGTCTCTGTTGGATAATCAGAAATAATGAAGCATGTATTCACCAGTTTTCCATCATCTTACTCATTAAATATGTTAATGGACTTCTGGATACACGGTATATCTTACACATTCTCTTGTTATTGGAGGACATGAGGCATGCAGGATTCCAACATGTCAAATCCTAAACTGATATTTTAAGGCAAGAATAAGTAAGTTTCCTAAGGATAAGATATTTATTCTATACTAGAATTATAAAATAAAATGTGAAGTCCATTTACGGATAAAAGTAACGATATTTTTGTGGATGGATATTCCCAGTAGGGGAAGAGTTGAATATCCCCACTTTCTAGTTTCATCTCAGAGATCATGGTTATTTCAACAAAGGAGTGCTGTAGAATGGAACTTATTTAGCCTCAGGACAATGGATGCAATGATAGGTCTGGGAAATGAAGACATAATAAATTGGGCAAGATATTTCCAGAAAGCAATTTGATAATATGCATGAAAAACATTCAAATAATTTGAAGGTTTTATTCAGTAATTCTACTTTTAGAAATCCACCTTAAGAAATTATCATATATGAAAATAAAAATATAGGCAGAGAAGTTGTTCATCATATTATTTTTTTATTATGAAATATACATTTTTTAGAATTAGTTTCAGCTGTACAACACAGTG
>NW_017732841.1:80358-81568 GCF_001890085.2 Hipposideros armiger
CCTCATAAAATGTGCTTGGGAGCCTTCCCTCCTTCTGTATTTTTTGGAATAGTTTGAGGAGAATAAGTATTAATTCTTTTTTGAATGTTTTGTAAAATTCGCCTGTGAAGCCATCTGGTCCAGAACTTTTGTTTGTTGGAAGCTTGTTGATTACTGACTCAATTTCTTTGGTAGTATTCAGTCTGTTCAGAGTTTCTGTTTCTTTTTGGTTCAGACTTGGTAGATTGCAAGCTGCTAGAAATTTATCCATTTCTTCCAGATTGTCAAATTTGTTGGCATATAGCTGCTCGTAGTATTTTCTTACATTTTCCTATATTTCTGTGGGATCTGTTGTCACTTCCTCTCTTTCATTTCTGATTTTATTAATTTGAGTCGTATCTCTCTTTTTCTTGGTGAGTCTGGCTAAGGGTTTGTCGATTTTGAATATCTTTTCAAAAACCCAGCTCTTGGTTTCTTTGATTTTTTTAATTGTTTTTTTAATCTCTATTTCATTTATTTCTGCTCTGGTATTTATTATTTACTTCCTTGTACTCCCTTTCAGCTTGTTTTGAACATTTCTCCAGTTCCCTTAGGTGTAAAGATAGTCTGTTGATATGAGATTGTTCTTCTTTCTTTAGATAGGCCTGCAATGCTATTAATTTTCCTCTTAGGACTGCCTTCGCTGCATCCTATAGATGTTGAGTTGTTGTGTTTTCATTGTCGTTTGTCTTGAGATAGCTTTTGATTTCTTCCTTAATCTCAGTTTTCACCCAGTCGCTATTTAGTAGCATGTTATTCAGCCTCCATGCGTTTGTGTGCTTTCCAGGTTTCTTTTCATAATTGATTTCTAGTTTTATAGCATTGTGGTCAGAGAAGATGCTTGATATGATTTCAATCTTAAATTTATTGAGACTGGTTTTCTGTCCTAACATGTGGTCTCTCTTGGAAAATGTTCCTTGGGCACTTGAGAAGAATGTACATTCTGTTGCTTTAGGGTGAAATGCTCTAAAAATATCAATTAAATCCAGCTGGTCTAAAGTGTCATTTAAGGCCATTGCTTCTATGTTGATTTTCTGTCTGGAGGGTCTGTCCATTGGTGACAATGGAGTGTTGAAGTCCCCTACTACGATAGTATTGCTGTTGATCTCTGTCTTTATGTCTGTCAAAATCTGTTTTATATATTTAGGAGCTCCTATGTTGGGTGCATAGATGTTTACTAGGGTTATGTCCT
>NW_017732841.1:83509-93714 GCF_001890085.2 Hipposideros armiger
GCCTTACATTCCCAGGAAAACTCCCTGTCTCAGCCTGTCCCAATCAGCCGCTCAAAGATCAGGCCGAGCAGCCCGACAGCCAACTGCAACTAAGACAACTCTGCATGCACAGTGCGGAAATCAGGGACCTAAGGCAAGTCGCATACTCCTGGGTCTCAATAAGCAGTCTGTTGTAGTCAGAGCATGCTTGCCTGGCATTTCCCTGGCTATGCAGCACAAACAGTATGTAGGGTGGGGATCCAAGGCCGCATGCGTATGCACACACGCACACATGCACGCATGCACACACGCATGCCTGCGCCAATTCCAGCAGACCAATGCAGTCCCATACCTGAGCCTCTGTGGGAGGGCCCAGCCCTGAAAAAATGGCACCCTCCTGTGCACTACTCATGTGCAAGCTCCACACCAGGGGAACAATGGTCCCAAAAACCTCCAGCTCCCGTGCCAAAGGCACTCAGTTCAGACCTTCCCAGAGGCTCCTGGGCCCTGCTCACAAAGCTACTCCCTCCACCAGGAACGAGGTGAGTGCTCACCAGCGAGTGAGTCCGTTTGCCCACTCCACAGTTTCTCCAGCCGCCCCCAGCCTCACCAAGCTGAGCAAAGAGAGTCCTCACTATTTTCTCCTTCCAGTTATCATAGAATTCCTCTTCCTGGCAACGTAACTCTGGGCTGGTGAGCGCAGTGTGGGACCAGACGGTCTAGCCCCCAACCGGAGAAGCCTCCCCACTGCTGAGGTGACCCTCACGGGGTTCGCCGTCTCTCGTCTTCGCCCCTCCTACCAGACTTGACGTGGCCTCCTCTTTAAGTTCTTCATTAAGAGGTTCTGTTCATCTAGGGTCCAGGGAACTTCCAAGGTTGAATATCTTATAAATTATTTGTGATTTTGTTGTGATCCTGGGAGGTAGTCAGCACAGCGTCTGTCTATTCTACCATCTTACTGGAAGTCATCATATTATTTTAAAGAGGAAAATTAGAAATAGCCTAGATATCCAACAATTTAAAAAGTTTAAGCATAAAGTGTCAATCACTATAGTAGACTATTGTGCATCCATTCAGAATTATATTTATAAATTGTTTGGTGACCTGAGGAAATTTTACTAATGCAATCTTACATACAGAGTTAGATGTAAATTTGTGTGTACAATTTGACCCTTTGTAAATATGTATTTGATAAGTTTGTGTGAGTGAATAAGTGTGGATGGAGATAGAATGAAAAGAAATGAATCAACAAACTGTTGGCAACAATGATCCATTAGTGCTTAAGATTTCTGTGTTTTTTGTTTTTCTCTTTAACATGTTTTCCTATTTTACAACTCATCTACCATAAGTACTTTATGGATTTACACTTACAAAAAGTCAACAGTTTGGCAATATGTATCTCCATTTATTTTCTGTATGAATGCTATCCTTGACTAATGGAATGAGAGCAGAAGTGGCCTGTGCCATTGCCGGGAAGAACTTCTGAGAGCTTTATGTGGCTCCACGGTGTATCCATCTGTTAAGCCTGACAACCACAATATCCCTAACAGCACTCCTCCTTTAACCTGGGTCTCAAAAGAAAAAAGACACGTGGAGCAGAGCCACAGGGAACCCACAATTGCAGACATAGGGCATGAATGAGAATCCAGCCTTTTTCGTAGTAAGCCACTGAGAATTGAAGATTGTTGTTACCATAGCATAACAAAGGGAACTTGAGTAGCATGGTTTATTTTATTGAATATTAAGTTTCAGAGATTAGTTAAGTGACGAATTAGCTGGTTATCTTAAGCAAGTAGTTTATTGTTCATCTCACAGACCCAGATAGAAACGGGTACACATATCCCAAGGGTAGCAATATAAAGACAAACCAAACAAAACTCTTACCTTGTCTAATTTTGCTGATCAGATACATGAATGAATAACATTTATTCTACATGTTTTCTTCTTTACTTTCACTCCTTGATCTTTTGAAATTTTATTTCTACCTGTGCCAAAGTGGTAACTGTATTATTCATAATTTTGATATTTTAAACTGTACAGTCCCATTATTTCCTAGAATATACTTGTATGTATTTAATGTCTAAATTTTCCCATGATTATATGTGTTTATGTATTTTTGGTAGGAATTCTAATGAAACAATGTTAATTGTTTCTTGGTGAATTACGACAGAAAGCACATGTCAATTTGTCCCATCACTGATAGTGTTAACTTTAATATTTAGTTAAGATGGTGTTTAACAGGATTCTCCACTGTAGAGTTACTATTTTTCTCTTTGTAATTAATGGGCAATATATAGGAAGATACTTTGAGACTGTGTAAATATCCTGTTTAGAAAACATCCATTAGTTTTAGTATACATTGATGGTTTTGTCTAAAATTATCCTCCTTTTATAGCAGAATAAAAACATGCATTTAATTGTACTGAATGAATCATAATCTGTGACAATCATTATCTGCTTTGATGATCAAATTGCCACTGACAGCTTCTCATTCTGTCTCCTATCCTTTTGATGTGTCCTCACCACTCCTGAGATATTTCGTATATCTGGCCCAACAAGATAGCTTGGACTTTCCCTGTTCTATATCCGAAATTAGCCATTTTCTCAAGGAGTTCTGGTTTCTTTTGATGGGGAAAGGTATTTATAAACCAAGATGTAGGCTTTTAGTGTTTTCATTACTGGTGATGTGCCACTCTTTCAGGCTCAGTGGAGCTAGGAAATATGGATAGATATAAATATTTAAATATCTTCATGTTATCTCCCTCTATCTGGAACCTTGACTTCATACTGTTACTTCTAATTCCAATTCAAATTCACATTATTCAGATTACTCTTTCCACTACTCATAACTGTAAATTTTTTTAATACTGAGAAATCCAGTTTATGTTACACTCATATTTTTTTGCTCAAACCTATAATACACAGAAGGTAGTTTCAGAATTGTTAACTCACAGTACTTGAAAGAGAAGCCTACAACTAGAACTCATCATTGGTTCGCAGTTATTTTTGTCTTTAGTCTGAGTGTATATAGTCAAAACACTGCATTCAAAAGCTATTTAAGTTATACCACCTTTCCTTCAGGGAAGATACAACATTTGTTGGAAACATAGTTATGTCATTTGACCTTCTTTCTATTCAAATTCAGGGTTTTTTTCTTCCCAATCCTAATTGATTTTATTTTGTATTTTGTTATATGTAAAACATTAACCTGGTTCCCTAAGTCAAAACTATACAATAACATATAATCAAAAAAGTATCTTTCCTCTACTCACAACATTTCTACTCCATTCATAGCCACCCTTCTTAAGTAATCAATCTCATTAATGTATGGTTTATTTCAAGCCTTTCTTTTAGTGAAAATAAGTTCAATGCACACACACACACACACACACACAACACACACACACTACTTTCCATTTTATCCTGCATGAAGCAACACAATTTTTAATTCATCTTTTTTACTTAGCAATCCATCTTGGAAATCATTCCATAACAGGTGAATGAGCCAGAGATTATGCAACCCATCTCTTCCATGTGAACTTTACAGTTGTTTCCAATATTTATTATAAAAGAGATTGTGGCAAGAAGTAACCTTGTGAATAAGTATGCTTATATTTTTGGTGATGTATCTTCAGAGTAAATTCCTAGAATTGGGTCAAAAGTTGAATATTTTCATTTTGTCAAGCATTTCCAAACTCTCCTTCATAATGGTTATGCCAATTAGTATATCTACCATAGATTTATATTAGAGTGACTGTTTCCCCAAACCATGCTATTGAAAGCATTCTAATTGTTCAGCTTGACTCTATTGAAGCTATTTTCTAGATTTTCTATTATTTGAAGTGGAAAAAGGGAGTTTCTTGCATCAGTTCAGCCCATTAAATCAATCATCAATTTTTCTACTAAATAGAGTGTTTGGAACATATCACAACTTTGGTTTCATTAGAGTCACATCTACATATTTTCCTCAGTAGACCGTAGGCTTATCAACAGAAGAAAAGCAGGGTCTGCTTGAATTTCATCTAGTGTCTAGCATAGGCCCCTATATTTGGTTCTCAAAAAATATTTATTTAACAGCTTAATTATTTTAAAGAAGTGGGAAATAAAAAATGAAACACAAAGACAAAATGGGAAAAATACATATAAAGCCAGTTGGTTTTTTTTCTCTTCCCCTCAGTACTGTAATTACAATCTTTCTAGATGGTACCATGACTTTTTGTTGTTTTTTTCTGGAAAAACAAGTTGAAACTGAAACCTAAATAAGGGGTCACTTAGTGAAGGACACTACGCGACCCCATGAGAAATTACCAGGCCACCTGATGAGAGATGGGGACTGGAAAATGATTCCTTGATGAGTCTGAAATATAGTATGTCTCTTTTTCTATACTCTCCATTTCCTGCTGGCATTTCTTATATCAAGCCCCTCATACAGAAGATTTTCTTGGAGAATTTAAACTGACAGCTCTGCATTGATTAGAAGCCTTAGGACAGGGTATCTCGGAAATGAGATCAATGTCAGAGTGTTTTTGCCCACAGCAGCCACAGAAGGAGGAAAAAAATAAAATCAACAAATACTTCATAACACTTTTTTTATGAGAGGAAAATATAGGAGTCAGAACCATGTAGAAGGAAAAGGTTTCACATTGCGCCCTTAAAAAAACTTTCAGCAACACCAGTGGGAGACAAATTTTCTCCCCCTAAATAGTATGAGCAATGACCTTGATATCCATATAAAGTGTGCCACAACTTAAAATTACAGATATTCTGAAGCATCTAGGATATAGTTAGATTTTTAAAAGGCTGTATATAGATCAGTTTTAGGTTTGAAATAAAACTGAGAGAAAGGAACAGAGATTTCTTGTTTATCTTCTGCCCTCACACACATAATGCCTTCCCCCATTATTAACCATCCTACACCCAAGGGTGCATCTCTTACAATTGATTAGCCAACATTGACATGTTACAATCACCCAAAGTTCACAGTTTACATTAGGGTTCGCTCTTGGAGTTGTATACCATATGGGTTAGGACAAATGTACGACTCATTATAAGACCATACAGAGTTCTTTCACTGCCCTGAAATGCCTCTATTATCTGTCTATTCATCTTCCACCCTTCTCCCTAGCAGCCACAGGTCTTTTTACTGTCTCCATGGTGTTGCATTTTCCAGAATGTCGCATAATTAAAATCATACATTACGTAGACTCCTTAGATTGGCTTCTTTCACTTAAAAATATGCATTTAAGATTTCCCCATTTCTTTTCAAAGCTTAATAGCTCATTTTTTTAAATACCGAATAATATTCTATTGTTTGGATATACCATAGTATATTTATCCATGCACAAACTGAAGGACGCCTTGGTGACTTTCAAGTTTTGGTAATTGAAAATAAAGCCTCTATAAATACCCATATGCTGGGTTTTGTATAGACATAAATTTTTAATGCCTTTGGTTAAATACCATGGACACTATTGTTGGATTGTATGGTAAGAGGATGTTTGGCTTTGTAAGAAACGTCAATCTCTCTTCCAAAGTGTCTGGACCAGTTTGCATTTCACCAGCAGAGCATGAGAGTTTCTGTTGTTCCACATCCTCATCTGCATTTGGTGTTGTCAGTGTTCCAGATTTTGGCCATCCTAATAGATGTGTAATGGTATCACATTATTGCTTAGTTGTCATTTCACTGATGACATATGATGTGAAAAATCTTTTCATATGCTTATTTGCTATTGTATATCTTATTAGGCAAGGTGTCTGTTAAGATCTTTGGTCCATATTGTAATTGGGTTATTTAGTTTTATTATTGCTGAGTTTTAAGAGTCATTTGTAAATTTTTAGATAAAAGTCCTTTATCAGATGTGTCTTTTGCACATATATTATCACAGTCTGTGGCTTGTCTTCTAATTCTCTTGATATTATCTTTCGCAGAGCAGGGGATTTTTAAAAATTTTCATGGATTCCAGCTTATCAATTATATTTTTCATGGATTGTGTCTTTGTACTTTTACCTAAAAGGACATCATGATACCCAAGATTATCTAGTTTTTCTTCTATGTTATTTTCTTGGAGTTTTATAGTTTTGCATTTTACATTTAGATCTATGATCTGTTTTGAGTTAATTTTGGGGGCAAGTATAAAACATATGTCTAAATTCTTTCCTTTTTTTTTTTTTTGCATGTGGGTATCCAGTTGTTCCAGCATTATTTACTGAGGTGACTATCTTTGCTCCATTGTATTGTCTTGGCTCCTTTGTCAAAAGTCAATTGCCTATATCTATATGGGCCTATTTCTGTGCTCTCTGTTCTATTCCATATATTTATTTGTCAAATCTTTTGCCAGCAGCAAACTTTTGATTACTATAGCTTTATATTGGGTTGTTGAAAAAGTCATGATGTATTTTTTTCTATGTTTTTCATTGCAAAAATGCATCATGACTTTTCTGACAACCCAATAGTATGTCTTGAAGTTGGGTTGTGTCAGTCCTCCGATTTTGTTTTTTATCATTATTGTGTTGACTAGTCTGAGTCTTTGGCTTCCCCATGTAAACTGCATGAGTTTGTTGATATCTACAAAATAACTTTCAGAGATTCTGATTGCACTGAATCTATAGATCAAGTTAGGAAGAACCGATAATTAGCAATGTTGAATCTTATTGCCCATGAACATGGAGGATTTCTCTATTTATTTAGTTTATTTTATTTATCAAACTGTTGTCATTTTCCTCATATAGATCTTCAATATATTTTCTTAGGTTTATACCTAAGGTTTTTTTGTTTTATTTTGGGAGTTGCTAATATAAATGGTATTGTGATTTTAATTTCAAATTCCACTTGTTCATTTTTGCTATACAGGAAAGCAATTGACTTTTGTGTATTAACCTTGTATCCTGCAACCTTGTTATAATCACTTATTAGTTCCCATCGTTTTTTTCTGTCAATTCTTTTAGATTTTCTATGTGGACAATTATATCATCTGTGAACAAAGAGAGTTTTATGTCTTCCTTCCCAACCTATATACATTTTATTTCTTTTTCTGGTTTTATTGCATTAGCATGGACTTCCAGTATGATGTTAAAAAGAAATGGTGAGAGGGGACTTCCTTTCCTGATCATAATAGAAAAGCTTCAAGTTTCTTATCATAAGTATGATGCTAACTACAGATTTTTGGAGGTAGTATTATTCAAGTTGAAAATGTTCCTTTCTATTTCTAGCTTAATAAGAATTTTTAACATAAATGGGTGCTGGATTTTTTAAAAAATGTTTTTTCTGCATCTATTGATATGATCATGTGACTGTTCTTTTTCAATGCTGATATGACACTTACCTTAATTGATTTTCACATGCTGAGTCAGCCTTGCATATCTATAAATTCCATCTAGTCATGGTGTATAGTTATTTTTATTTTCTTTTGGATTTGACTTGCTATCATCTTTTGAGGATTTTTTCCATTTTTTTATGAGAGATATTGGTTTTTAGTTTTCTTTTCTTGTAATGGCTTAGCCCGGTTTTGCTATTAGGATAATGCTGGCTTCATAGAATAAGTTCAAAAGTGTCCTCTCTGCTTCTATCTTCTGGAAGAGATTGTAAAGTATTGGTATAATTTATTTCATAAGTTTTTGTTGGAATTCACCAGTATACTCAGCTGGGTCTTGTGCTTTCTCTTTTGGAAGGTTATTAACTTTTGATTCAATTTTTAATGGATATAGGTCTATTCATTTACCTATTTCTTCTTGTGTGAGTTTTGACAGACTGTGTCTTTCAAGGAATCAATCCATTTTCCTTAGGTTTTCAAATTTGTGGGAATTCCTTCATTGTCCTTTTAATTTCCATGGGATCCATAGTGATGTCCCCCTTTATTCACTTCTGATACTAGTAATTTGTTTTCTCTCTCTTTTATTTCTTATTTATCCTGGCTAGTGGCTTATCTATTTTGTTGATCTTATAAAAAAAGTAGGTTTTGAATTTGTTGATTTCCCAATTCATTTCATGTTTCCAATTTTATTGACTTCTGATCTAATTATTTTAATTTTTTCTTCTTCTTACTTTGAATTTATTTTTGCAGTTTCCTAAGGTAGAAATTTAGTTTATTGATTTTAGAGCTTTCTTCTTTTGTAATGTTTGCATTCAATGCTATAAATATAGTTAGGTTCTTAAGACTGGTTTTAATATATTTTCTTCACAATAGATCCCACCTAATTGGAGACAGGAAGAAGCTTGGAGCATCATTATATTTTTGCAAGCATGCCTAACAAATAGGCTTTTTATACTTTGTTAGTCAAAAAACAGGAAAATTGTTTTAATATTTTTCTGGCTACATGATAAATGAGCTGAGCAGACCTGAACATAGGTAAGTTAAAAGAAGGTGCATGCCCATATCTGGTCCTTATTTCTTGGCATTATTTCAGTCCCCTCCTTTACCAGACTTAAAGTTCTCACCCAGGTTGGGAACTTGATATGCTGGTTTTGTTTCTTGTTTTTATTTCCCTAAACTCAGCCAAATTCTCTGGTAGCTTTAAGATTCCCAGAATTTTGTGAGTAAACAAATGGAAATCAATGTAAAATAATTTAGTCATATAGGCACTTTCATTTGTGATAAGGATAGTGATATGGAGAATTTTAATTAGAGTCTTTACTCTTGTGAGAAAGAAAAGAAATACAGCTTAATGATGGTTTTAGTGAATATTCAAGATAATAGACTCAGATTCAATATCACCTCTCCCAGATAACCTCTAAAAGACTTCTTTAAAAGAATTGAGTATTTAGCATAGGGATGTAAAGTATAGCATAGAGAATGATATTGTAATAACTATGTAGGGTGACAAATGGGTAGTAGGCTTATTGGGGTGATCACTTCGTAAGGCATATAAATGTCTAATCACTATGTTGTACACCTGAAACTAACATAGTGTTGTTTATCAACTATAATTGAAAAACAAATTTTAAAAAAGACACTCTATGAATTCCATCCACCTATAAACAAAACCCAATACAAAGAAAGAATTGAGTACTTGATTTTATTATTCAAGAAATGTATATATTATTTTAAATTAAATCTTAAAAATATAAAGCCATAATACATTTGGCTTAGATATACAGGCACAGCAAATATATAAAGATGTGCATGTAGCTGAAAAACAGGAATGAGTACATTTGAATGAGGGTATGACTTTTGGAAAGACTTTTTTAATAACTCACATTACAATATAAGTATTCATCTGTTACCACTTCTCTCTCATGGGGGCAGAACAAGGAGATTGTTATTTTTCTTTCTGGATGTTCAAGACTGAGCTTCAGGTATCACCCATTGTAGATGCTCAAAAGTGTCTATTGCATAGATGAGTGAGTGAATAAATGTAAGACAAAAGTTTGGGCAGAGCTGATCTTGAATGTACTATGTCATCTTCTGTGTGATACCACACTCTAACCAGCTTTCCATCCATTCTGATGCCTGCCAGTCCAATTAGGTAACTCCACTCCTTTAACTATCTTGGTATCAGTATGAGGGCACTGATGTTAAAAAAAGGGAAAGAGAAGATATTGCCTCCAACAGTCCCCAGCTTGATTGGAGTACAGGTTGTGAGCCAGAATTCTAGTGGAGCTGGACAGGGAGTAATGTCCAGGCCACAGGCTTAGGAGTTGCAAAGTCCATGGTCATGGCCTGATAATCTCATGTAGTACCAATGAAAACATTTTGAGTATAATTGAATACAATATATTTGTGCATCAATTTAAAGTGTAAAATTTTAAGAGTTTTACATATATACACCTGTGAAACTATCATCATAATCAAGGTAGTGAGCATATCCATCACCTTCCAGAGTTTTCGGATGCCCACTGTAATGCCTCACTGCAACACTCCCCCCCACCCAGGGAGCCACTGCTCTTTCTCACAGTATAGATTACTTGCATTTTCTAGAACTTTACATAAATGGAATCATATAATATGTACTCTTTTTTTCTGATTCCTTTCACTCTGTGTATTTTTAAAATTGTATGATTTCTTCTTCTTTTTTTTATTGTTAGTTTCAGGTGTACAGAACAATGCAATAGTTACCCTTTTCACCCTTACAAAGTAACAACCCCCCTCCCCCCATCTACTGCCCTCCCACCCCCGATATCATGCTTATCTATTACAATTCCATTGATTCCATTCCCACTCTCTACTCCATGTCCTGTGACTATATGTATATATAATTATAGTTGACATACAATATTATTCAACATCAGC
>NW_017732841.1:95058-96542 GCF_001890085.2 Hipposideros armiger
ATGTCTGCAAATTTAGACCCTATACTTTCTTCTATGAGTTTTATGGTCTCAGGTCTTATATTTAGGTCTTTAATCCATTCTGAGTTTGTTCTTGTAAGTGGCATAAGGAGGTGGTCCAGTTTCATTTTTTTGCATGTGTCAGTCCAATTTTCCCAGCACCATTTATTAAATAGGCTATCCTTACCCCAGTGTAACTTCTTGCTTCCCTTGTCATAGACTGACTGCCCGTATATGCCTGGATTTACTTCTGGGCTTTCTATTCTATTCCATTGATCTATATGCCTATTTTTATGCCAATACCATATTGTTTTGATTACTGTGGCCCTGTAGTACTTTCTAATGTGTGGAAGCGTGATCCCCCCAACTTTGTTCTTATTTCTCAAGATTGCCGTGGCTATTCGTGGTCTTTTTTGATTCCATATAAATTTTTGGATTATATTTTCTATTTCTGAGAAAAATGCCTTAGGTAGTTTGATGGGAATTGCATTGAATTTATATATTGCTTTAGGCAATATGGACATTTTAACTATATTAATTCTTCCTATCCATGAGCATGGAATGTTTTTCCATTTGTTTGTATCTTCTTTTATTTCTTCCAGCAGTGTCTTATAGTTTTCAGAGTACAGGTCTTATAATTCTTTGGTTAAATTTATTCCTAGGTATTTTATAGTTCTTGAAGCAATTGTAAACGGAAATATTTTCTTGATTTCTCCTTCTGATAGCTTGTTATTGGTATATACAAATGCAACTGATTTCAGAGTATTGATTTTTTATCCTGCTACCTTACTGAATTTGTCTATTAGATCCAATAGCTTTTTGATAGAGACTCTGTGGTCCTCTATATATAGTATCATGTCATCTGCATATAATGACAATTTTACTTCTTCCTTACCAATGTGGATGCCTTTTATTTCTTTTTCCTGTCGGATTGCTGTTGCTAGAACTTCTAGGACTATGTTGAATAAAAGTGGAGAAAGTGGACAGCCTTGTCTTGTTCCTGATCTTAAAGGGAATGGTTTCAACTTTTCCCCATTGAGTATGATGTTAACTGTGGGTTTACCATAAATAGCCTTTATTATGTTGAGATATGATCCTCATATTCCCACTTTGCTGAGAGTTTTTATCATAAATGGCTGCTGTATTTTGTCAAATGTTTTTTCTGCATCTATTGATATGACCATATGATTTTTATTTTTGTTGATGTTATGTATCACGTTAATTGATTTGCTGATGTTGAACCACCCTTGCATATTAGGGATGAAACCCACCTGATCATGATGTATGATCTTATTAATATATTGCTGGATTCTGTTTGCTAAGATTTTGTTGAGGATTTTTGCATCTATGTTCATCAGAGATATTGGTCTGTAGTTTTCCTTTTTTGTACTGTCTTTGTCTGTTTTTGGGATCAGGGTGATCGTGGCTTCATAGAAAGAGTTTGGGAGCCTTCCCTCCTTCTGGATTTTTTGGAATAGTTTAAGAAG
>NW_017732841.1:98264-99678 GCF_001890085.2 Hipposideros armiger
TATTTCTGTGGAGTCTGTTGTTACTTCACCTCTTTCATTTCTGATTTTACTAATTTGAGTCCTCTCTCTTTTTCTTTTGATGAGTCTAGCTAGGGGCTTGTCAATTTTGTTTATCTTCTCAGAAAACCAGCTCTTGGTTTCATTGATCTTTTGTATTGTTTTCCTGGTTTCTATTTCATTTATTTCTGCTCTGGTCTTTATTATTTCCTTCCTTTTACTCCCTTTGGGCTTGTTTTGCTGTTCTTTCTCTAGTTCCTTTAGATGTAAAGATAGTCTGTTGATATGAGATTGTTCTTCTTTCTTTAGATAGGCCTACAATACTATGAATTTTCCTCTTAGGACTGCTTTTGCTGTATCCGATAGATGTTGGGTTGTGGTGTTTTCATTTTCGTTTGTCTCCAGGTATCTTTTGATTTCCTCCTTGATCTCGTCTTTGACCTACTCACTATTTAGTAGCATGTGATTTAGCCTCCATGCATTCATGAGCTTTCTGGGTTTCTTCTTATGATTAATTTCTAGTTTCATAGCATTGTGGTCAGAGAAAATGCTTGATTTGATTTCAATCTTTTTAAACTTATTGAGACTTGTTTTGTGGCCTAATATGTGGTCTATCTTAGAAGATGATCCACTTGCACTTGGGAAGAATGTATATTCTGTAGCTTTGGGGTGAAATGCTCTGAAAATATCAATTAGGTCCAACTGGTCTAAAGTGTCATTTAAGGCCAATGTTTCCATGTTGATTTTCTGTCTGGAGGATCTGTCCATTGCTGACAGCGGGGTGTTGAAGTCCCCTACTACAATAATGTTACTGTTGATCTCTGTCTTTATGTCTGTCAAAATCTGTTTTATATATTTAGGGGCTCCTCTGTTAGGTGCATAGATGTTTACTAGAGTTATATCCTCTTGTTGGATTGAGCTCTTTATTATTATGAAGTGCCCTTCTTTGTCCTTCATTATGTTCTTCACTTTAAAGTTCATTTTATCTGATATAAGTATCACTACTCCAGCTTTTTTCTCGGGACCATTTGCATGAAATATTTTACTCCATCCCTTTACTTTCAACCTATATGTGTCTTTTGATCTAAGATGAGTCTCTTGTATACAGCATATGCAAGGGTCTTGCTTTCTTATCCACTCAGCCACCCTATGTCTTTTGATTGGAGCTTTCAGTCCATTTATATTTAATGTGATTATTGATGGGTGCTCAGTTATTGCCATTTTATTATTTGTGTTCCTGATCTTCGTTAGTTAGGTTGTTTTTCTCTGTCCTCTGCTTAAAGTAGTCCTTTTAACATTTCCTGCAATTCTGGCTTGGTGGTAATGAATTCCTTTAGCTTACTCTTTTCTGAGAAGCTCTTTATCTCTCCTTCAATTTTAAATGATAACCTTGCTGGATAAAGCAATCTAGGTTGTA